>NC_091283.1:812202182-812523182 GCF_032444005.1 Ranitomeya imitator
GACCCTGATGGACAAGAAAGCAGACAAAAAGGTACGATATCGCTGGGACATTGTGTGCATGTGGCAGAGGGCCAAGGTACACTGAGGCAACCACCACTAAAAGCCACGACTACAGCCCTGGCCCGTTACACTTGCACAGTCTGGCACTGTGAGTAGAGATGAGCATGCTGGCAGCACGCCAATATAGTTACAGTCTGAGGCAGAGTAGAGAGACTCGATATCTTTGAACTACCACATGGCCGCTATCGGGCCCTTGAACTTGAGATCATCATCACGAGTTCAACTGTATCGGCTGGATGGTGATACAGTTGAAAGCAATGATCAGACAGGGATCATCATTCCCCATCATTCCCCCTCTGCATCTGATGTCGCTGATGCAGACACTGGCAGCTGGTGCGGCGAAATCAGTACATGGCTACAGTGCTGAACTGTGCGGGTGCCCGTGGCAGAGACCAAAGCGGAGGGGGAACGGGGATTAGAGGTTAGCATTGTATTTTTTTTAGGGGTTGTGCATTATTCTGTTTGAAGACCTATGGGTAGTGCATTACACTATATAGAGGCCTTTGGGGAGTTCATTACACTATTTGGAGGTCTATGGTGAGTGTATAATACTACACTGCTCAAAAAAATAAAGGGAACACTAAAATACCAAATCCTAGATATCTCTGAATGAAATATTCTAGTTGCAAATTTTTAATCATTGCATAGTGGAATGTGTTCAGAACAATAAAACATAACAATTATCAATGTAAATCAAACTGAATATCTTATGGAGGTCCGGATTTAGAATGATACTCAAAATCAAAGTGGAAAATCAAATTACAGGCTGATCCAACTTCAGTGGAAATGCCTCATGACAAGGAAAAGATGCTCAGTATTGTGTGTGGCCTCCACGTGCCTGTATGACCTCCCTACTGTACAATGCCTGGGCATGCTCCTGATGAAGCGGTGGATGGTCTCCTGAGCGATCTCCTCCCAGACCTGGACTAAAGCATCCACCAACTCCTGGACAGTCTGTGGTGCAATGTGAGGTTGGTGGATGGAGCGAGACATGATGTCCCATATGAGCTCAATCGGATTCAGGTCTGGGGAACGGGCGGGCCAGTCCATAGCTTCAATGCCTGGAACTGCTGATACACTCCAGCCACATGAGGTCTGGCATTGTCCTGCATTAGGATGAACCCAGGACCAACTGCACGAGCATATGATCTCACAAGGGGTCTGAGCATCTCATCTCGGTACCTAATGGCAGTCAGGCTACCTCTGGCGAGCACATGGAGGGCTGTGCGGCCCTCCAAAGAAATGTCACCCCACACCATTACTGACCCACTGCCAAACTGGTCATGCTGAAGGATGTTGCAGGCAGCAGATCGCCCTCCATGGCATCTCCAGATTTTGTCACGTCTGTCACATGTGCTCAGTGTGAACCTGCTTTCATCTGTGAAGAGCACAGGGCGCCAGTGGTGAATTTCCCAATCCTGGTGTTCTGTGGAAAATGCCAAGCGTCCTGCTGTGAGTACAACCCCCATCTGTGGACGTCGGGCTCTCAGACCATCCTCATGGAGTCGGTTTCTAACCGTTTGTGCAGACACATGCATATTTGTGGCCTGCTGGAGATCATTTTGCAGGGCTCTGGCAGTGCTCCTCCTGTTCCTCCTTGCACAAAGGTGGAGGTAGCAGTCCTGCTGCTGGGTTGTTGCCCTCTTACGGCACCCTCCATGTCTCCTGGTGTACTGGCCTGTCTTCTGGTAGTGCATCCAGCCTCTGGACACTACGCTGACAGACACATCAAACCTTCTTGCCACAGCTCGCATTGATGTGCCATCCTGGATGAGCTGCACTGCCTGAGCCACTTGTGTGGGTTGTAGAGTCCGTCTCATGCTACCACGAGTGTGAAAGCACAACCAACATTCAAAAGTTACCAAAACATCAGCTAGAAAGCATTGGTACTGAGATGTGGTCTGTGGTCCCCACCTGCAGAACCACTCCTTTATTGAGGGTGTCTTGATAATTGCCAATAATTTCCATCTGTTGTCTATTCCATTTACACAACAGCATGTGAAATTGATTGTCAATCAGTGTTGCTTCCTAAGTGGACAGTTTGATTTCACAGAAGTTTGATTTACTTGGAGTTATATTCTGTTGTTTAAGTGTTCCCTTTAATTTTGAGCAGTGTATATAGAGGCCTATGGGGAGTGCATTATACTATATTGAGGCCTATGGGGAGTGCATTATACTATATATAGACCTATGGGGAGTACAATATACTATATAGAGGCCTATGGGGAGTGCATTATACTATATGTAGACCTATGGGGAGTGCAATATACTATATAGAGGCCTATGGGGAGTGCATTATACTATATGTAGACCTATGGGGAGTGCACTATACTATATAGAGGCCTATGGGGAGTGCATTATACTATATGTAGACCTATGGGGAGTGCAATATACTGTATAGAGGCCTATGGGGAGTGCATTATACTATATATAGACCTATGGGGAGTACAATATACTATATAGAGGCCTATGGGGAGTGCATTATACTATATGTAGACCTATGGGGAGTGCAATATACTATATAGAGGCCTATGGGGAGTGCATTATACTATATGTAGACATATGGGAAGTGGATGATACTATAGAGAGGCCTATGTGGAATGCATTATACTATGTACAGGCCTATGGAGAGTGCATTATACTATATAGAGGCCTAATGGGAGTGCATTATACTATATTGAGGCCTAAGGGGAGTGCATTATACTATATTGAGGCCTAAGGGGAGTGCATTATACTATATAGAGGCATAGAGGCCTATGGGGAGTGCCTGATACTATATAGAGGCCTTGATATTTTTCTGCATGTATTTATAGGTGCTTCTCACACAATTAGAATATCATCAAAAAGTTAATTTATTTAAGTTCTTCAATACAAAAAGTGAAACTCATATATTATATTGTCATTACAGAGTGATCTATTTCCAGTTTTTATTTCTGTTAATGTTGATGATTATGACTTACAGCCAATGAAAACCCAAAAGTTTTTTAAATAAACTTTTGATGATATTCTAATTTTGTGAGAATCACCTGTATATCCTTGTCAACTAGTATATAATATTTTCTTGTGGGCTTTCTGGCTTTATAGACAGTGTCCAACTGTTGTTGTGTTCAGTAACCATTATACTGCATACATGCTTATTTTAACTTGATGAGATTCAATTTTATGGTGTATACTTGTCTCCACAGTGCAAACATTCTTCCAAACCATGTATTCAATACAAGTTTTTAATTTAGCAATTTTGACATGATCTATGACATTATTGTTCAGGTTTTCATGTTTGGTTTTTGCATTTATCCGAATGGTCATCTCCTTTAGTCCTGCAGATAGTGATGGGTGAACCAGTTGATGTTTGGGTCTGCCGGGTTCGGCCATACAGTTAAAAAAAAAAAGTTCAATTCAGGTACTAGAATAGTACCCGAACACATACACCATTCAGATGAATGAGGGGCCTGTCATCTGCATAACAGTGCAACAAACACTGGCTTTGAACAGCAGTAAGATCATTACTGCTGGTCAGAATGCTGCGGCTCTCATGTTTTACAGGAGAGCACCCCCAAAGTATCATATTTCCCCACCATGCTTCACTGTTGGGATGGTATTCTTGGGGTTCTACTCATCCTTTTTGCTCCAAACACGACCAGTGGAGTTGATACCAAAAACTTCTATTTTGGTCTCATCTGACCACATGACCTTCTCCCATGCCTCTTGTGGATCATCCAGATAGTGAATGGGGAACCTCAAGCGGGTATGGACATGTGCTGGCGTGAGCATGTGGACCTTGTGTGCCCTGCAGGATTTTAATCCATGACAGCATAGTGTGTTACTAATGGTAATGTTTGAGAATGTGGTCCAAGCTTTCTTCAGGTCATTGACGAGGTCCTCCCATGTAGTTCTGGGCTGATTCCTGACCTTTCTTACAATCATCCTTACCCCACGAGGCGAGATCTTGCATGGAGCCCCAGAACGAGGAAGATTGACAATCATCTTGTGTGTCTTCCATTTTGTAATAATTGCGCCAACAGTTGTTTCCTTCTCACCAAGCTGCTTGCCTATTGTCCTGTAGCCCATCCCAGCCTTGTCCCTGGTGTCCTTAGGCAGCTCTTTGGTCTTGGCCATGGTGGAGAAGTTGGAGTGTGATTGATTGAGTGTGTGGGCAGATGTATTTTATACAGGTAACGCGTTCAAACATGTTAAATTAATACAGGTAATGAGTTCTTAAAGAAAAACTAGCAGGCCTCTGAGAGACAATATTCTTGCTGGTTGGTAGGTGATCAAATACTTATTTCATGCAATAAAATGCAATTTAATTATTTAAAAATCATACAATGTGATTTTCTGTTTTTTTTTATTTTTAGATTCTGTCTCTCACAGTTGAAGTATACCTGCGATAAAAATTCCAGACCTCTCCATTCTTTTTAGGTGGGAAAACTTGCAAAATCGGCAGTGTATCATATACTTATTTTCCCCACTGTATATTACACTGCCTTACCCAGGTATCTTGTCTGATGTACATATGACTGTGAGTCCGACTCTGATCCCTCCTGTGATAAGCAGTTGTCAACATACTATGTACATACAGAGGCTGATGTGGGCGGGGCCAGCTGTGGTTTGGGAGGGGCCAGCTTTCTCAGCTCTGCTTCATGCTAAATCTAAAAACTCTGTTTGTGTCAGAACTGCTCCACCCAATAAACAATAAAGTGATATATGGTTGGACTCAGGGTCTCTGCTTACATCAAGCTGATCTCGGATGAGGTAGCAAAAACTTGCTGACAGATTTCCTTTATATACGTTTTACCTTACAGAAAACAGTAGCTCTGGTTCCATGCTGTCTTGTCTGTATATTCTATTTTGCATTCTCCCCTGCCCAGGAGCTGTGGTATGGTGAGACCATGTTCCTGCACGGTCAGACACGGCCATTACACAGTACACAGCAGGAGAACATTCATAAGATTATCTTAGCACAGGAACATTATTTTCTAACACATCCAATTATGGAACTTATTTTTATTCCAAGATGTATTGATTAAATAGTACATGGGACAACCCCTTTTAAACATTGTTGACTTTTTTTTTTTTACTAAGGTGGCAGCAGTATACTGAGATGTAAATCTGTTTCTGAAAACGGAGAATTCCAGTGATGACATTTCATATTTTAAACCGCAACTACCGTTTCGAGAGAACTTGCCCGCTTCTGCGTCTAGCTCCTCCCGCCTCTTACAACTCCTCCTCTCTCCATAGAACTTTATGAGCACCAACTGTCATCTCTTATGTCAGTAACGGGAAAATCGGTCTTGATTGAACACAAATTGATAATTAATCCAGGAGGTCGAAAGAAGCAGATTTCTCTGATAAGATAAATTACAAAGTTTCTTATTTTCACGTGTACTACTTTATGGAAAAAAAAATATAAAAAAATAAAACGGGGGTTACTTTTTAAGGCGGATCTAAAGTGGAGCTCCCTTTTAATTTTTCAAGTGTCAACCTATCTATATGTTGTTAAAATGTGATCTACCACAATTTTTTAAACTCTCACCCCCACCCCCATCTTTTAATCTTGTGGCTGCGAAAATCAAAGTTGCTCATCGTTATTGACTGGCCCCACGGTGCTTTGGCAACTGAAGCGGCCCTTTTCCATCATTCTGTCATATCCATCTGGATAAATAATGAAAAAGTCAGAGCAGTAGTTCACTTACTGTTAGTTAAATTCCAGCGGTATAATGGATGAATATTTGTTTGTAATTTCAGTACACGGCCCCGGTGTCAGCCGCCTGCTCTTATTTGCATAGGTAGATTGAGCTGTTCTGAGGTTAATGAGCACGCGCGGGTAATAAATGAGTTTTAGCAGCGGCTCTGCTGTTCTCTAAATGTTTGATAAATTCGGCATGGATTATGCCAGCATTATCTGGTTTTAGTGCTTAAACTCGTCACGTTAAGTCTACCCCAAAAGCTTCCTGATCCTTTCTCCGTCTGACAGGTTTTACAATTCATACCGAGATACCAGCGGCGGCCGGGAACGGCGTTCTGGCGGGGGGGAGGTTGTCTCAGCAGCAGATGCTGGGTAATTAAACATACGGTTTGCTCCTTCTGAGCGGCTTCGCAATGTGCCGCAGATGCAGTTTGTTTAGCTTTGGCTGGAAACAAGAGTCTCCAAACGAGGAGAAATAAACCCAATATAAACACGTTGGACGGAAAACGGCAAAATCGAATTTGGGCTTTAGTCAAAGAAAAATAATTTCTATTTTCAAAAGTGAAATGTATAAAATTAACGATGTTGACTTTTTCTACATGGACCGGGTAAATAATAAGATTCTGTCAATCCTCAAAAATAACACATGATAGTTTCACCCCCACGAATTCGCTAATACATAAATCACGCCTTTGTAATATTTTAGTGATTAACATAATAATAAAACATTTTATAAATGAAAATAATAGTAAGGCAAAAATCTACTGTATGCCCTCCTGACATTAATGGAAGAATATATAAGGATACGATCACGTAGAATGTTTTTTTTTGCAAAAATAAATGTAAAAATATACAAATGGGTGTATTTTTTTTGCAATGTTTCTGCTTTTTGTTAAAAAAAAAAAAAAGTACAAAAAACAATGTTTGAGCACCTGCATTTTTACTTGTTTTTATCTTTCTGTTGCATTATTAATTTATTGTTCATGCGCTTTCTCAATGTCTCTTTGAACCCTTGCGAGCCGTGCGTTCCCACGATGAGCTTTTAATGCCGCGTAGTTTTGAGAAAAAAAAAGGCAACTAACCTATTTTACTTAACGGGTATACAAATGGTGCAGGAAATCAAAAACTCACCGTGGGAACGTAGCCTAATGTTAAAAAAAAAAAAAGAAAAGCAACAAAAGACGCTTTTAACAAAAAAAGAAAAAAACAAAACGTTGGAGATTTATAGAAGAAAATTTCCTGAAATAAATTTGAAATAGATTCGAAACAAAAAAAGACAAGAGATGCAAAAAAACAACTCTAAAAAAAAATAAATAAAAAAATGCCTAATAATTGATTGCCCAGAAATTGGATTGCAGTGTTTTTTTTTAATGCAATTTAACTTTTTTTTCCCCCCATAAAAAAATGCTGTGCGATATCGCCCAAAATTGCATTAGGACATACTATACAGTGCGGGGAATCTAGATAGTTTAATATACTTTTTTTTTTTATCTTAAAAAAAAAATGTCCGTTTTGCACAAGTTCTAGAATAAGTCATAGTGTAATAGGGTGGTAAAAATAAGAACAGCGGGGGCACGCGGTGTCAGAGGCAATACACTTCAGCCGGCGCAGCCCAGGATCTCCTTCCCAGAAGCCGGAACGCTCCTTCCAATCTGCAGCCCAACTCCCGTCCGTTACGGCAAATCATGTTAGTGATTATATGGGTAATGAAAAGCAAGCTCTTTTTGTCTGTGCGGCTGATTAATCTGCTCTCTATTTAGCCCTGATTTATGGGGCTCAGCAGTTGAGGTGAATGCTGCCCCATCAGTTCTGCAGCCTATTAGCAGCACTCTGACCGCGCAATGCCTAGGAGGCTCAAACACTGCTCCACCAAGCCTACAGCTTCCCGCCTCACTCCCTCCAATCTGTTTTGCTTGCCGGAGTGACCTTTTATACAGTAAAACACATTAGTTGAATAGCGGCGTCTCATTAAAGGAGTGAATTAACCAGTGAGTCCCTTTAACGAAATGACAGCCAGAGGAACGAGTGCCAATGGCCACAGGCATTTGGAAATTTAACTCATGAATCAGATGTGTTAATACGTTCTGCAGCCTGAAGCTGTGAGAGCTCTTCTGTCCCTTTTTTTTTTTTTTTTTCCCCCTCTTGCTTCGGAATAAAAAAAAAAAAAATGAAAAAAAAAAAGGCACATTACTTTCTTCCTGATGGGGGAGAGGGAGAGAACGCGGAATAATAAAGCTTGAATTTTTCAATGCAGTTAAAAATGAATCTGACAGATTACTGACAATAGCAGTTCGAGCTGAGACACAGAGAGCAGAAGCACTATTAACCATATCATATATCATACAATGTAATTAAATCAAGCCACGGAGTAAAATGGGTTTTTTTCGGTGAGTGAAATGGCCTCTGAAAGAGCCCTATTAAATGAACTGGAGAGCCGAAATTAAATAATTCACAGTGAGGGATTTTGCATTTATACAAAAATTGTGTGCTTAATTGTCTGTGCTACATTACGAACTTGGCCCTTTGTTAACAATACACCCCGAACATATTACTTGGAGCCGAGCGGAACTGCTTAACACAAATGTAGCACAGAAAGGCATTTTAAAAAGGGAATTGAAGCCAAAGAGATCTATGCAAGTGTCGACCATTACTGGCAGCCAAGACGTCAACTTGTTATCGTAGCCAGGTGCAAAAAGCACATGCCCTGTCTATGGGCATCAGGTCAGTGGTTGGATATTATGCAAGTTGTAACTTAAAGGGGTATTCCCATCTCCAAGTTCCTATCCCAGTATGTAGTAGGTGTAATAACAACAATATTAGCAAATACAATATAGTTCTTCTGATTAGCTATGTCCCTTGCCCCATGTGTAGGGCATTGCAGTAGCTTAGGTATCCATGGATGCAACCACTAACAACTATTTAACTGTCACTATATGAGTGGACCTAAATGGATACCTAAAGTACTGCAATACCCTGCACATGGGGTAAGCCACCTGGAGAATCAGAAGAACTATACTACATTTCTAATTGGAGGTATTTGCTAATATTATTATTATTTTGACACCAACTAGATATTGGGATAGGATCTTGGAGATGGGAAAACCCCTTTAGCTACCAATGCGAATTATGTAAGAGGGCCACCACTTACCACACGTCATTTATAAGGGCCTGTGGGCAACAATGTGTAAGTAAACTTGCTGATCCCGCCCTTTGGGCATTGTAGAATGTACTATCGTTTAGTGACTTGCCCACCCTGAAATAAAAGCCCACCTCTCTCTTATGTCTGTATACAGTTTCAAATGAATGAGTACTTGAAAGTTCCCATGTCCAGTAACATATGTTAAATGTTTATTTTTTCACCTTCAATAAGCAAAAAAATGGATTTTTTTTTCAAATGGGAAAAAAACGGATCCAGGTAAAATTAGTTTTTTTTTAGGTGGGGAAAAATAGGCCTGAACAACTTTTTTGTCAACGGATTGCTTCGGGATACATTCTAAGGGCTCAAACTCACTTGCACGAAACTCGGATGAGTCTAACACGGCAATACCCGGCGCTGCTGCCGGCACTCAGATCGGATCGGAGCGTGCAGCCGCATAGGAATACATGCAGCCACACGCTCCGCTCCTCTGTGCCAGGTGCAGTGCCGGGTATTGCCGTGCGAGACTCATCCGAGTTTCGCGCAAGCGAGTATGAGCCCTAACATTCAGACTTTTGATTCAGTTTTTAATGCCAAAGTCAAGAATGGATTTAGGGCCTAACTTATGCGCCTGCTTCTTAATGAATTAAAGACATCTTACCAATGTCAGAGATGTTGCTCCAGTCAGATACAGAAGTACATTTCGGACCTTATTTATGCCACTAAGGTAGTGTAAATTTGGAAGAATTTGCATTTTGGAGGTCACCATGCCCTATCTCCACCCATTTTGGCAAAGAAAGCTAATACAGGTGTAGAATCAGTTAAAGTCGTAACATTTTTGTGGAACTTCGAATTATTCAAACATCTTGCCACATTTGAAAGTGAAAACACCTTCATGAATCAAGCCCTTAGGGTATGTGTCCATGTTCAGGATTGCATCAGGATTTGCTCAGGATTTTATGTCAGTATTTGTAAGCCAAAACCAGGAGTAGGTGATAAATATAGAAGTGGTGCACATGTTTCTATTATACTTTTCCTCTAATTGTTCGACTCCTGGTTTTGGCTTACAAATACTGACATAAAATCCTGACCAAATCCTGATGCAATCCTGAACGTGGACACATACCCTTAGTCTTTTGTTTGAGGCCATCTCAAAATTTGTGCAGAATTATTAGGCAACGTAATAAAAACCAAATATATTCCCATCTCATTTGTTTATTTTCACCAGGTAAACCAATATAACTGCACAAAATTTAGAAATAAACATTTCTGACATGCAAAAACAAAACCCCCCAAAATTAGTGACCAATATAGCCAACTTTCTTTATGATGACACTCAACAGCCTTCCAACCATAGATTGTCAATTGCTTGATCTGTTTACGATGAACATTGCGTGCAGCAGCCACCACAGCCTCCAGACACTGTTCCGAGAGGTGGACTGTTTTCCCTCCCTGTAGATCTCACATTTTATGAGGGACCACAGGTTCTCTATGGGGTTCAGATCAGGTGAACAAAGGGGCCATGTCATTATTTTGTCTTCTTTGAGACCTTTACTGGCCAGCCACGCTGTAGAGTAGTTGGAGGCATGTGATGGAGCATTGTCCTGCATGAAAATCATGTTTTTCTTGAACGATACCGACTTCTTCCTGTACCACTGCTTGAAGAAGTTGTCTTCCAGAAACTGGCAGTAGGTCTGGGAGTTGAGCTTCACTCCATTCTCAACCCAAAAAGGTCCCACAAGTTCATCTTTGATGATACCAGCCCATACCAGTACTCCACCTCCACCTTGCTGGCGTCTGAGTCAGAGCTCTCTGCCCTTTACTGATCCAGCCTCTGGCCCATCCATCTGGCCCATCATGAGTCACTCTCATTTCATCAGTCCATAAAACCTTTGAAAAGTCAGTCTTAAGATATTTCTTGGCCCAGTCTTGATGTTTTATCATATGTTTCTTGTTCAAATGTGGTTATTTTTCAGCCTTCCTTACCTTGGCCATGTCCCTGACTATCGCACACCTTGTGCTTTTTGTTACTCCAGTAACGTTGCAGCTCTGAAATATGGCAAAACTGGTAGCAAATGGCATCTTGGCAGCTTTACGCTTGATTTTCCTAAATTCATGGGCAGTTATTTTGCGCCTTTTTTGCCCAACACACTTCTTGCAACCCTGTTGGCTATTTGCCATGAAATGCTTGATTGCTCTGTGATCACGCTTCAAAAGTTTGGCAATTTCAAGACTGCTGCATCCCTCTGCAAGACATCTCACAATTTTGGACTTTTCAGAGCCCGTCAAATCTCTCTTCTGACCCATTTTGCCAAAGGAAAGGAAGTTGCCTAATAATTAAGCAGACCTTATATAGGGTTTTGATGTCATTAGACAACACCCCTCCTCATTACAGAGATGCACATCACCTGATTTACTTAATTGGTAGTTGGCTCTCAAGCCTGAACAGCTTGGAGTAGGACAACATGTATAAAAAGTATCATGTGATCAAAATACCACTTGCCTAATAATTCTGCACACAGTGTATGAACCCCACTTGCCACCATCACAGGGGAAGTGGGAAAAGTCAGGAATCTAATAGATTTGTCCTTTTTTTAGGCTGTAGAGGCCAATATCCATGGCCCCTTACCAGCCTGGGAATACCAGCTGTCTGCTTTAGCTTGTCTGGTTGTCAAAAAATGAGGAGACCCCAAATAATTTTTTTTTAAATGATTTACTTAAATCATTTAAAAACACAACATGGGGACCCCTCTCGATAACCAACCTTGCTAAAGCTGACAGCTGAGGGTTGCAGCCCGCAGCTGTCGGTTTTACCTGGCTGGTTATCAAAAATACAGGGGAACCCCACCCAGTTGCCACATGTATGCAACACGTATTAAGCACATGGACTCACAGACACTGATATCTCCGGTACTGTTTTTTAAGTTACGGAAATATCACGATGTGTGAAAGAGTCGTTAAGATAATATGTGTCAAAAGAGGGCCATTTTAGCACTTGTTAGGCCTCTTTCACACTTCCATCTTTTTGTTTCTGTCAAAATCCGTTGTTTTGTGGAAAAAAAAAACGGACCCAGCAAATGTATTTTTGGATCCATTTTTTCTCATACACTTGTATTGGCGACTTAGGCTACTTTCACACTAGCGTCGGAATTCGGGCCGTTGCATTGCGTCGGGCCGAGATTCCGACGCTAGCGTTGTTAGCGCCGCACAACGGGTGCAGCGGATGCATTCTCCGGCGCATTCGCTGCCCCATTGTGAGGTGCGGGGAGGTGGGGGCGGAGTTCCGGCTGCGCATGCCCAGTCGGAAAAAGCAGTCCGTCTGGAGCAAAAAACGTTACATTTAACGATTTTTGCTCCCGGCGGTCCACCACAACACGGCGCAACCGTCGCATGATGGTTGCGACGTGTGTCAATACGTCGCAATGCGTCGGTAATGTTACGCTATGGGGCAAAAACGCATCCTGCAAACAACTTTGCAGCATGCGTTTTTTCCCCTAAACTTACGCATTGCGACGTATTAAAAAAACCGCCAGTGTGAAAGTACCCTTATTGTGACGGATGGCCTTCCGTTTCATCCGTTGTGCGCTGGATCCGTTGTAAAATCACTGTCCATCGGGCAGAGACAACACACATAGAAAAGTTTTTTGTGTACAGACCCTGCGCTGTCCGTCGCTGGCTATAATGGAAGCCTAAGGATGCAGAATCCGTCGCTGACCGTCAAAAGCTGGAATCCAGCGACGGCTGCTGGAAACTGAGCATGCCTGGAAGAATTTCCAGTCAGGGAAATTCTCTCTCGCTCTCTCTCTCTCTTTTGCTATGCAGCATCAATAGTAAAAATATATAATGTTAAAAATAATTAAAAAAAAATAAAAAATTGTGATCTTCTTACCTTCCGGTGCCCCCCGCAGCCTTCCCGATGCTCGCGATGCTCCCAGCAGCTCCCGTTCCCAGTGATGCCTTACAATCACTGGAAACGGGAGCTGCCGGGAGCATCGCGAGCATCGGGAAGGCTGCGGGGGATGCCGGAAGCTAAGAATATCACAATTTTTTATTTTGTTTAACATGGGTTGTGTTGTGTATGCGTTTTTGCAGTGAAAAAACGCGGCGAAGACGCATACATAACGTGTGCACATAGCCTTAAATTCTGGCAACAACTGCCTCGACGGATCCATAAAAAAAACGGATCCAGTGCATCCGTTTTTTACAATCTGCACAGGATCCGTCTTTTCAACATTTTGACGGATTGTGACTGATTCTAAAAAACGGAAGTGTGAAAGAGGCCTTAGCTGGCATATACAAGTTAGTAAACATTTGATTCAATTGTTTTGAACAGTGCAGTCATCTATGGTTTTTTATTACAACTGCATGTGGAGTGCCCCCAGACACAGGGCCACAGGTTCTCTCGGTACCGGTCCTCTCTGTCTCAGTCCTAGGATTGCCACGGTGGCTGGACCCGGTCCGTGACCCTGCTAAGGGGCGCCCAATGAAAGGGTGGTAGAAGTTGTTAGGTGTTTGTGATGCCACCTGTGGTATTCGGTCAGAGTGACCGACGCTGCTTGGGGTCCGCTGGGGGGGTGATAGCAGCTAGATGGTATACCTTCCCACAGGTGAAGTAGGTCCCCAGGGCTTCCCAGTGGTGTAGGTGGCGATGGTGTGAGGCGCAGTTAATAACAAGGACACAGGGTTGCAGTCTCTTTACCTCTTTACTGGTGACTTCAGGATCCTCAATCCGGAGCACTGTTAACAGGGCTGGCTGAGACCGGCTGGTCCGAAGGCACATCCAGAGTTCCCTTTGCAGGTGGAAATCAGTGCCTACCAACTAGCACCTGTGTGTTGCAGTCCTTCCCTGCTGAGCATTCGGGATAGTCCTCACAACTGTCGTTCCTATTCTGATGTTCTGCTTCGTCCCCCTGTTTGTTATGGCTAGGACGCACCCGTTTGACGGGAAGGCTCGGAGCTATTCTGGGACCCTAGAGACGCCCCTCTCCACGCTTGCCCCCTATGTCTTCTTAGGTGATGTATGTTAGACAGCCAACCTGTAATCAACTGTCCTGCCTCTGTTTGAAGTAATGCTTGGAGTCAGTTACTTCCTCGGCGTTCTGGCCACTGGCTACGCGCCTCAGTAGGATGTTGCTGATCTCGGGGCATGACTCCTACTGGTTCTCCTTTGTGCTTTGTAACCGGGAGCCTTCCTTCCTAGGAATGAGCGCCTGAAGGACCTTTCGATGACATCGCGGCTTGTGATTGGTCGCGTGAGTGGTCACATGGGCGTCACGCGACCAATTACAAGCCGCGACGTCATCGAAAGGTCCTTCAAGCGTTGATTCTTAGGAAGGAAGGCTGCGGGTTAGAACCAGGGCATGTCCGAGGGTGAGTATATTCCTAACAGGTATATACTCACCCTGGGATGCGCCCTGGTTCTAACCCGCAGCCTTACTTCCTAGAATCAGCGCTTGAAGGACCTTTCGATGACGTCGCGGCTTGTGATTTGTCGCGTGACGCCCATGTGACCGCTCATGCAACCAATCACAAGCCGTGACGTCATCGAAAGGTCCTTCAAGCGCTGATTCTTAGGAAGGAAGGCTCCCGGTTACAACAAGGGCGCGTCCAAGGGTGAGTATAGCAATATTTTTTATTTTATTCTTTATTTTACACATTAATATGGATCGCAGGGCCTGAAGGAGAGTTTCCTCTCCTTCAGACCCTGAGAACCATTAGAAACCCAATGCACTGCATTGGGTTTCGGGTTTCGGCCGACCCCGACCCCGACTTTTCTATAGGATCGGCCGATTTCACTCGACCCGACTTTTGAAAAAGTCGGGTTTCGAGAAATCCGACCCGATCCTATAAAAACAAAAGTCGCTCAACCCTAATGTACAGTACATACAGATTTTTTACAGTAGAATTCAATAGTAGACTCCCAGCTGTGGCAAATCCCCGTTTGTAGAGGATACATTCTATGCCAATCTCCTGCCCCATTACTGTTTCCCCAAATTTCTGTTGTTTTAGGGAAATCCAGAACATTTGCTGCATTTTTATTTTTGGAAGCGTCCTGAACGTCTTGTGAAATTTGGAAAATATGGATAGATTATAAAATCCAATGCAGGACTATTCCAGAGGAAGAAATGTCCAGCCTCATTAGCATACATTAGTGTTAATTTGTCAAAGACTGTGGAGTTACTATGCCCCATTAATAACCTTATCACATTAAATAAATCCCCATGCATACTGCTTTATTAGCTGTTGGGGAAAGTTAGGGAATCCTGATGTGACGCTGAGTCACTTCTCACGGACTATCTGTGAGTGGGAATAACCAAGGAGTCCAAGGTCAAAAGCCAGGAGGGTATGTCATAAACAAAGGGAACAGACAAAGGCATAGTCAGGTAATGGTCCAAGGTCAAAATACCAGTAGGATACTGGATCAGATAAAAGGGTTGAAAAACAGACGGGGGGTCAGAATGAGGTCCAAGCTTAGGCAGCGATAGATCATAAAGCAAAACACAAGGCACAGAGAAAACCAAACACACTTAGCTCAAACTACGTCTGGCAGAGGTCTGGGACTAACAGCCCAGCTAAGTAGCCAAGGAATCACCTGGAACAATGAACACCTGGAGACAGCCCAGCACTTCCCAGTCTCAGATTGGACGGATGAGCTGACAATCAAAACACCGACAGCTCAGCACAACCCTGCACCAGACTGGACGCTGAGCTGTCAATAAAACTATGCTTGTAGGATGGAACTTGTGGAGCCAATAAATAGGCTTCCACATTATTTATTCATGATTTTCTGGGCCGGGATGGATATGTCCATTTTGCAAGCTGGCGAGAAAATCTCGCCATACAGATGCCAAACAGATGTCACACGAATGTCACACGGATGCTTAAATGCGAGAAAATTGCATACTCGCACTCCACACGGGTGACCTACGGGATCACTGCTCAGGGAAAATTTCTGCGATTCTTGGCCGTGAAAAACGGACTGATTTTTTATACGATATGTGGGACTCCAGCCTTCCGCAGCATTTTACACTTCCAGCAAAGTTGATAAATTTTAACTTCATCTCATACAAATGCTGATTTTTTAATCTTTGTGGTGCAGAATCCAGAAGGAAATTGGATTTGTTTTTCAAATTTAAGGCTTCATTTCCACGATGAGCTTTTATCGCATTTTTGACGCTCTATGTTTTCCCTGCATAAAAAAATGCTGCAACTTATAGTTCCAGCAAAGTGGATGGGATTTCTGGAAATCTTCTGCCCATTGTGCTTCTTTCTTGCTGTGTAAACTTGCGGTGTGTTTTTCAAATCCGCAGCATTTCAATTTCTCATGAGTTTTCAGTGCAGATTTTCCCCATACACTTACATTAACCCTTTTACCCCCAAGGTGGTTTGCACATTAGTTACCAGGCCATTTTTTACAATTCTGACCACTGTGCCTTTATGAATGCTTCAACGGATTCCACTGATTCTGAGAATGTCTTTTCGTGACATATTGCACTTCAGGATAGTGGTAAATTTCTGTGATATAACTTGCATTTATTTGTGAAAAAATTGGAAATTTGGTGAAAATTTTGCAATTTTCAAACTTTGAATTCTCATGTCCTAAAATCAGAGAAATATGTCACACAACATGGTTAATAAATAACATTTCACACATATCTGCTTTACATCAGCATAACTTTTGAAGCAACATTTTTTTTGCTATAAGGGTTAAATGTTGACCACCAATTTCTCATTTTTCCAAGACAATTTACAAAACCATTTTATAGGGACCATCTTACATTCGAAGTGACTTTGAGGGGTCTATATGATAGAAAATACCCCAAAATGACACCATTATAAAAACTGCACCCCTCAAGATGCTCAAAACTGCATTCTAGAAGCTTTTTAACTATTCTGATGCTTAACAGGAATTTTTGGAATGTGAAAAAAATGAACATTTGACTTTTTTTTTTTTACAAAAAATGTACTTTTGACCCAATTATTTTTACTTTCACAAAATTGGACATCAAAATTTGTTTTACAATTTCTCCTGAGCATGCTAATACCTCATATGTGAGGGAAAACCACTGTTTGGATGCACAGCAGAGCTCTTCAGAGAAAGAGTGCCATTTGACTTTTTTAATGCAAAATTTGCTGGGACAAGTAGTGGATGCCACGTTGTGTTTAGAGAGCCCCTCAAATGCCTAAACAGTGAAAATCACCCACAATGACACCATTTTGGAAACTAGACTCCTCAGGGAACTTATCTAGATCTATGGTGAGCACACTGAACCTCAGGTACTTCACAGAAGTTTATAACATTGAGCAGTGAAAATAAAATAAAAAATCACATTTTCCCCACAAAAATGTTTTTTAGCCCCAAATTTTGCATTTTCATAAGAGTAACTGGAGAAATTGCACCATACAATTTGTAGTGCAATTTATTCTGAGTATGCCGATACCCCATATGAGGGAAAAACTACTGTTTGGGCACATGGCAGGGATCAGAAGGGAAAGAGCGTCATTTGACTTTTTGAACTCAAAATTTGCTGCAATCATTGGCGGGTGCAATGTCCTGTTTGGAGACCCCCTGATGTGCCTAAACAGTGGAAACGCCCAATGTGTGACCCCATTTTGAAAACTAGATCCCTCAAGGAATGTATTTAGATGTGTGGTGAGCACCTTGAACCCTTAGGTGCTTCCCTGAAGTTTATAATGTTGAACCATGAGAATAAAAAATCCCATTTCCCCCACAAAAATGTTATATTAACCCAAATTTTGCATTTTCATAAGGGTAACAGGAGAAATTGCACCATACAATTTGTTGTGCAATTTTTTCTGAGTACGCCGATTTCCCATGGTCGTATTCATACGTAGCAGGTCAATAAGTACCAGGTCCCAGGAACATATGGATATGTCTAACATGGTAAAGGAGTTAAATGCTGAAAACATGCAAGTAAAAAAATGCGCGTGAGCTTTTAGTGCATCAAAAACGCATCAAAAATGGATGTAGTCCTCACCTAAGTATGTCAATAAAGTTCAGTGAAATCAAAATACCAAAAAGTTTTAAACACAATGCAGCTTTATTTGCAGAATGACTCACCAAACAGAGACAAAAGCCCTTAAAGTGGCCAAAATTGGAAAAAGTTTTGAGAGCAGGATTAATTAGAAATGATCTGTGAATGGATTAATGGGAACGGCACATGTGGCGCAGAACCAGTGCAATGGTTTTCGGTCAGTTTTGCAAGGCGTAATGATTTCTGGTTTATGGTAAGTTAATAATGTGATGATAGCTTTTTTGGGGGGTGAGGGGTGGAGGGCACAGGTGAAGCTTATAAATGACTTACGCAGGCCTCCCCAGGCCATTCCTCTTTTGTATTATTATTTGCTAACCCAACTCTCTATCAATATTCGGCCCGTTGGCCCTAGGTTCAGAGCGCTGGGCAGCGGCATGTGGCGCCTATGGAGCTTTAAGCAGGTCTCGGTGTGATTGGTGGCTGTGTCACGGTGAATATTTTTCAATGTCACACTTTGAGCCGCTGCTGTCAGACAGTGCGAGCTGCCTGCTCTGCCCCTGCACACCATGATCGCAGTATTAATGGCAGCTGTTCCCAGAGGCTCCTGTGATGAATATTGTTTAGTTATCGCTGCCGTGTTCGTGCTGCAGGACATCATTACCTTACTGCAATGAGGCTATGAGTTTTCAATTCCATTTTCATTAACTCCTGAGCGGCCAATGTTCAGAAGCACATTGCTCGTCCGGTTACATCTATTTTAAAGCTTTTTTTATTTTTTTTATTTAGTCAAGTAAATTATGGCCCCAATTGTAAAGTTATAAAATATATGCACCCCTGCTACTCTTCAAAGGACAAATGTCTTCTGTACCGGACCACTGCACAATAGCATATTGCTTCCACACTGTCCTGAAGTGGATTACGGATCGGATTCTTCCCACATGGAAATGGCTTCAAATACTCTTTGAATAACCTGTTTATTGATTTTTATGAGAAAACTTTCCCATTGTGCACACGGTGCTATTTTTTCACCCATATGCTTTGATGAGCGTTTTCCATTGACATTAATACAAGGCGTATTCAAATAATATTTGTAACATGTTTTTGATGTGCATTTTGGAAAATATCTGCTTCAAAACCCATGTTAAGAAAGTTTGCGTCAACATACTCTTAGGCCATGTTCACACGTTCAGTATTTGGTCAGTATTTCACATCAGTATTTGTAAGCCAAAACCAAATACTGAATGTGTGAATGTGGCCTTAAAAGCTCAAAACTCCTTTTGGAGGTGGAAAAATTCCCAAAACTTTTTAACAGCCAGGAAGCTAGCTGAGAGATGCTCTGTAATGCATCTTGATGTATCGGTCCTCCCCCAAGCCACATGGTCTGCCATGAGCTGAAACGATATAAGGAACTGTAAGTGTTTTTTTTTTCTGTTAATTCCTTTTTATTTGTAATTGTCTGTACATATGATACTTGTCTACTTCTATAATACCTTTTCATACTTTTGTAAACATTGCCTACCTTTTTGGAGTAAAATATATAAAATTACTAGCTTCGTTTCTCATTGCTGTATAATGTACTGTCACGTCCTCTAAGGTAAATTACGCTACTAATTTGGGTTGGCTCTGGACCCATTATTAGTTAAGGAATCAGAGCTGGTGGCAGCAGATTTGTCCTGTGCGTTTGGGAGACTTTATAGCGACGGACGGCGTTGATAGCCCTGGCTCACATCACAAACCCGATTTCCCCAGTGATGCTCTAGATGTGGTGAACGCTTATGGAGGAAAATTTGCACACCAGAAGACTTCATACACTTCAAATTTATGTTAAGAACCTATAATTCTGCCCTTCACCTCGCCAAACAGACCTACTTCACCACTCTGATCTCCTCACTAACCAACAACCACAAGAAACTTTTTGACACCTTTCACTCCCTCCTCAAGGATCACAAAATCACAAGCCCCTATTACAGACATTTGTGCTGATGACCTGGCCTCCCACTTTATAGAGAAAATAGATAATATCCGTCAGGAAATCTGCTCCCAGCCACCAAGTTCAGTGACTCCCATCCCTCCCTGCATTTCCCCTGGCTCACTCTCCACATTCGATCCCATCACAGAAGAAGAAGTCTCCAAGCTCCTCTCTTCTTCTCGTCCGACTACATGCACTACCGACTCCATTCCCTCTCATCTCCTCCAGTCTCTCTCTCCAGTTGTCACAAGTCACCTAACTGCAATCTTTAATCTCTCCCTCTCCTCTGGCATTTTCTCCTCCTCCTTCAAACATTCTATCATTACTCCATTACTAAAGAAACCCACCCTCTACCTATCCTGCACAAATAACTACAGACTGGTCTCCAATCTCCCCTTCATCTTTAAACTCTTGGAGCGACTGATATACTCCCGCCTTACCCGTTACCTCTCCATTCACTCCCTCCTAGACCCTTCACAGTCTGGTTTCTGCCCCCTACATTCGACAGAAACTGCACTCATCAAAGTGACCAATGACCTTCTGACAGAAAAAAATGTAACAGTGACCACTCTCTGCTCATTCTTCTCTGCAGCTTTTGACACTGTTGACCACTCTCTCCTACTCTCTAGGCTCCAGTCACTAGGCATTAAGGACACTGCTCTCTCCTGGTTCTCTTCCTAGCTTTCTGACCGCTCCTTCAGTGTTCTGTTTGCTGGCTCCACTTCATCTCCTCTTCCTCTCACTGTTGGGGTACCTTAGGGCTCAGTCCTTGGCCCCCTTCTCTTCTCCGTCTACACGGCCCCAATTGGACAGACCATCAGCAGATTTGGCTTTCAGTACCATCTTTATGCTGATGACACACAACTATATACGTCATCCCCTGACCTTACCCCCGCTGTACTACAGAACGCCACTGACTGTCTGTCCGCAGTCTCCAACATCATGTCCCCTCTCTATCTGAAACTCAACCTCTCCAAAACTGAACTTCTTCTACTCCCGCCATCTACTAACCTCCCTAAATCTGACATTTCTCTCTCCGTGGGTGGCACCATAATAAAGCCCCGGCAGCAGGAACTCTGTCAGGGTGTTATGTTTGACTCCCATCTCTCCTTCACATACCATATACAATCTCTTGCTCACTCGTGCCGCTTACACCTAAAGAACATCTCTAGAATACGCCCTTTTCTCACTATGGAAACAACAAAAACCCTCACTGTCGCCTTGATCCACTCCGGCTTGGATTACTGTAACGCTCTATTAATTGGCCTCACCCTCACTCGACTTTCCCCTCTCCAGTCTATCGGTATTGAGACATGTCTGCTCTTCGCCAGTCATTACACTGGCTGCCCATTCATTATAGAATCCAATTCAAAGTACTTGTTCTCACCCACAAAGCTCTCCACAGTGCGGCACCCCCTTACATCTCCTCCCTTATTTCGGTCTATCTGCCTAACCGACCACTGCACTCTGCAAACGACTTTCGACTAACCTCTGCACTAATCTGTACCTCCCACTTCCGACTCCAAGCCTTCTCCCGTGCTGCACCAATCCTCTGGAATGCTCTACCCCAAGATATTAGGACCATCCACAATTTGCATAGTTTTAGGCGCTGCCTCAAAACACATTTGTTCAGAGCAGCCTACCACATTCACTAATTTTATGTTTATGTGTGTAGCCCATTCACTACTTCCATCTATCCCCTACCCCCTGAAGATGGCTGGACCATCATTTTAAATACATCATTGTAAATACACACCTGTACTTTGTATCTCCCCCACCTCATTGTAGATTGTAAGCTCTCACAAGCAGGGTCGTCTTATTTCGCTTTAATTGTTGTATTGTTAACATTGTTACTTATGATTGTTGTGTTTGAAACTGTTAAACTGTAAAGCGCTGCGGAATATGTTGGCGCTATATAAATAAAATTTATTATTATTATTTAACAGGTATCAGCTTCAGGAAATTCTCATTTATTTTGCTTTTTTTTTTTTTTTTTACGCCTAGGCTATAGTGATGAGTGAATGTGCTCGGATAAAGTCTTATCGAAGCATGCTCGGGTGCTAACCGGGTGTCTTCGGCATGCTCGAAAAATATGTTTGCGTCCCTGGGGCTGCATGTCTTGCGGCTGTTCGACAGCTGCAACACATGCAAGGATTTCCTGTTTGTTAGGCTATATCTGCATGTGTTGCAGCTGTCGGACAGCCACGAGACAAACAGCCACACGGACTCAAACATATTATACGAGCACGCCAAAGTCAATCGGTTAGCACCCGAGCATGCTCCGATAACGCGTTATCCCAGCACATTCGCTCATCACTACACAACTTCTGTTAGACTCAACTGTTAAGTTTTCCCTGGTATAGAGGCTTCAAGAAAACGTCGTCAGACGTTCATTCGGCGACTCCGCAGTCGACGTCTTTCGCTCAGTACTCAGTATAGAGCGCAGGTGGTTTCCAAGCAGAATGAACATGTTACGTGTTTCCAAACCCTGAAGCGGGTTCTATACATTCCCCTAAATCGGAAATCCACAGTGAAGAGTGCATGAAAAGAGGATTGGTAGGGAAAATAGTAGAAATCAGGCATGTGGGTGATCCAGGTTTATTTCAGAACTACATAGCTAATCATAGGGCTGAATGAGATGATGCTCCTCTAATAGACCCCCCAAAAAGTTTTGCAACAATGGATGAGAGTGATGGTAAAGGAAGAGACGTACAATGAAACAACACTTTTAGTTAGGCCGGTGTCACACTTGCGTGTGCAATGCGAGAAACTCGCGCATCAATACCCGACACTGCCGCCGGCACTCGGTACCGAAGCGTGCAGCTTCATGTATTTCTATGTAGCTGAACGCTCCGGTCCCGAGTGCTGGCGGCAGTGCCGGGTATTGCACTCGCAAGTGTGACCCCCGCCTAATATAGAGATTTGCAGTACTGAAGTTGAAAATCTGACATTGGTTAAATAGGAAGGCGACGTTTGATAGGTGAAAACAACATGACTATAGATGAGCAAATCTATAGAATGCGAATAGAATTTTAGTAGAAATTTAGGAAATTTGCTGGACCTCGTGAATTCAAACAACATCTGCAATTCGATTCACATGAATTAGCAAGAAAATTGCCATTGACATTTTTCACAATGCAGAAGACTCACATGATCTACGGGGCAGTTGCACAGCCTTCCCTATAATGCCTTGCAGCTATTATATCACATGGCACAGTGCAGCCAATCATGAGTGACTATCTTATCTTGTATAAAAGCAGAGGCAGGGAATGCAGCAGCCATCTTGTGGTGAATCTGGATGGTGGGAGGATGTCACAGATCAGCAATAGAGAGGAAGCCATAAAACACTGAATAAACTTTACAGACAGTGTGGGATAGTATAGCTGTAAAGATACACCACTTCAGTATTTTTCTTCCACTTCTGGTTTTGGCTTACAAATACTGATGTAAAATACTGACCAAATACTGAATGTGTGAACATGGCCTTAAAGAACTAAAAAAGTGATGGATTTGGGACTTTTGTTAATCCTCAAACTGTCTCAAAACTACTGTCTCCAAAACAGGTATGAAAACTATGCATGGGTTTATCATACAAATTACTGTATATACTCGAGTATAAGCTGAGATTTTCAGCCCATTTTTTTAGGCTGAAAGTGCCCCTCTAGGCTTATACTTGAGTCATTGTCCCAGGGGGTCGGCGAGGGAGGGGGAGCGGCAGGAGTGGCAGCTGTGACATCATAGTCACCTGCTCCTGGAGTGGTCTCTGCTTTTCCGATGGTCTCTGGTGCCCACAGCTCTTCTTGTGTTCAGCGGTCACGTGGTACCGCTCATTAAAGTAATGAATATGGAAGCACCTCCACTCCCATAGGCGTGGAGCGCATATACATTAGTTTAATGAGTGGTACCGCGTGACCGCTGAACACAGGAACAAGCTGCCGGCGCACGCCAGAGACCATCAGAGAAGCAGGAACGTGCAGACCCCTGCCAGGATTGGGTGAGTATGACGGTTGAGGGTGAGCTATGCTATATTCACTTGTTCCTGTTCCAACGCCGCTCTCTGTCTTCCGTGTCCTCTGGCTGTGACGTTCAGGTCAGAGGGTGCGATGACATGGTTAGTGCGCGCCCTCTGCCTGAACATTCACTTCAGAGACCTGGAAGACACAGAGGCGCGTGGTGGTGGAACGGGGACAGGTGAATATCGCAAGTGCCGGGGGCCTGAGCCAGCGACGACTCCGACACCGGGCGCCCAGCGACGAGAGGTGAGTTAGTCTTTTTTTTTTTAATAGCAGCAGCATAAGGGGCATATTGTTCTATGGAGCATCTAATGGTGCCATCAACCTTTATGGGGCATAGTATTCTATGGAGCATCTTATGGGGCCATCAACCTTTATGGGTAATATTATTCTATGGAGCATCTTATGGTGCCATCAACCTTTATGGGGCATATTATTCTATGGAGCATCTTATGGGGCCATTATTAACCTTTGTGCAGAATTATAGGGGGCATATTTTAAGATGGGGCATCTTATGGGGCCATCATTAACCTTTATGGAGCATTATATGGGGCATATTTTAATGTGGATCATCTTAAGGGACCATCATTAACCTTTGTGAAGCACTATATGGGGCATATTTTAATATGGAGCATCTTATGGGGCTCATCATGAACTTTATGGAGCATTATATGGGGCATATTTTTGTATGGAGCATCTTATGGGGCTCATCATGAACTTTAAGGAGCATTATATGGGGTATATTTTTGAATGGAGCATCTTATGGGGCTCATCATGAACTTTATGGAGCATTATATGGGGCATATTTTTGTATGGAGAATCTGATGGGGCTCATCATGAACTTTATGGAGCATTATATGAAGCATAATTTTGTATGGAACATTTTATGGGGCCCATCATGAACTTTATGGAGCATTATATGGAGTGTATTTTGTATGGAGCATCTTATGGGGCTCATCATGAACTTTATGGAGCATTATATGGGGCATAATTTTGTATGGAGCATTTTATGGGACCCATCATGAACTTTATGGAGCATTATATGAGGCGTATTTTGTATGGAGCATCTTATGGGGCTCATCATGACCTTTATGGAGCATTATATGGGGCATATTTTTGTATGGAGCATCTTATGGGGCTCATCATGAACTTTATGGCACATTATATGGGGCATATTTTTGTATGGAGCATCTTATGGGGCTCATCATGAACTTTATGGCGCATTATATGGGGCATATTTTTGTATGGAGCATCTTATGGGGCTCATCATGAACTTTACGGAGCATTATATGGGGCATATTTTTGTATGGAGCATCTTATGGGACTCATCATGAACTTTATGGAGCATTATATGGGGCATATTTTTGTATGGAGAATCTTATGGGGCTCATCATGAACTTTATGGAGCATTATATGAGGCATAATTTTGTATGGAACATTTTATGGGGCCCATCATGAACTTTATGGAGCATTATATGGGGTGTATTTTGTATGGAGCATCTTATGGGGCTCATCATGAACTTTATGGAGCATTATATGGGGCATATTTTTCTATGGGGCTCATCATGAACTTTATGGAGCATTATATGGGGCATAATTTTTTATGGAGCATTTTATGGGGCCCATCATGAACTTTATGGAGCATTATATGGGGCATATTTTTGTATGGAGCATCTTATGGGTCTCATCATGAACTTTATGGAGCATTATATGGGGCATATTTTTGTATGGAGCATCTTATGGGGCTCATCATGAACTTTATGGAGCATTATATGGGGCATAATTTTGTATGGAGCATTTTATGGGACCCATCATGAACTTTATGGAGCATTATATGAGGCATATTTTGTATGGAGCATCTTATGGGGCTCATCATGACCTTTATGGAGCATTATATGGGGCATATTTTTGTATGGAACATCTTATGGGGCTCATCATGACCTTTATGGAGCATTATATGGGGCATATTTTTGTATGGAGCATCTTATAGGGCTCATCATGAACTTTATGGAGCATTATATGGGGCATATTTTTGTATGGAGCATCTTATGGGGCTCATCATGAACTTTATGGCACATTATATGGGGCATATTTTTGTATGGAGCATCTTATGTGGCCCATCATGAACTTTATGGAGCATTATATGGGGCTCCTGATTCAATATGGATATTCAAAAACACTTAACCCACTGATGTCTCAATTAATTTTACTTTTATTGGTATCTATTTTTATTTTTGAAATTTACCAGTAGCTGCTGCATTTCCCACCCTAGGCTTATACTCATGTCATTAAGATTTCCCAGTTTTTTGTGGCAAAATTAGGGGTCTCGGCTTATACTCGGGTTGGCTTATTCTCGAGTATATACGGTAGCTCTCTCCTAGAAGGAAAAATAACTATAGGCAGCGCTATCTAGTAGAGGCATAGATAATCTGGAATTCAATATCTGACCCTTTAACCCTTTCCCAATATTTGTTTTTGCCTTTTTGGATTTTTTTTCTGCTTACAAGAGCTATAGCTTTTTCATTTTTTTTTCTGTCCACATAGCTATATGAGCATTTGTTTTCTTGTGGGGCAAGCTATAATTTGGAATGACACAATTTGTTTTACCATATGACGTACCAGAAAACGGAAAAAAAAAATCCTAATGCTATGAAATTGTGAAAAAATGCAATTTTGATATAATTTTTCAGGTTTTGTTTTTACTGTGTTCATTGTGTAATAAAAATGACCTGTCGTCATAACTCACCAGGTCTGTATTACTATGGAGATACCAAAGTTGTCTAGTTTTCTTATTCAGAAATTAGTAAAAAAATAAAAATAAATATTGGGGGGACGGGGGTTGCCATTTTCTGAGACCTCTAACGTTCTAATTTATTGAGTGATAAAGCTGTTTATCAGCTTGTTTTTTCCGGAGTAAGCAGACTATTTTATTGACATTATTTTGGGATAGATACAACATTTTGATCACTTAAATTATTTCATTTTTTGTTGCAACATTAAAACTGCAAATCTGGAGTTTTTAATTTTGTTTTCTGTTTATGTTGTTTACTGAATAGATAAATGTTATACTTTGATAAATCTGGCTATTACTGACGCAGTGATACCAAATATGTGTTTCGAATTTTTATGTTTTTTTTCTCTAAATATTTTTTTTTTACTTTTTCTTAGTTTTTATCAGTCCCATCGGTATCACGTTATATAGCAAAAAAAAAAAAATCCTTTGATTCCCACCTCAAGCAGAGTCCCCAGCTGCCAATGCAAGTTCATATAATTTTTCGCCCTTCCCAGGTTGCATGCTGTAAATGCCAACATCATACAGTAGATTGACAGAAGCATTTAAAGGTCAACAGGCCAAGTGTCATGGCCATTATTTGCCGGGTATAGGGCGAGCTCAGCCTCTGAGCCCGCTCCATACACCAATTATCCAGCTGCAACGTACACATGCTGTAGATGTCAGGAAGGGGTTAACTAGACAAGAAAAATACAGCTTTTTCAAGATGCAAGATACGTGGCCCTTATTAGTGCAGATGAGGGTTTTGCTCGTCGAAGGAGAATCCCTTGCTGCAGCTTTTGGGAGCTTTGCCAAGGGTATGTTCATAAGTAAAAAAGTTTTGCAGGTTTTGTTCTACATAAAATAAGCAGAGTAATAACAAGAAAAACACTGCGATCATTGCATGCTTTTT
This sequence comes from Ranitomeya imitator, assembly GCF_032444005.1. Classification (NCBI taxonomy): domain Eukaryota; kingdom Metazoa; phylum Chordata; class Amphibia; order Anura; family Dendrobatidae; genus Ranitomeya; species Ranitomeya imitator. Next base: position 812,229,726 of record NC_091283.1, read on the forward strand.
TGATACATTTTTCTTCATACATTTTAACACTTTTTGATGCATTTTTTTTGTTGAGTATTTTTACGTCCCACTGGCTCATTCCTCCTATTCTCCTATTTTTAGAACACACCTGCATTTTTAAGAGCAAAAACACAACAAAAAAAAGCATGAAAAGCAGATGTAAACTTTCAACTGTGTTTTTATTGCATTTTTGTAACACCTTCATTGATCTCATTGTGTAAAAAAATGAAGCAAAAAAAATTCACCTGAAAAAAATCCCTGTCACCAAGTAAAGATTGCTAGAGAGGCAAATCAGAATCCTTGCTTGACTGCAAAAGACTTCAGAAACATTTAGCAGACTCAAGAGTTGTGGTACCTTGCTCTACTGTTCAGAGACTCATATATGGCGTTTGTGGAAGAGTCATTAGAAGAAAACATCTTCTGCGTCCTCACCATAAAATTCAGTGTCAGAAGTATGTGGAATGCCCCGCCAGGCCCATGGGGTACTCAGTACCGGGTCCGGTACTTAAAGGGGATGAGTCACAGTGGCCCTGGGCGCCCAAGTAAAAGGGACGGTATTTAAAGGGGTTTGTGAAATAAAGTTTGTGTTCGTGACGCCACCTGTGGTATTTGGTCAGGAGTGACCGATGCTGCTTAAAGGGGTCCTCTGGGGTGATGTTGTGGCAGCAGGGATGGTATGGCTTCCCTCAGGTGAAGCTGGGTGCCCAGTGCTCCCAGTGTAGTGGGGACAGGTGATAGATGGTAAAGAAAGAAACAGAGGACACAGGCTTGCAGTCTCAATACCTTTTTACTGAAGGTTCAGGCAGCCAAAGTCCAGTGTACCGGATCACAGGAGCTGATATGGTCTGGCCAGCTTGGAAGCAAATCTGGAATCCTCCTTACCAGGTGGAGTTGGAAGCCTTCCTACTAGTGCTGTGGTGTTGTAGTCCCTTGCTGCCTTAGGCCTCACACAAGGTCCTCACATGTTCTCGCTGTCCCTCTTTAGGTAGGACAATACCTGTATGACAGGTAACTTGAGCCTTTTTACAGGATCTCTATCATGACCCGGGCTCTATGCGTTACTGTGTCTTTAGGTGTGTGGTGGACAGGTAGCTTGCAATCAGCTGTCCCGCCGGTTTCTGCTGTGAGATATAGAATACTGCACAACCTCTGTCTTCCAGCTACCAGTTTCATGCGCTACAGCATGGAAGAAGCTCAGTCGTAGTTTCTCCCCAGCTCTTCACTTTGCCTATGCCTCTTCTCTCCTTCACACTCTCTACAATTTGTTTTGCATTCCTTTCTCTCTCTTTCTAGGAACTGCAGCACCCTTGTGGCTGCACGGCCCCTTTTGTCCTCTCTCCTCTGTCTTTCTGACAGACTGACTAACTTTCCCTCCAGACCAGAATATATACAGTCATGGCCAAAAGTATTGACACCCCTGCAATTCTGTCAGATAAAACTCATTTTCTTCCTGAAAATGATTGCAAACACAAATTATTTGGTTTTATTATCTTCATTTAATTTGTCTTAAATGAAAAAACACTAAAAGAATTGTCCTAAAGCCAAATTGGAAATAATCTCACACCAAACATAAAAAAGGGGGTGGACAAAAGTATTGGCACTGTTCAAAAAATCATGTGATGCTTCTCTAATTTGTGTAATTAACAGCACCTGTAACTTACCTGTGGCACCTAACAGGTGTTGGCAATAACTAAATCACACTTGCAGCCAGTTGACATGGATTAAAGTTGACTCAACCTCTGTCCTGTGTCCTTGTGTGTACCACATTGAGCATGGAGAAAAGAAAGAAGACCAAAGAACTGTCTGAGGACTTGAGAAACCAAATTGTGAGGAAGCATGAGCAATCTCAATGCTACGAGTCCATCTCCAAAGACCTGAATGTTCCTGTGTCTACCGTGCGCAGTGTCATCAAGAAGTTTAAAGCCCATGGCACTGTGGCTAACCTCCCTAGATGTGGACGGAAAAGTAAAATTGACAAGAGATTTCAACGCAAGATTGTGCGGATGTTGGATAAAGAACCTTGACTAACATCCAAACAAGTTCAAGCTGCCCTGCAGTCTGAGGGTATAACAGTGTCAACCTGTACTATCCGTCGGCATCTGAATGAAAAGGGACTGTATGGTAGGAGACTCAGGAAGACCACACTTCTTACCCCGAGACATAAAAAAGCCAGGCTGGAGTTTGCCAAAACTTACCTGAAAAAGCCTAAAACATTTTGGAAGAATGTTCTCTGGTCAGATGAGACAAAAGTAGAGCTTTTTGGGCAAAGGCATCAACATAGAGTTTACAGGAGAAAAAAAGAGGCATTCAAAGAAAAGAACACGGTCCCTACAGTCAAACATGGTGGAGGTTCCCTGATGTTTTGGGGTTGCTTTGCTGCCTCTGGCACTGGACTGCTTGACCGTGTGCATGGCGTTATGAAGTCTGAAGACTACCAACAAATTTTGCAGCATAATGTAGGGCCCAGTGTGAGAAAGCTGGGTCTCCCTCAGAGGTCATGGGTCTTCCAGTAGGACAATGACCCAAAACACACTTCAAAAAGCACTAGAAAATGGTTTGAGAGAAAGCACTGGAGACTTCTAAGGTGGCCAGCAATGAGTCCAGACCTGAATCCCATAGAACACCTGTGGAGAGATCTAAAAATGGCAGTTTGGAGAAGGCACCCTTCAAATATCAGGGACCTGGAGCAGTTTGCCAAAGAAGAATGGTCTAAAATTCCAGCAGAGCATTGTAAGAAACTCATTGATGGTTACCGGAAGCGGTTGGTCGCAGTTATTTTGGCTAAAGGTTGTGCAACCAAGTATTAGGCTGAGGGTGCCAAAACTTTTGTCTGGCCCATTTTTGGAGTTTTGTGTGAAATGATCAATGTTTTGCTTTTTTCTTCATTCTCTTTTGTGTTTTTTTCATTTACGACAAATTAAATGAAGATAATAATACCAAAGAATTTGTGTTTGCAATCATTTTCAGGAAGAAAATGAGTATTATCTGACAGAATTGCAGGGGTGTCAATACTTTTGATCATGACTGTATGTATAGGGGAGCCACCCACAAGCTGGATCAGAGCCCCCCCTTCTGGCTTGTAGTGTGAACATGTTGCATGCTGGTGAATACCTGATAAGAAGAATCCTCCATCACTTCCAAGCGTGACATCACTCTCCCCGTGAGGAAAGCAATGCCACTATGACAACCAGGAACCTGGGGTGTCACATATGCAAAAGCTCATAAACAAGCCTGATGCATTTTTGGAAACAAGTCCTGTAGACCGATGAGGTTCAAATAGAACTCTTTGGTCACAATGATCAAAGGTATGTGTGGAGAAAAAAGGTCACAGGATTTTAGGAAAAGAACACGTCGCCAACCATTAACCATGGGGGAGGGGCAATCATGCTTCGTGGTTGTGTTGCCGCCAATGGCACAGGGAACATTTCACGGGTAGAGGGAAGAATGCATTCAATTAAATGTCAATCAATTTTTGATGCAAAAATAACACCACCTGAAAAACATCTGAAGTTGAAAAGAGGATAGCTTCTACAAATGGAGAATGCTAAACACATATCAAAATTCACAATAGACTACTTCAAAAGGTGCAAACTGAAGGTTTTACAATGGCCCTCACAGTCTCCTGATCTGAACATCATTGAAAATCTGTGGCTAGACCTCAAAATAGCAGTGCATGCAAGAAAACCCAGGAATCTTACAGAACTGGTAGAATTTTTCAAGGAAGAATGGATGAAAATCCCTCAAACAAGAATCGAAAGACACTTGGCTGGGTACAAAAAGTGTTTACAAGCTGTGATACTTTCAAAAGAGGATGATAATAGGTACCAACCATGCAGGGTGCCCAAACTTTTGCATTGGCCCATTTTCCTGTTTGTAAATTTTAAAAGATAAAAATATATATAGATTTTTGGCTCAAATACAAAGGAAATGTGTCATCTTTAACTTTAGTCCTTTTAGAGATCATTTCACCTTCAACTTGCTTAACTGTTCACAAAAACAGTAATTTTGACCAGTGGTGCCCAAACTTTTACATGCCACTGTATTTAAGTCAATACGTGTCTCCAGCGAGTTTTCATTCCTTCAAGGAGGGAACTAATTTGCTTGTTTTTCCATAAGATTCTGAACTCAGTTGGTCTCTCTGAGGAGCGTCAGTCTTCTCAAAATTTTAGAGTTTATCAAATTTTGGGTAATAATTTGTACATTGATGTTGCTCAGGCTGAATTTTGGGCCCAATAAATGGCCTACTATTGCACCCATATTTTTTTTTTAGCATTATGGGCCAAAAAGTTGGATTTTCTTGTATTTCCATTAGATAAGGTTGCAACCAAAAGGTTTATCTTCAGATAGAATCACACCGGCCCATGATGAAAAAGACGGCTGGAAATATATTTGTCCTCCACGATCACAATGCAATGAGTGCACAGCTGCTTTTATGCATGGCCTGGATGTGAATAAAGGCCGGTTGTAGTCGGGGACCATCGTGTGGCTTCTATATTCCGAGGATATCTCTTGGCTCCTGTCTTTTACTGACCCAAACCCCATGCTCCAGTTTGATCTACGCTCTGCTTCAGCTCACAAATAGGGAGAGAAAAAGAGAGAGAGATCATCTTGATAAGCCTGCCGCAACCTCAATAAAACCCTCACAAAGGCTGGGAAACAAATAGAAATTAGATTAAACAGGAGCAATACTGCTTGAATTGAAACAAGAAGTTAATATCTCCCCCTTCGACTGCCTCCGTCATTACCCTGAATCATATGCACCCGTCTGTAAATAATGTTTATCGCCTGCAAATCTCGACTTCCCACCGAGGCTTTATGCCTTATTTCTGTAAAGATTGCATGAATAATTAACACCTTCAATGCCAGGGAAAAGCCCATGATATATGAGAAAGTAGAATATGCTGGGTAATAGCGGCAATACAGCGGAGACCAGTTTGATATAGCTGGAGTGAAGCCACTCACCCATAGAACACATTTTCTGGATAATTGCATTTTTCTTTAGTATATAAGCCAGTGGCTCTCACCTGCACTCCTCCTGGACCAGTCAAAATCCTTGTATTATAAAGAGACGTTTTTATGATTTTTACAATCACATTTATCTTTAAACGAAGCTTTAAAAGGGTGCAATATCCTTACAAAATATTCAGTTGTTTTATGTGAAAAGGCAAGTTATCAATGATCAAAAACAAAGAATTTTTTTTTGCCAATTTAATGCATTTATGGTAGGTGGTTGAGCTTTCTACATCAAAATTTCACGCTTATTTCAAGTCGTTCAATAATTCCTTTTAGGGTATATGTACGTGACATCCGCTTGGAACCCACCTGAAAAAACACTAAAAACCTTCCCAAAAGATGAACCTATGCACAGAATTGCAGTAATTTCGAAATGTATCTCTGGGAACGGAAGCTGGTTGCAGCCGCTCGCGCATAGGGACAGCTTCGGTGGACGACGGAGGGTGAGTATATAACTATTTTTTATTTTAATTATTTTTTTTAACAGGGATATGGTGCCCACACTGCTATATACTATGTGGGCTGTGCTATATACTGTGTGGACTGTGTTATATACTGTGTGGGCTGTGCTATATATTACGTGGGCTGTGTTATATACTGCGTGGGCTGTGTTATATACTGAGTGGCTGTGTTATATACTGCGTGGGCTGTGTCATATACTGCATGGGCTGTGTTATATACTGCGTGGGCTGTGTTATATACTGTGTGGGCTGTGTTATATACTGTGTGGGCTGTGTTACATACTGCGTGGCTGTGTTATATACTGCATGGGCTGTGTTATATACTGCATGGGCTGTGTTATATACTGCGTGGGCTGTGTTACATACTGTGTGGGCTGTGTTATATACTGCGTGGGCTGTGCTATACATTACGTGGGCTGTGTTATAAACTACGTGGCTGTGTATATACTGCGTGGCTGCTATATACTACGTGGCTGTGTTATATACTGCATGGGCTGTGTTATATACTGCGTGGGCTATGTTATATACTGCATGGGCTGTGCTATAAATTATGAGGGCTGTGTTATAAACTAAATGGCTGTGTTAAATACTGCGTGGCTGCTATATACTACGTGGCTGCTATATACTACGTGGCTCCTATATACTACGTGGCTCCTATATACTTCGTGTCCTGTGCTATATACTGCGTGGCTCCTATATACTACGTGGCCTGTGCTATATACTGTGTGGCTGCTATATATATATACATACATACATATTCTAGAATACCCGATGCGTTAGAATCGGGCCACCCTCTAGTTACAAAATAATTAAACAATAGACATAGAAGAAGATGCTACACAAAAAACACTGCGTTTTTCTGAAGTGTCTTTCTACTGCATAAATGATGTGGATATGCCGGCATCTAAAAGAAGAGCGGTACACAACCATTTATGCGTAAAGTGCAGACACCTTCCAAATGGAAGCCACCAAAGGAAAGGAGAATGGTCACTTCTCGCTTTCGAAGTTACAAAAGATGGAACATATGCACAGCATGTATGTTTGACATTGCTGTACACTAGGTTCATTCTTTGTAGCATTTTTTAGCACTTTTTCAGACAAGTTCGGGGTTAATCTTTAGGTTGTGCTCACGCTGGCAGGTAACCAGCGTATAATTCAGACGATGTTTCATGTCAGTCCCACCTATGCTTCTCCAATATTGACATAGCTGGGACTGACATGTAAGGCCACATTCACACGTTGCTTTTTATTGTGCGGGTTCTCCCGCAGCGGATTTGATAAATCTGCAGGGCAAACCCGCTGCGGTTATCCCTGCAGATTTATCGCGGTTTGTCCTGCGGGTTCCGCTGCGGGATTTACCCCTACCATTGATGCTGCATATGCAGCAATATGCAGCATCAATAGTATTGTTAAAAATAATAAAATAATGATGATATACTCACCCTCCGACGTCCCGATCTCCTGGGCGCTGCAGGCGGCGGTCCGTTTCCAAAGATGCTGTGCGACCAGGACCTTCGGTGACGTCACGGTCATGTGACCGCGACGTCACCGAAGGTCCTGGTCGCATAGCAAACCTGAGACCGGACGGCGGCGTGCAGCGCTGAGACTTCCGAGGGTGAGTATACATGATTTTTTATTTTTATTCTTTTTTTTAATACAAATATGGTTCCCGGGGCCTGGAGGAGAGTCTCCTCTCCTCCACCCCGGGTATAACCCGCACATTATCCGCTTACTTCCCGCATGGTGTGCACAGCCCCATGCGGGAAGTAAGCGGATCAATGCACTTCTATGGGTGCAGAATCGCTGCGATTCTGCACGAAGAAGTGACATGGTCCTTCTTTTTTTCCGCAGCAATTCTGCGCGGTTTTTTTCGGGTTTTTCCGTATCATGTGCACTGCGGTTTCTGTTTTCCATAGGGTAACATTGTACTGTACCCTGCATGGAAAACAGCTGCGGACCCGCAGCGGCAAAATCGCCGCGGTTCCGCAGTAAAAACCGCATAGTGTGAACATGGCCTTAATGCGAAAAGTCACATTCCTGAGTTGCTTACAAACTTTGAGACTTATTAAGGTGTTTACACCTTACACCATATCCCCGCTTAATTGTAAAGTGCTGCGGAATTTGTTGGCGCTATATAAATAAAAATAATAATAATTATTATTATTATATCCCATAGTGTACATATAACCTGAAACAGCAAATAGTTATCTCTTCTTTTGGAGGAAAGACTGGATTTGCTTACAGTAGATATAAAAGTCTACACGCTGCTGTTAAAATGCAAGGTTATTGTCACGTAAAAAAGGAATCCAAGAAGTGTCATTTCATAACTTCTTCCACCTTTAAACGTCACCCATAATCTATACAAATCCATTGGAAAATAAACTGAAATAATTGCATGTGCAAAAAGCAAAATAAAGAAATAAAATAATGTGATTACATAAATATGCACACCCTTAAACTAATACTTTGTTGAAGTCACTTTTGAATTTTTGACAGCATACTGTCTTTTTGGGCAGGATTCTATCAGCATGGCACATATAGAATTGACAATCATTGCCACTCTTCCTTGCAGTAGCTCAAAATCTGTACAATGTCCTCTTCAATGTCACCCACAGATTTTCATTTTAATTTAGGTCTGGCTCTGAATGAGCCATTCCAAAACTTTGATCTTCTTCTGATGAAGCTACCGTATATACTCGAGTATAAGCCGAGATTTTCAGCCCAAATTTTTGGGCTGAAAGTGCCCCTCTCGGCTTATACTCGAGTCACGGTGGGTGGCAGGGTCGGCGGGTGAGGGGAGAGGGTGCTGAGGCATACTCACCTAGTCCCGGCGCTCCTGGCGCTCCCCCTGCCATCCCACGGTCTCCGGGTGCTGCAGCTCTTCCCCTCTTCAGCGGTCACGTGGGACCGCTCATTAAACTCATGAATATGGACTCCACTCCCATGGGGGTGGAGCCACATATTCATTCCTCTGAGCGGTGCCAGTGCACCCGGAGACAGTGTGACAGGCAGGGGCAGCGTCAGGAGCGCCGGGAATAGGTGAGTATTTTATATTCACCTGTCCCCGTTCCAGCCGCCGGGCGCCGCTCCATCTTCCCGGCGTCTCTGCGCTCTGACTGTTCAGGTCAGAGGGCGCAATGACGCATATAGTGTGCGCGGCGCCCTCTGGCTGATCAGTCAGTGCGGAGAGACGCCGGGACTGGACGCCGGAATGAGACGCCGGGAGCTGCAATCAAGAGAGGTGAGTATTAGGGTTGAGCGAAACGGGTCGTTCATTTTCAAAAGTCGCCGACTTTTGGCAAAGTCGGGTTTCATGAAACCCGATCCAACCCCTGTGCGGGGTCGGCCATGCGGTACGCGACTTTCGCGCCAAAGTCGCGTTTCAATGACGCGAAAAGCGCCATTTCTCAGCCAATGAAGGTAAACGCAGAGTGTGGGCAGCGTGATGACATAGGTCCTGGTCCCCACCATCTTAGAGAAGGGCATTGCAGTGATTGGCTTGCTGTCTGCGGCATCACAGGGGCTATAAAGGGGCGTTCCCGCCGACCGCCATCTTACTGCTGCTGATCTGAGCTTAGGGAGAGGTTGCTGCCGCTTCGTCAGAAGCAGGGATAGCGTTAGGCAGGGTCCATTAACCACCAAACCGCTTGTGCTGTAGCGATTTCCACTGCCCAACACCACCTTCGGTGTGCAGGGACAGTGGAAGCTACATTTTTTTTTTTCCCTCAGCGCTGTAGCTCATTGGGCTGCCCTAGAAGGCTCCCTGATAGCTGCATTGCTGTGTGTACGCCGCTGTGCAAACCAACTGCTTTTTTCAAAGCACAAATCCTCTTGTTCCTTCCTTTCTGCACAGCTATCTTTTTTGTTTGTCCACACTTTTTATTTAATTTGTGCATCAGTCCACTCCTTATTGCTGCCTGCCATACCTGGCTGAGATTACTGCAGGGAGATAGTAATTGTTGGACACTCCCTGTTTTTTTTTTTTTTTTTTTTGTGGGAGATTAAGATTGACATTTCTGCTAGAGTGCAATCCCTGTGTGTGCCATGTCTCAGTCAGTGGGCCATAGAAAGCCTATTTATTTTTTTGCTTGATTTGGGTTCTAAAATCTACCTGAAAAAATCACTACATCAATCAGTGGGAGAAAAATATTGGCCTCAGGGCTTGTGTGCCACTCTTGACTCCTGTGTGCATCATCACTCACTCAGTGGGCCATAGAAAGCCCATTTTTTTTTTTTGCTTTATTTGGGTTCTAAATTCTACCTGAAAAAATCAATAAATCAATCAGTGGGAGATTAATATTGGCCTTTGGGCTTGTGTGCCAGTCCTAAGCGTGCCATCTCTCTCTCTCAGATAGTGGGCCATAGAAAGCCTATTTATTTATTTTTTTTATTGGGTTTATAAATTTTCCCTGGAACAAAAAAAAAAAAGTGGGAGATTAATATTGGCCTCTGGGCTTGTGTGCCAGTCCTGAGCGTGCCATCTCTCTCACAAATAGTGGGCCATAGAAAGCCTATTTTTTTTTTTTTTTTTGGTTTTATAAATTCTCCCTGAAAAAAAAAAGGGAGATTAATATTGGCCTTTGGGCTTGTGTGCCAGTCCTAAGCGTGCCATCTCTCTCTCTCAGATAGTGGGCCATAGAAAGCCTATTTATTATTTTTTTTATTGGGTTTATAAATTTTCCCTGAAAAAAAAAAAGTGGGAGATTAATATTGGCCTCTGGGCTTGTGTGCCAGTCCTGAGCGTGCCATCTCTCTCACAAATAGTGGGCCATAGAAAGCCTATTTTTTTTTTTAGCTTGATTTGGGTTCCAAAATCTACCTGAAAAAATCACTACATCAATCAGTGGGAGATAAATATTGGCCTCTGGGCTTGTGTGCCACTCCTGACTCCTGTGTGCGTCATCTCTCACTCAGTGGGCCATAGAAAGCCTATTTTTTGTTTTATTTGTTTTATAAATTCTCCCTGAAAAAAAAAAGGGAGATTAATATTGGCCTTTGGGCTTGTGTGCCAGTCCTAAGCGTGCCATCTCTCTCTCTCAGATAGTGGGCCATAGAAAGCCTATTTATTATTTTTTTTATTGGGTTTATAAATTTTCCCTGAAAAAAAAAAAAGTGGGAGATTAATATTGGCCTCTGGGCTTGTGTGCCAGTCCTGAGCGTGCCATCTCTCTCACAAATAGTGGGCCATAGAAAGCCTATTTATTTTTTTGGTTGATTTGGGTTCTAAATTCTACCTGAAAAAATCAATAAATCAATCAGTGGGAGATAAATATTGGCCTCTGGGCTTGTGTGCTACTCCTGACTCCTGTGTGCATCATCTCTCACTCAGTGGGCCATAGAAAGCCTATTTTTTGTTTTATTTGTTTTATAAATTCTCCCTGAAAAAATCATTTTATTTTATTTGGTTTCTAAATTCTTCCTGAAAAAAATCATTTTTTTTATTTTTTATTTTTTCTAAAGTCTCCCTGGAAAAAAAAAAAAAATCAAATCAGTGGGAGATTAATATTGCCCTTTCTGCTTGTGTGCCAGTCTTGACTCCTGGGTGTGCTATCTCTCTCTCTCTCTCCAATTGTGGGCCATAGAAAGCCTATTATTTTTTTAGCTTGATTTGGGTTCCAAAATCTACCTGAAAAAATCACTACATCAATCAGTGGGAGATAAATATTGGCCTCTGGGCTTGTGTGCCACTCCTGACTCCTGTGTGCGTCATCTCTCACTCAGTGGGCCATAGAAAGCCTTTTTTTGTTTTATTTGTTTTCTAAATTCTCCCTGAAAAAATCATTTTATTTTATTTGGTTTCTAAATTCTTCCTGAAAAAATCATTTTATTCTATTATTTTTTTTTCCTAAAGTCTCCCTGAAAAAAAAAATAAAAAAATCAAATCTCGTGAAACTGGTAAATGTCAAAGCAGCGCGTCGTTAGTGGATGTTCACGGTCAGGGACAAGTCGCTTCCTTGTCCTCTTCAGCAAAAACAACAACAGAGAAGAATGCAGCAGGCGACACAACGGGTTACTCCATGGAGCTCTTTACACATACCGTCCCTGGCTTAGAAAGTGAACCAGTTAACAGTCCATGCCCATTACAAGTTGAATCTGACATGGAGTGCACTGATGCACAGCCACAGCCAGACTACTATGCTGGTCCTTTGACTCAGACCACAACATTGCCCTCGCAGGGTGCTGATCAAGAATCAGACCCTGATGAGACTATGTTGCCCCATCACGAACGCTATACCACTGACCGACACGGTGACACAGACGAAGTTGCACACGAGCTACAAGAAGAGGTAATAGATGACCCAGTTCTTGACCCCGATTGGCAGCCATTGGTGGAACAGGGTGCAGGCGGCAGCAGTTCTGAAGCGGAGGAGGAGGGGCCGCAGCAGGCATCAACATCGCAACAGGTTCCATCTGCCGGGCCCGTATCTTGCCCAAAACGCGTGGCAAAGCCAAAACCTGTTGGAGGACAGCGTGGCCATCCGGTTAAAGCTCAGTCTGCAATGCCTGAAAAGGTATCCGATGCTAGAAAGAGTGCAGTCTGGCATTTTTTTAAACAACATCCAATTGATCAGCGCAAAGTCATCTGTCAAAAATGTTCAACTACCTTAAGCAGAGGACAGAATCTGAAAAGTCTCAATACAAGTTGCATGCATAGACATTTAACCACCATGCATTTGCAAGCCTGGACTAACTACCAAACGTCCCTTAAGGTTGTAGCACCCTCGGCCAATGAAGCTAGTCAGCAACGCAACATCCCTTCCGGCAGTGTAGGGCCACCATTTTCCGCACCACCTGCAGTATCTGTGCAGGTTTCTTTGCCAGGCCAAAGCAGTCAGGGTCAGGGAATCACCAGTTTCGTAGTAGGAAACACTGCATCTAGGGCACCGGCGGCAACAATACCATATCCCACCGTCTCTCAGTCTGCCATGTCCACCGGCACCCCCGCTAGTTCCACGATCTCCAGCTCTCCAGTCCAGCTCACCCTACATGAGACTATGGTTAGAAAAAGGAAGTACTTAGCCTCGCATCCGCGTACACAGGGTTTGAACGCCCACATAGCTAGACTAATCTCGTTAGAGATAATGCCCTACCGGTTAGTTGAAAGCGAAGCTTTCAAAGCCCTGATGGACTACGCTGTACCACGCTACGAGCTACCCAGTCGACACTTTTTTTCCAGAAAAGCCATCCCAGCCCTCCACCAGCATGTTAAAGAGTGCATCGTCCATGCACTCAGGCAATCTGTGAGCACAAAGGTGCACCTGACAACAGATGCATGGACCAGTAGGCATGGCCAGGGACGTTACGTGTCCATCACGGCACACTGGGTGAATGTTGTAGATGCAGGGTCCACAGGGGACAGCAAGTTTAGGACAGTTCTGCCTAGCCCACGGTCTAGGAAACAGTTGGCTGTAGCCGTTCGCACCCCCTCCTCCTCCTCTTCGTCCTCCTGCAGAAGCGAGAGCTCGTCCACAGACCGCAGTCGCACAACCACTCCATCCGCAGCTGCCACTGTTGCACACCAGGTCTCCTATTATGGGGCAGCTACTGGCAAACGTCAGCAGGCTGTATTGGCTATGAAGTGTTTGGGCGACAACAGACACACCGCGGAAGTTCTGTCCGAGTTCTTGCAGAAAGAAACGCAGTCGTGGCTGGGCACTGTAGATCTTGAGGCAGGCAAGGTAGTGAGTGATAACGGAAGGAATTTCATGGCTGCCATCTCCCTTTCCCAACTGAAACACATTCCTTGCCTGGCTCACACCTTAAACCTGGTGGTGCAGTGCTTCCTGAAAAGTTATCCGGGGTTATCCGACATGCTCCTCAAAGTGCGTGGACTTTGCTCACATATCCGCCGTTCACCCGTACACTCCAGCCGTATGCAGACCTATCAGCGTTCTTTGAACCTTCCCCAGCATCGCCTAATCATAGACGTTGCAACAAGGTGGAACTCAACACTGCACATGCTTCAGAGACTGTGCGAACAGAGGCGGGCTGTTATGTTTTTGTGGGAGGATACACATACACGGGCAGGCAGTAGGATGGCAGACATGGAGTTGTCAGGTGTGCAGTGGTCGAAGATTCAAGACATGTGTCAAGTCCTTCAGTGTTTTGAGGAATGCACACGGCTGGTTAGTGCAGACAACGCCATAATAAGCATGAGCATCCCCCTAATGCGTCTGCTGATGCAAAGTTTGATGCACATAAAGGATCAGGCGTCTGCAGCTGAGGAAGAGGAAAGCCTTGATGACAGTCAGCCATTGTTTGGCCAGGGCAGTGTACAGGACGAGTTAGCGGGCGAAGAGGAGGAGGAGGACGAGGAGGATGATGGGGATGATTATATTTTTAATGAGGAAGCTTTTCCGGGGCCACAGGAAATTGGTGGCGCGGCAAGGCCGGGTTCTGGTTTTTGGAGGGACACAAGTGACGTGGATTTGCCTGAAACTGCCCCTCAACCAAGCACAACCGCAGATTTGAGAACTGGAACTTTGGCCCACATGGCGGATTATGCCTTACGTATCCTCAAAAGGGACACACGCATAACCAAAATGATGAACGATGACGATTACTGGTTGGCCTGCCTCCTTGATCCTCGCTATAAAGGCAAATTGCAAAATATAATGCCACATGAGAACTTGGAACTAATATTAGCAACCAAACAATCAACTCTTGTTGACCGTTTGCTTCTGGCATTCCCTGCACACAGCGCCCGTGATCGTTCTCACACGAGCTGCAGGGGCCAGCAGACAAGAGGAGTTAGAGGGGCAGAAATCAGAAGTGGCGTTGGCCAGAGGGGTTTTCTGACCAGGTTGTGGAGTGATTTTGCTATGACCGCAGACAGGACAGGTACTGCAGCATCAATTCAAAGTGACAGGAGACAACATTTGTCCAGTATGGTTACAAACTATTTTTCATCCCTTATCGATGTTCTCCCTCAACCGTCATTCCCATTTGATTACTGGGCATCAAAATTAGACACCTGGCCAGAATTGGCAGAATATGCATTGCAGGAGCTTGCTTGCCCGGCAGCTAGTGTCCTATCAGAAAGAGTATTCAGTGCTGCAGGTTCAATACTAACAGAAAAAAGGACTCGTCTGGCTACCCAAAATGTAGATGATCTAACCTTCATTAAAATGAACCACAACTGGATTTCGAAATCTTTTGCCCCACCTTGCCCGGCTGACACCTAGCTTTCCTATGAAAAGGTCTTGCCTGTGGACTATTCTGAATGCCTTTTCCAATCTCTAATTTTCTGCACCTGATTGTCCAGCATACGACATGTTTACACCTCACTAAATGGCCAAACTCCCCACACGGGGCCGTGGTATCGACACTTGGCGCCAGCACCCGTGAGAGTGCTGTTTGTCTGAAGAGGTGGGTGTGCCCGCTTTTGGTCGACGGCACTGCCACTGGGTCCCTCCTAGTACAATAAAGTGTCTCTGGCGGTGGTGGTGCGCACCCAACGTCAGACACACCGTTGTAATATGAGGGGCCCTGGGCCTGTACCGCCGGCCACAAGACAGTTCCCCCCCCCCAGCTCAAACAGTGCTCTACCACTTGCAAAATTATCTCACAGCTCCACCAATGTTTAGTCTATGCGCTGACATCCTTCAATGCCTGCCACTGACAATACCATTGTATTGACATTTTTGTTATGTTAGGCCTTCGAAGCCTGTCTGCGGTCACTCCTTCCACTATGCCTCCACTGACCACACCACTGCTGCCCGTGTACCCCTGGAACCAATTTAAAATTGCCTACAGCCATGTGTTATTATTTTAGGCCTTCGATGCCTGTCTGCGGTCACTCCTTACAATATGCCTCCACTGACCACACCACTGCTGCCCGTGTACCCCTGGAACCAATTTAAAATTGCCTACAGCCAGCCCAATTTTTTTATTTTAGGCCTTCTATGCCTGTCTGCGGTCCGTTCTTTCTACTACTACTACACTGACCAGGCCACTGCTGCCCGTGTTCCCCTGGAACCAATTTAAAATTGCCTACAGCCATGTGTTATTATTTTAGGCCTTCGATGCCTGTCTGCGGTCACTCCTTCCACTAGGCCTCCACTGACCACACCACTGCTGCCCGTGTACCCCTGGAACCAATTTAAAATTGCCTACAGCCAGCCCAATTTTTTTATTTTAGGCCTTCGATGCCTGTCTGCGGTCCGTTCTTTCTACTACTACTACACTGACCAGGCCACTGCTGCCCGTGTACCCCTGGAACCAATTTAAAATTGCCTACAGCCATGTGTTATTATTTTAGGCCTTCGATGCCTGTCTGCGGTCACTCCTTCCACTAGGCCTCCACTGACCACACCACTGCTGCCCGTGTACCCCTGGAACCAATTTAAAATTGCCTACAGCCAGCCCAATTTTTTTATTTTAGGCCTTCGATGCCTGTCTGCGGTCCGTTCTTTCTACTACTACTACACTGACCAGGCCACTGCTGCCCGTGTTCCCCTGGAACCAATTTAAAATTGCCTACAGCCATGTGTTACTATTTTAGGCCTTCGATGCCTGTCTGCGGTCACTCCTTCCACTAGGCCTCCACTGACCACACCACTGCTGCCCGTGTACCCCTGGAACCAATTTAAAATTGCCTACAGCCAGCCCAATTTTTTTATTTTAGGCCTTCGATGCCTGTCTGCGGTCCGTTCTTTCTACTACTACTACACTGACCATGCCACTGCTGCCCGTGTTCCCCTGGAACCAATTTAAAATTGCCTACAGCCATGTGTTATTATTTTAGGCCTTCGATGCCTGTCTGCGGTCACTCCTTACAATATGCCTCCACTGACCACACCACTGCTGCCCGTGTACCCCTGGAACCAATTTAAAATTGCCTACAGCCAGCCCAATTTTTTTATTTTAGGCCTTCGATGCCTGTCTGCGGTCCGTTCTTTCTACTACTACTACACTGACCAGGCCACTGCTGCCCGTGTACCCCTGGAACCAATTTAAAATTGCCTACAGCCAGCCCAATTTTTTTATTTTAGGCCTTCGATGCCTGTCTGCGGTCCGTTCTTTCTACTACTACTACACTGACCAGGCCACTGCTGCCCGTGTTCCCCTGGAACCAATTTAAAATTGCCTACAGCCATGTGTTATTATTTTAGGCCTTCGATGCCTGTCTGCGGTCACTCCTTCCACTAGGCCTCCACTGACCACACCACTGCTGCCCGTGTACCCCTGGAACCTATTTATAATTGCATAGAGCATCCTTTTTTTAATAGTAGGCGTACAAGGTCTGTCTGCGGTTCACTATTGAAATTGTCCTCCACTGCCCAGAGCACTGCAGCTTGTGTACCCCTGTAACTTTTTTCTGCTGCAGTGAGCCACATTTTTGGTTTGAGTCCTACTACCTGTGTCTGTCTGCGCCACTCAATTCAGCTGTGTTCCTTTGAAAAAAGCTGAGCGTCAATAGTCTTGTTTTCAGCCTCTAGGAATTTTAAAACTGCATTGGGTGTACAACTTTGGTAGGGCCTACTAACGGTGTCTGCCTCCCCAAGGTGTTCCCCAGGTTTCCTCTCCACTGCTTCAATCTTCATGCTCTCGCTTAGTAGTTGTTGGAAACTACGCTGCATTAGGCCTACAAATTGGGTATGGGGTGTAGAGAGATGGTGTGTTACACTCCAAGGTGTTCCCCAGGTTTCCTCTCCATTGCTTCAATCTTCATGCTCTCGTTTAGTAGTTGTTGGAAACTACGCTGCATTAGGCCTACAAATTGGGTATGGGGTGTAGAGAGATGGTGTGTTACACTCCAAGGTGTTCCCCAGGTTTCCTCTCCATTGCTTCAATCTTCATGCTCTCGTTTAGTAGTTGTTGGAAACTACGCTGCATTAGGCCTACAAATTGGGTATGGGGTGTAGAGAGATGGTGTGTTACACTCCAAGGTGTTCCCCAGGTTTCCTCTCCATTGCTTCAATCTTCATGCTCTCGTTTAGTAGTTGTTGGAAACTACGCTGCATTAGGCCTACAAATTGGGTATCGGTGTAGAGAGATGGTGTGTTCCACTCCAAGGTGTTCCCCAGGTTTCCTCTCCATTGCTTCGATCTTCATGCTCTCGTTTAGTAGTTGTTGGAAACTACGCTGCATTAGGCCTACAAATTGGGTATGGGGTGTAGAGAGATGGTGTGTTCCACTCCAAGGTGTTCTCCAGGTTGCCTTTCCTGAGCTTCGATCTTCATGCTCTCGTTTAGTAGTTGTTGGAAACTACGCTGCATTAGGCCTACAAATTGGGTATGGGGTGTAGAGAGATGGTGTGTTCCACTCCAAGGTGTTCCCCAGGTTTCCTCGCCATTGCTTCGATCTTCATGCTCTCGTTTAGTAGTTGTTGGAAACTACGCTGCATTAGGCCTACAAATTGGGTATAGGGTGTAGAGAGATGGTGTGTTCCACTCCAAGGTGTTCCCCAGGTTTCCTCTCCATTGCTTCGATCTTCATGCTCTCGTTTAGTAGTTGTAGAAAACTACACTGCATTAGGCCTACAAATTGGGTATGGGGTGTAGAGAGATGGTGTGTTCCACTCCAAGGTGTTCCCCAGGTTTCGTCCACATTGCTTCGGTCTTCCGACTCTCGTTTAGTAGTTGTAGAAAACTACACTGCATTAGGCCTACAAATTGGGTATGGGGTGTAGAGAGACGGTGTGTTACACTCCAAGGTGTTCCCCAGGTTTCGTCCACATTGCTTCGATCTTCCGACTCTCGTTTAGTAGTTGTTGAAAACTACACTGCATTAGGCCTACAAATTGGGTATGGGGTGTAGAAAGATGGTGTGTTACACTCCAAGGTGTTCTCCAGGTTGCCTTTCCTGAACTTCTATCTTCAGGCTCTCATTAAATTGTAGTTAAATGGAACAACTGCATTTGGCGTACTAGTTGGTTTGGGGCCTACTATCGGTGTCTGCCACTCCTTGCTGTTCTCCTGGTTTCCTGTCCTGAAATTCCATTTTCAGGCTCTTGTTAAGTAGTTGTTAATGTTAGACTGCATTTGGCCTACTAGTTGGGTTGGGGCCTACTATCGGTGTCTGCCACTCCTTGCTGTTCTCCTCAACTGAACAAAGCTGGGCCGCCTGTTACTACGGTTGCCAATTTTGAACTGCATGTCGACTACTTACTGATTTGGGCCTACTCTCTGTGTCAGCCTCTCATTCCAGTTGTCCTACACTGCAATGCCCCCTGGTTAGTCCTGTGTTACCAATTTTGAACTGCATTTAGCCCACTTTATTCTTTGGGCCTATATCTGTGTTTCCTCCTCATCCTGCCCATTGCCCAGCCAGTGATAGATGAGTCTGCTGGTACATTGACCCATAACGCAAAATTCCCCGTGCACGCTACACAGCAAGATTGTGACCCTGCTGAAAGTCAGGTTCCTCTTCACGCATACCATACCACCTTACACGGGGACAAAGAGGAAGGTGCAGATGAAAGTGCAGGTTCCTTCATCAGGTGGGGGGAGGAATACTAGTTGGCGACGTCACTGGCACAGGGCATCTCATAGTACGCAAAAGTGTTGCTGCCGGTGGGAGGCGCCCCCGCCGTGCAAACACACCGCTGTACTTTGAGGGGCCCTGTGCCAGTGCCAATGCCAACGAGTGGGCCCCCCCTGCTTGCTCAGGATCACAGCACTTGCAAAGTTGAAATACTTACCTCTCTCTGCTCCACTGCCGTGACGTGGTCCAGATTTACTGGGCCCACTAATTACTTGAACCAGCCCTACCCACCACAACTTTAGCCAAATGACCCCCAATTTCAAATGCCTTCCAATTATTATAAGGTAAATTACGATTGACAAGCTTCTTTAACAAGAATGGATGTTTTTGCCATTAAAATGGGCAGTGTAGGTGTTTTCCTGGCCTCCACTCACTGCCGACTATGCTCCCCCATTGACTTGCATTGGGTTTCGTGTTTCGGGCGATACCCGACTTTTCGCGATAATCGGCCGATTCCACTCGACTCGACTTCTAAGATAGTCGGGTTTCGCAAAACACGGCTCGACTCTAAAAAGGTCAAGGTCGCTCAACCCTAGTGAGTATGGCTTTTTTTTTATTATTATTGCAGCAGCAGCAATGGCACAGATTTATATGGAGCATCTATGGGGCAAAAATGAACGGTGCAGAGCACTATATGGCACAGCTATGGGGCAAGAAAGAACGGTGCAGAGCACTACATGGCAGTTATGGGGCAAGAATGAATGGTGCAGAGCACTATATGGCACAGCTATGGGGCAAGAAAGAACGGTGCAGAGCACTATATGGCACAGCTATGGGGCAATAATGAACGGTGCAGAGCACTATATGGCACAGCTATGGGGCAAGAAAGAACGGTGCAGAGCACTATATGGCACAGCTATGGGGCAAGAAAGAACGGTGCAGAGCACTATATGGCAGTTATGGGGCAAGAATGAATGGTGCAGAGCACTATATGGCACAGCTATGGGGCAAGAAAGAACGGTGCAGAGCACTATATGGCACAGCTATGGGGCAATAATGAACGGTGCAGAGCACTATATGGCACAGCTATGGGGCAAGAATGAACGGTGCAGGCACTATATGGCACAGTTATGGGGCAATAATGAACGGTGCAGAGCACTGTATGGCACAGCTATGGGGCAATAATGAACGGTGCAGAGCACTATATGGCACAGCTATGGGGCAAGAATGAACGGTGCAGAGCACTATATGGCACAGCTATGGGGCAAGAATGAACGGTGCAGAGCACTATATGGCACAGCTATGGGGCAAGAATGAACGGTGCAGGGCACTATATGGCACAGCTATGGGGCAATAATGAATGGTGCAGAGCATTATATGGCACAGCTATGGGGTCATAATGAACGGTATGGAGCATCTATTTTTATTTTTGAAATTCACCGGTAGCTGCTGCATTTTCCACCCTAGGCTTATACTCGAGTCAATAAGTTTTCCCAGTTTTTTGTGGCAAAATTAGGGGGGTCGGCTTATACTCGGGTCGGCTTATACTCGAGTATATACGGTATTCTTTTTTCTATTTGGAGGTATACTTAGGCTATATGCACACGTTGCAGAATTGACTGTTTAATTTTCTGTGTAGATTCTGCATTTCTTTGGTTTTTTTTTGGTATATGCACACGTTGCAGATTTTTGTGCAGATTTCTTCCTTTTTTACCCCTGCGAATTTCTATTATGAAATAGGTGCAGAAACGCAGCAGATCTGCAAAAAGAATTGACATGGTGTTAGGACTGGCGGAACGCACCGAGTAAAAGGTGAGACGTTATTAGGTGCGTTCGCAGTCCGGGGTCCACCGTGCAGGTGAGAACCTGCTGCTAGCAAATGGCAGCGATATATGGAGGTGGAAGCGAACCCTGTTAAGTCACAGGGCCACGGTACCACACAAAAGAGCGCAAGCAAGGAGTCACCAAGCTCAGTCCCAAGACTTGGGATTTGAGTCCGTCTAGACTACTTGCACTGCACTCGACACCGCTACTGGGTGTAAGAAGTGAACTTAAATAATAGTTAGAGCACAAGATTGCGAACTGTGCCGTACTGGCGGACGCCACTAACCACCCAGACTTGGGCTAAGGAAGCGCTCTAATGGCGCGTGGCGCCGCATTGGCGGTCACAGCAGTAGACGCTGTTTCCTGTGTTAATGCTGTGAGTTCAGTCGGGCGCTAGATAGCCATACACCATAGGCGAACAATCATACAATAGGGAGGGGATTTTAAAGAACGACCTTCACTCAACTACACACACACGTATACAAATGTACACTAGCGCATGGCCGTGCGGTCATGGGAACCTTATATAGGTGCAGCATGTACAGGACCTTCCCAGAAGGACCAATGGGAGGCTGCCACAGAAGTTGAGCACCTTCAGGACCTTCCTGGAGGACCAATGGGATCTGCTGCAGTATCTGAGCATGTGACCCTCGATCTCCAACGGGAGATCTTGCCCTGGGCATGCTCAGAAGGGGAAAAGAAGGACGTAGTCCCAAAAGAGTCTGCTCGCCGCTGCCCAGCACTGGTTTCAATGACAAAAGCTGGAAAACCAGCAGTAACCCTTTACACAGAGTGAGACTGAGCAAGACCCTGGGACCGACGTCTCCGCTGAGCAGGCTCCACTGCGGCAGGAGAAGAATGGGAGACAGCAGCGGAGATGGCCCGAGATTCCCCCTGTGCAGAGGCGGGAACTAGACCCCTAACAAATGGTCCTTTTTTGAATCTGCTGCGTTTTCCGTGCGGATTTTTCCGCACTATTAGCACAGCATTTTTTTTTTGCCATTGATTTACATTGTTCTGTAAATCACTTGCCGATCTGCAGTGTTTTTGTGCAGAAAAAACGCTGCAGATCCGCAGGAAATCTGCAACGTGTGCTCATACCCTTAGGGTCGTTGTCATACTGACAGGTGAAATTCAGCTTCAGCACCTGAAGGTTTTGTTGCAATATTCACTGATAATTGGAACTGTTCATAATGCTGCCTCCACCATGCTTCACTGTGGGTATGGTGTTCTTTTGATTATGCATGGTGTTGGCTTTGCAATCTTTTGGAATTATGGTTAAAAAGTTCAACCTTTGTCTCATCAGCCCATAGCACTTTTTTCCACATGGTTTTGGCAGATTTGATGTAGGGTTTGGCAAAACATGACCAGGCTTGAATGGTTGTAAGAAAAAGTTTCCATCTTGTCACTCTACCCTTCAGGCCAGATATATGGAAAATATGGCAGATTGTTGTCATTTGCAGAACACAACGATTATTTGCCAAAAATTATTGTTGCTGTAGGGTTCTAGCCCACGCAAAACAATTTTTTTCCTTGTCTTTTCAAACCTTCTTGTGGACGTCCAGTTCTAGGTGATGTCACTGGTGAGACCTCTTACATTTGTGACTGTGCTTAAAGACGTGCTGTGGACTGTCAGCGATAAGTGGAGAAGGATGATCGGAATCCTATCACGTCTGGCTAATTAAAATGAGGGAGCAATATGAGGACACAGCATTGTATCTTAATTAACCAGACATCTATTTTCAGAAAACCAGGAAGAATAGACTGCTATCTATATGTTGACTTTTCAATTCATGAGTGTCTTTCTGGTTAGTCAAGAAAACAGACAGACAGAAAAAGTAGCATTATGCAAACAGTGAAAGGAGAGGGGGCGTTCGGTGGATTTATTCCTGGTCAATGCGGTTTCGGCTAGTGAACCAAGGACCCACCGACACCAGCACCTTCCTGTGTCTTCACAATGAACATCTTGACAGCATTCCTACACATGTCAGCGCTGGGTCTGTTGAGGTTTGCGTAACACAGTTATGCTGGATCAGTCCAGCAGCTCATCCGCATCCGTTGGTGGGCAGCTGCGCTGGTACTTATCTCAGATGAAAGTTAGACAAGCAGATGTGAGACACTGATTGGCTGCCATGGCATAATATTTTCATGCAAACCCCATCATGGAACAGCGCCAGTGTGGGAGGTGAGTACTTAATTAAGAAAAGGGGTTGTCCAACTAGTGCATAACACCTTTGAAATTACATGCAAACAGGAAATAAAAATACATTGAGTCTATTAATAAAATTACTTTTGAAGTTGACAACCCCTTTAAAAGGGATCCTGAAAAAAGATGGTTTATGACAATGGCTTAAAAATAGTCTTAACGCAGTAATGTTACAGTAGCCATAATGTATAATTTATCTGAATCCCAGACAAGGATGCACATTGCCAGAGTCTTTATAAAACCCTTTACAGCTTTTGTGGTTGGGTTTGCGCCATTATCTCAATTATTCTAATTTATAATATTACCCTGATTTATTCTACTGAAAAGACTGGTCATTAGTTGCCTGTTGTTTTGCAGCATACTAGAAAGTAATCCAGTAGAAAAGAAACAATAGGTTTTCAAGAAAAAGACCATAAAAGAATCCACGGTAAATGCAAAATGACAGGGTTTTCCGAATCAGAGAGCTACTGTACATGAAATTTATGACTATTTTTGCTGGGGGCACCTCTTCATCTTTTATTATATTTATTTCTGAGAATTTAGAGACTGTCGAGATAATTGTAGAAGGCAAGTAACAAATGTTTGTGCAAATTCATGAACGAATGTACAACCAAAGCATCTACTGCCAAAAACATTGATAGCAACAAGTGTAGATGGAATGAAGACCTTATTATGGACTGTAAAGAGGAAAAGATCAAACATGGGACTGCTACTCAACGCAACGAAGACAAAGATATTGACTACTGCCAGGTAAGACCAGGACACATTTGAGATGGACGGTAATGAACTTGTTGTAAAGGACTTCAACCTACTCAGATCGATCATAACTCAAGATGGAGCGACGACACAGGAAGTCAATAGGAGAATAGCTATGGGCAAATCAAAAATGAAGTCAGTGGACAAGGTCTTCAAATCAAGGAACATTTCACTAGTGATGAGAACACGACTTGTACATAATTTGGTTTGTTCTGTGGTAACATACAAATGAAAAACCTGGACATTAAAGAAACAAGAAAGAAAAAAAAAATCGACACCTTCAAAATATGGTGCTGGATGGCAAGATGAACAAACAAATCAATTCTGGAACATATCAAGCCAAACATGTCATTTGAAGCAAGGTTCACAAAGCTACGATTTGACTACTTTGCACACATCATATGAAGAGTGCAGTCACTAGAGAAAGACATCATGGTTGTAAGAATAGAAAGAACAAGTTGAAGAAGAAGACCAGCAACCCATTTACTTGATACTGTCAAGCTAAGAACAGACAAGACCCTGGTGGACCTATCTAGGCTTTCACAAGCTCAATCTCCCTACAGAGTGTTCATCCAGTAAGTTGCCATGGCTCAAGATAAAGCTGAAGGCAATTAAATAATAGCTGTCGAAAACATCACTTCTTTTTACCATAGGCTGTATCTCAATGGTGCTATGTAACAATACCTCACAGAGCCAATGGGGTAATATTGCTGCTCTAAGGCTATGTTCCCACAATGAGTATTTGGTGAGTACTTCATGTGGCAGATTTTCTACACCATTTCTGCACCTTTTAGGTAATTCAGATTACTTGTGTTTTTTTTCTTCATTGTGCTTTTGAGTGCGTTTTTTTTACATGAGTGTTTATCACGAGTTTGACTCTGCAGTTTTTGTCTTTTTGATTTGTTATGTTTGAAATAAAGTTGATTTAGCTTCATCCTGGTATTTGACTTTGCTAAAATGTTATTGATATAGGCATGTACTGATTACATGTGTTTTTATTTCGTTTTCGCATTTTTCCAGAAATTCCTCAACAGTCCAATAAAAATAGGGCACGTTTTTCCCTGTTCTTAAAAAAAAAAATTGATGTGTCCCTAGTTTTTGGAAACTGGAGAAACCTATTCAGATTTATTATAACTGATCATCATTTTCTAATTCACAGTGAATGCAGCTGATGTCTTAATACCAGAATTATGGGATGTAGACATGGATCACTTATAATCATAATGATTTATTACGACTTGTAGGCCATGAGCATCTCTGCATAAGATTCTCCCCGCTCCAGCTAAGCCATGCCCCTTTGCACTATGCTCCATCCATCTTCTCAGTTTGAGGTTGTTCCCTAAATAGGAACATCCCGACTGGGTACACCTCGTCATGATGTAATGGCTTTTACGTTTTTTTAATTAAAAATTAAAATAGTGTTGACTATGTTATTTACATGTACTATTACTATTTTCTTATTTATTTACTACAGGGTAATTGCTAATTTGATTTTTCTTTTCTTGGGTTTTGTCTGTGAAATGGCCACAATGTGAACGTGATTCTACACGTTGCGCTTATACCAATTTTACAGTAAAAAGAAGGTACTTAGCACACAGATTGGCCAATGTATGTGAGCCTAAAGGTACCTTCATACTAAGCGACGCTGCAGCGATACCGACAACGATGTCGATCGCTGCAGCGTCGCTGTTAGGTCGCTGGAGAGCTGTTACACAGACAGCTCTCCAGCGACCAACGATGCCGGTAACCAGGGTAAACCAGGGCCGCGCTTAGTAACCCGATGTTTACCATGGTTACCATCGTAAAAGTAAAAAAAACCAAACACTACATACTTACCTTCCGCTGTCTGTCCCTGGCGCTCTGCTTTCCTGCAGTGACTGTGAGCACAGCGGCCGGAAAGCAGAGCGGTGACGTCACCGCTGTGCTTTCTGGCTGGCTGACGCTGACACAGCATGCAGAAGGAGTGCAGAGAAGCAGAGCGCCGGGGACGGACAGCTGAAGGTAAGTATGTAATGTTTGTTTTTTTTACTTTTACGATGGTAACCAGGGTAAACATCGGGTTACTAAGCGTGGCCCTGCGCTTAGTAACCCGATGTTTACCCTGGTTACCAGTGAACACATCGCTGGATCGGCGTCACACACGGCGATTCAGCGATGTCTGCAGGGAGTCCAGCGACGAAATAAAGTTCTGGACTTTCTGCAGCGACCAACGACATCACAGCAGGATCCTGATCGCTGCTGCGTGTCAAACACAACGATATCGCTATCCAGGACGCTGCAACATCACGGATCGCTAGCGATATCGTTGTGAAGTTGTTTAGTGTGAAGGTACTTTTACTGCAACATCAATGCGTACCTTATGGTTGGATCCCTGTCGTGATAAGATATCTTTCTTGGACTAAAAAGCCTACAATGTATGGGGCAGGAAGGAACCAGCTAGTTAAAACCACCTGAGTCTGAAGCCTGATGGGATTGGGCATAGGAGTGCACATGTCCAGGGCCGGACTGGCCATCTGGCAATTCTGGCAAATGCCAGAAGTGCCTGTCTGGTCGTGGGCCACATTGTATGCTACATTGTTCACAGAACTGGTGTTCTCAAGACACCCATACTGTTAAGAGTTGTGACGGAGGTATCATTAGAGATATTGGTCTTGTAGTAAATCTTGCTTTCCTCCATCCAGGGTAATATATCCAATCTGGTGCTTGGGGACGGGGATAGAATGGGCCTGTGTGATTATAAATTCCAGGGCTGAATTTCAGGCCCAGTCTGTACCTGCACCTGTCACATAAGTTTGCTGCAAACACTAGCTGGTTCTTCCTATTACCGGACCATGCTGGTATCAGTGACCTCTAAAGAACAAGCTATTCTATCTGAATTCAATGATTAAGACTTGTGTGCCAATACTTTTGTCTATATAGTGGACAAGCCTAAAAATTGGTGGAAAAAATGGCGGTTTACCAGGATTTACAAAAATCCTCTTAAATATAAATCCATGTAAATTTGTCATAACAAAAAAAGTTTAATTTTTGTACCATACATAGCCGGGTAAGACCAAACGGTGACTGACCAGAAATAGACGTAGCACTTAATCTGAGGAATGAGCCATAATGGATGCTTTAGCTATGTCAGTAAGGCTTCCACTTCCTAAGTGCGGCGGTAGTTTCTGCCAGCGCCAGCCCGGGATGTATATGTTCCTCCTCAGGCTGATTTGTGGCACCTCTCATCTCTGCATTATGAGAGCGCTCGCAAGGTTGTGAAATAAAATGTCGCTTAGGATAATGTAATTGGCCTTAAGGTACAGGAGTTGAATTATATGCTGGTGATTTATAATCTGGAAATTAAGGACTCACTCATTTTCTAATTTAATTCCATCTTTAAAGGGAAACCGCTCAGAATTAAATTGGTAAGTGCCTCCGCTAATTCAAATGCAGATGTAATTTGGATTCGAGAAGGCGCTTGGGGTGATTAACGAGTCCCCGATGGGCTGTTCTGATCCTTATCTGCTAAACCCCACAAATTCTCTGGCAGTTGTGACAATAACGCTAGCAGGGTGAGGAAAGGCTGAGCCGTATATATTCTCAGTAGCGTTGTCAATCCCTCCGCAGCCTTTTCTCCTGACAAGCAATGGGGCCTTATTTCAAATCTATAGCATAGCAGAGTCAGATCTAAGGCTTCTTGGGCAACGCTTTGTCACAGTTAATGAGAAGTTTTAATTGTTTACTGTAAACCAGGATGTGCCCCGTTGTGCGTGGGCAAAAATGTCTCTACCCCATGTCTGTTACTAACATTTTATAAGGAAAAGCATTAACATTATGGAAAATATTAACTATTTCGGATAGAGATATGGCAGTGAATATCATAAAACCTAATGGTCTGCTGTTATCATCGGTGCCTCAGCTTTTGGACTTGAAGGAGAAAATGGATCCTTTTCATCACATTCAAATCAGTGCTTCAGAGGACAATGAGAATGGCACACAACTATGAGTCCTACAACCCTTTATGAGGCGTCCTACCATCAGCAGTAAGTCCTGCCAGGAAGGAGAAAGACTACAGGTTTACAATGTCTAAAGGTACCGTCACACTTAACGATATCGTTAACGATATCGTTGCTTTTTGTGACGTAGCAACGATATCGTTAAAGAAATCGTTATGTGTGACAGCGACCAACGATCAGGCCCCTGCTGGGAGATCGTTGGTCGCTGAAGAAAGTCCAGAACTTTATTTCGTCGCTGGATCTCCCGCTGACATCGCTGGATCGGCGTGTGTGACACCGATCCAGTGATGTCTTCACTGGTAACCAAGGTAAACATCGGGTAACTAAGCGCAGGGCCGCGCTTAGTAACCCGATGTTTACCCTGGTTACCAGCGTAAAAGTAAAAAAAAAAAAACACTTCATACTAACCTACCGCTGTCTGTCCCCGGCGCTCTGCTTCTCTGCACTCCTGCACTGGCTGTGAGCACAGCGGCCGGAAAGCACAGCGGTGACGTCACCGCTCTGCTTTCCGGCCGCTGTGCTCACAGTCAGTGCAGAGGAGTGCAGAGAAGCACAGCGCCGGAGGACAGACAGCGGTAGGTAAGTATGTAGTGTTTGTTTGTTTTTTACTTTTACGCTGGTAACCAGGGTAAACATCGGGTTACTAAGCGCGGCCCTGCGCTTAGTTACCCGATGTTTACCCTGGTTACCGGGGACCTCGGGATCGTTGGTCGCTGGAGAGCTGTCTGTGTGACAGCTCTCCAGCGACCAAACAGCGACGCTGCAGCGATCGACATCGTTGTCGGTATCGCTGCAGCTTCGCTTAAGTGTGACGGTACCTTAATGGGCTCTGTACAAATCCTTAACAAACAATCTGTGAAAAACGTCTTCCCCCATCCCAAACACTTATATATGTATAGACCTTTAAAAGATAAGTTAGATCAGTGATTTTCAACCTTTTTTGAGCCGCGGCACACTTTTTATACTTAAAAAATCCCGAGGCACACCACCAACCAAAATGGCACAAAATGGTGCGTCCAGGTTTGAGATGAAAGTCTGCAGTCATTCTATGTGACTGCAGGCTTCTGAATTCTCACAGCGCAAGCACTGCACACTTTCAGGATTCTCCCTTGCCGGTGGCCAGAGTGGACGGTCATGACAGCACAAGTATGTGATTTGGATACTTCTGGCCACATTCTAACTAGACGTGTCCGGCCTCAGTCAACTCATTTTCATTGAATGAGGCCACACATGTCTAGTCAGCACGTGACCGCATGTATGTAAATCACCAACATCAGAGAATTATGATAGCAGTGTGCACTGTGAGAATTCAGAAGTCTGCAGTCACATAGTATGACTGCAGACTCATCACAACCTTGGACATCCCCTTTAATGTTCCTAACAAATAAAAATGAGAATTAGTATCACAAAAAAAACACATTTACATCCAGGTACCTGATAGATGACGTTGTTTGTGGAGTCGCCTCTTTCTTTTCATCTTCACCTTGTCCAGATGCCATGATGACTCTTCTCATCCACCGGCAGAGCTCGTTTCTGCAGACTTCCATCTTCTCCTGTCTTCTGCAGCACATCCCGACACAACACCCTTAAAGATAGCAGTGTTATTATAATGCTCCGGAATAACAATATCTGCCCTAGGCTGAGCCCCTGAGTAAATAATTGCCCCTCACTTTATTCCCAGCACATAATATGACCCTCACTGTCCCTCTTATGGTACATGCCATCCACACTACCCTCTCTCTCTTTTCCATACTTCACACTGCCTTCTCATACGGTGTCCCTCATAGAGAGCCCAGTCTCTCTACTGTGCCCCTTCATTACACTCCTCCTACTTGGCATACTGTCTCCTCCTGGCTGTTACCCTCACACTACTCAGTATCTATTATGTGTCCACTCACACTTTCATCCCCCCATACTGTCTGCACACATTTCTAATAGCCTCCTCCTGTACATCCCCCCCCGCTAACATACCCCTTTGCTCTCTCCATATTTCCTCCTCACACATTCCCCCGACTCCCCATACTGTCCTCACACATCCCATCACCGTTGCTCCCAGTACTGTCAGCACACATTTTTCCCCTCGCTACTGTGTCCACCCCCATCTCCCCACTCACCCCCACAGAATATATCCACTGCCCTTCCACAGAATAAATGCACCCTGCCCCACACATGCTAAATAAATTCCAGCCCCCCCCCCCACGTACACACTGAATAAACCCCCCCGACACACTGAATACATCCCCCCCACACACTGAATAAATCCCCCCACACACTGAATAAATCCCCCCCACACACTGAATAAATCCCCCCACACACTGAATAAATCCCACACACACACTGAATAAATCCCCCCACACACTGAATAAATCCCCCCCACACACTGAATAAATCCCCCCACACACTTAATAAATCCCCCCACACACTTAATAAATCCCCTCACATACTCCCCATAAACCCGCCCCACGCTGAATCTTTGGTGTCTTCAGCTCCACAGCACAGGAGCACTTTTTATTTTTTTTATTATTATACATTTTTATAGCGCCATTTATTCCATGGCGCTTTACATGTGAATACGGGGCAAATATAGACAAATACATTAAACATGAGCAGATAACAAGGCACACGAGTACATAAAGAGGGAGGACCCTGCCCGCGAGGGCTCACAGTCTGCAGGGGGTGGGTGAGGATACACTAGGAGAGGGAAGAGCTGGCTGTGCGGCTGTTCAGTAACTTCAGGATCACTGCAGGCTGTAGGCTTGTCGGAAGAGATGAGTCTTCAGGTTCTTTTTGAAGGTTTCTATGGTAGGCGAGAGTCTGATGTGTTGGGGTAGAGAGTTCCAGAGTATGGGGGAAGCACGGGAGAAGTCTTGGATGCGGTTATGGGAAGAAGAGATGAGAGGGGAGTAGAGAAGGAGGTCTTGGGAGGATCGGAGGTCGCGTGTAGGTAGGTACCGGGAGACCATGTCACAGATGTATGGAGGAGACAGGTTGTGGATGGCTTTGTATGTCAGTGTGATGGTTTTGAACTGGAGTCTCTGGGCGATAGGAAGCCAGTGAAGGGCTTGACACAGGGGAGAGGCTGGGGAATAGCGGGGGGACAGGTGGATTAGTCGGGCAGCAGAGTGTAGGATGGATTGGAGTGGTGCCAGAGTGCTAGAGGGGAGTCCAGAGAGTAGGAGGTTGCAGTAGTCGAGGCGGGAGATGATAAGGGCATGCACTAGCGTTTTTGCACTTACCACCAAGTCTCTTCTTTCTCCTGCGCGCCGGATAGTGATGTCAGCAGCGTGATCACATGACTTGATCACGCTGCTGGCGTCGCTCTGACCCAGCGGTCAGAGCCTCAATTGTACTCGCAGCTGGTAGATGTCTGCGAGTACAATTGATCTCCGGGAGCCGGCGCGCTGCAGCTTCTCTGTGCCGGCTGTCAGCTTGACAGTCGGCACAGAGAACAGCTGACTCCTGTTCCCCGCGGCACACCCGACCATGTGTCGCGGCACACTAGTGTGCCGCGGCACACTGGTTGAAAAACACTGAGTTAGATGATCTCTTTATGGTCTCAAAAGTGCTGCTCCAGTAGTAAAAAAAATGTGTTTTGAAGTGCATTGGGGCATGATGCATTTACAGCTTCTTTGCCTCCACTGTAAATAGAGTGCATTGAGGCAAGACAATGCATTTACAGCTTCTTTGCCTCCACTGTAAGTGGAGTGCATTGGGGCACGTGGATGCTTTTACAGCTTCTTTGCCTCCACTATAAGTGGAGTGCATTAGGGCAAGACGATGCATTGACAGCTTCTTTGCCTCCACTATAAGTGGAGTGCATTGGGGCATGATGGTGCACTTACAGCTTCTTTGCCTCCACTGTAAGTGGAGTGCATTGGGGCATGATGGTGCACTTACAGCTTCTTTTGCTTCCATTGTAAGTGGAGTGCATTGGGGCAAGACGATGCATTGACAGTGTCACGATCCATGTTTGGATCTGTGGCAGATCTGGTTTCCCTCTGATTTAAACCTGTTTTCCTTTCTGGTCATTGGGGGTTAATGCAGTTCTCCCCCATCCCCCCGGTGGCAGCAGGTGTTATTGCATTGCTGCTGGGTCAGCTGATATTTGTGACCACTCCCACCATCCTTTATAAGGTCACCTGGTGCATCAGCTGACTGTTGGTTATACAGTTCCTTTCAGGAGACCAACCTCGCAGTGGCAGTTTCCTGGTGTCAGTCAAGTCTGGTGTTTGGAGCTCAGTTGCTGTACTATCTTTGTTGTGGAGTCTGCAGCGGCGTGCACAAGCTAAGTTCTGAGTTTTGTTACCTTGTAGTTTGTGCATTCACCTTTTGGTATCGTGTTCCCCTCACTCTCATATTGTTTATTCCTGTTTATTTGCTTTGTCGTGATGTTTACACTGTTCACCTCCTGGGGTGGGGGTTGGGGGTTTAGTTCAGGGTTTAACAGGAGACAGGGACAGGTCGGTGACTTGGGCCTCCCTACCTTCAAGGGTACCTCCAAGTTAAGGAAAGACAGGGCTTCCCCTAGCCTGAGGGGCAGTTCAGGGGCTCAGATTCCTCATCTTCTGTTTTCCTATTTCTGCCCCGTGACATTATAACCAACCGTTCCCTTTTTTTTTTTTTTCTGGTGAGCCATGGCCCAAATGCAGGCCTTTGTCCAATTGTTACGACTCTCACCAAGGAGTGTAAGGTGCTGCGTGGTGAGGTGGTGCAGCAGCTGCAGCAATTGTTGGGGTTTTGGGCCTCGGCTCAGGTACAGGCTCAACCAGAACCCAAGATTTCTCTCCCAGACAGGTTCTCTTGAGGGATAGATAAATTTCTGGTTTTTAAGGAGGCCTGCAAATTGTACTTCAGGCGCCGCCCTCATTCATCAGGGAGTGAGGAACAACGGGTGAGTATCATCATTTCCCTTCTTAAGGGTGATCCCCAATCCTGGGCCTTCTCCCTGCCGACCGATTCACCATCCCTACGGTCGGTGGATGAGTTTTTTACGGCTCTGGCTCTGGTGTATGGTGATCCAGATGGCGTCTCCCTGGCGGAATCCCGACTCCGTAAGATCAAGCAGGGGGGTCGGCCGGCTGAGGAGTACTGTTCTCCTGTTTTCCTATTTCTGCCCCGTGACAGACACCTTCTTTGCCTCCACTGTAAGTAGAGTGCATTGAGGCAAGACAATGCACTTACAGCTTCTTTGCCTCCACTTTCAGTGGAGTGCATTGGGGCACGTGGATGCTTTTACAGCTTCTTTGCCTCCACAGTAAGTGGAGTGCATTGAGGCAAGACGATGCATTTATAGCTTCTTTGCTTCCACTGTAAGTGGAGTGCATTGGGGCATGATGGTGCACATACAGCTACTTTGCCTCCACTATGAGTGGAGTGCATTAGGGAAAGACGATGCATTGATAGCTTCTTTGCCTCCACTGTAAGTGGAGTGCATTGGGGCACGTGGATGCTTTTACAGTTTCTCAGCCTCTGCTTTATTCCCTAAACTGGCAGCACCTTCTCCTGACTGATTAACACGTCAGTGACCAGCATAACAAAGCGAATGACTTGTCACTCAACCAGGGGATTGTGCTGCTAATTCAGGAATCCAACAGAGTCTGAAAAGCTATAAGTGCACCATCATGCCCCAATGCACTTCCAGACTGAACTTAAAAATATGGTTTCTAGCTGCCAAAGCAGCACTTTGGGGTCATAAATGGATTGATCGGTTTATCTTTTAAAGGGCTATACAGCCATGTTAATTGGTTTGGGGGGAAAAGTTTCTGGCACTTTCCCATTAAGGAACTGTATATTGTTTTTTCAAAATAAAACCAGATACTGATAAAGTTTATTGACTGTAGATTTTTTATTCTATTTTCTGTACATGATTTCTGCAGAAGTTGTCTTTCCTATGCTATTGCAAGCATTTAGACAGATGCTTTACTGCAGATACAGTAAATGGACCAAAGATGCCAGTAGATAGATGACCATTGAGTGCTTCGGGCATGCTCTGTGACCTGTGCAGAGGTCACTGGGCAGGGAAGGGGAGGAGTTGGTGCTTGCTTCATGCTGAGTACTTTGAAGAAAAAAGAGTTAAAATAACTAATGAGGTCAATAAGTCCAGTGTGAACTCTAACATTTCCAGAGCACACAGCTTAAGAATGTTCACACGGTCGGTATTTGGTCAGTATTTTACATCAGTATTTGTAAGCAAAATCCAGGAGTAGGAGAAAAATACAGAAGTTGTGACATGTTTCTATTATATTTTTCTTCTGATTGTTCCTCTCCTAGTTTTGGCTTACAAATACTGATGTAAAATACTGATCAAATACTGAAAGTGTGAACATGGCCTAAAGGAAACTGTGATCATTACCTATTGTGAATGGTGGATCCTAAGTAATCGATATATAATTAATACTTTTCATTGTAATCCCTACAGAACAGGAAGTGCCAGTATTTTATGAGTTTTTTTAGAGTGAAACCTTGCAACACTCCATCGTAAATAGCCGGATCCAAAAACATTGAGTGTAATCAATCTGACACAACATAGTTGCGATCGGTTCTAGCATCAGTTTCCCTCCAGAATTTTCAACAACTTCTCTTTAGAATGAAGAACAATAAGAATCCGAAAAAGTCAAAACAGTATCAGCCTAAAGAGTGTTATAAAAAGTTGGCTGCTCTAAAGGTGTCTTCCGATCCAAAAGTTGCACTTAGTGATTTGTCCAGTTGGGAAGCCTGCAAGTCAGTAGGGCTGGATGACTGAACTTTGAAGTTTTTTGGGTCACAGATTTACAAAGTGATGACATTTCTCATTAGAAAATCCCAATGTGATGTGATCGAATAACTGTAAATAAGCAAATTACAGTACGATTGAAATGCCAATGTCTTATAGTATTTAGCACAACCAAAGACCTTATTCACATGATTTATAAAAGCGCTTACTACAAGTTCCAAGCATGGAACGTAAAGAGACACATGGAGTTTGCTAAGCACGCCATAACCAATTTGCTAGAATGAGACTGGAAGAATCCATCCACTTATTTTGATTATTGAATGGATGACTGAGAATGACTTGGAACCCCTTCTCGGTGAGGTATTGGTGACAGATTACTTCCTTAAAGACGTTCTTTAGGCATATTAAATTTTATAACCTATACATAACATAGGTCATCAATATCAGATCCATATAAGAGAACACCGTGAGCACAGCTATGGGGTGGTGTTAAGGTTAGGTTCCCAAACCATAAATGTAATCAATATAAACCTAGCACTCAGCTTAAATGCGTGGAGACAAAATTTATTGTAGTACACGAAAACGTTTCAGTCCAAACAGAACCTTCTTCAGTAACTACGACAGTAAACAAATAGGTATAAGAGGTTTAGTACATGGATTTAACACAAGTGAGGAAAAACGAAAACAAAGTATATACACTGCAGAACAAATGGTCATTGCATCATATATTAAGAACTATAGATAAACAGATGGTCATTGCCAACAGCGTCGCCCTACTAGGAGCGGATGAATGGATGAAAAAATTCACATACAGTGAGAAAAAGTGAGACATAGCACCCGAGTAGGGTGTGTGACACATACTGTTTTGTACTGAGCATGTAGGGTACGTGGTTCTCAGATTAAAGTCTAGATGTGCTGGACATTGTCTACAGAGAGAAATATATGTCCCAGTGAGGATGGTGTTGGTAATATAAAGTATATAACACCTGTGATTTCCTAACTAACAGCAACCCCACTACCCCGGTTTTCTATACTCTCCCTAAAATTCACAAGAACCTTGAAAAACCCCCTGGTAGACCCATTGTAACATAGTAACATAGTAACATAGTTAGTAAGGCCGAAAAAAGACATTTGTCCATCCAGTTCAGCCTATATAATAAATCCCCAGATCTACGTCCTTCTACAGAACCGAATAATTTTATGATACAATATTGTTCTGCTCCAGGAAGACATCCAGGCCTCTCTTGAACCCCTCGACTGAGTTCGCCATCACCACCTCCTCAGGCAAGCAATTCCAGATTCTCACTGCCCTAACAGTAAAGAATCCTCTTCTATGTTGGTGGAAAAACCTTCTCTCCTCCAGATGCAAAGAATGCCCCCTTGTGCCTGTCACCTTCCTTGGTATAAACAGATCCTCAGTGAGATATTTGTATTGTCCCCTTATATACTTATACATGGTTATTAGATCGCCCCTCAGTCGTCTTTTTTCTACACTAAATAATCCTAATTTCGCTAATCTATCTGGGTATTGTAGTTCTCCCATCCCCTTTATTAATTTTGTTGCCCTCCTTTGTACGCTCTCTAGTTCCATTATATCCTTCCTGAGCACCGGTGCCCAAAACTGGACACAGTACTCCATGTGCGGTCTAACTAGGGATTTGTACAGAGGCAGTATAATGCTCTCATCATGTGTATCCAGACCTCTTTTAATGCACCCCATGATCCTGTTTGCCTTGGCAGCTTTTGCCTGGCACTGGCTGCTCCAGGTAAGTTTATCATTAACTAGGATCCCCAAGTCCTTCTCCCTGTCAGATTTACCCAGTGGTTTCCCGTTCAGTGTGTAATGGTGATATTGATTCCTTCTTCCCATGTGTATAACCTTACATTTATCATTGTTAGACCTCATCTGCCACCTTTCAGCCCAAGTTTCCAACTTATCCAGATCCATCTGTAGCAGAATACTATCTTTTCTTGTATTAACTGCTTTACATAGTTTTGTATCATCTGCAAATATCGATATTTTACTGTGTAAACCTTCTACCAGATCATTAATGAATATGTTGAAGAGAACAGGTCCCAATACCGTAGCATCAACCGACTCGATACTGTCACCAATTGCAATAAATCTGGAGAAAATCCTTACCCCCTTGATTCAACAATCTAAGTCATTTCTTCTTGACACAGGCGCCTTCCTGAACATTATCCAACAACTAGACACCATACCAGAAAATGCTTTATTGGTAACATTGGATGTCAAAGACCTCTACACCTCCATCCCTCATCTTGAGGGCATGGATTCCACATATTGGCTTTTAACGACTACCGACATGGATAGGGACCAAATACAATTATGTATCGATCTTCTTGGATTGGTACTTACCTCCAATTTCTTTCTCTTTCAAGATTAATTCTACTTACAGATAGGCGGGACTGCAATGGGCTCCAACGTTGCACCCCCATGCAAATGCCTATATGGTTGACTTTGAGGAGAGTATCATCTATAACAACAATCTATTTCGTGACAATGTTATCATATGGAAATGTTATATAGATGACGTCTTCTGCATATGGAGGGGCTCCGTGGAGTCCTTACTGCGGTTCCTTGACTTAATTAACGTATCTTGGCCCAGTAGTGGATTCACCATGGGGTATGACCCTTGGCGCATGAACTTCCTGGATACCATGGTAATTAAAGACTTGAGTGGTATTTTGTCCACAGACCTCTACATTAAAAATACGGACCGTAATAGCCTTTTACATTTCCAGAGTCTCCACCCCCCCTCAACTAAAAGGTCGATTCCTAAGTCTCAGTACCATAGAGTATGACGTATTGTAATGGATATCGACAACAGAGACCAGCACCTAAATGAAATGACCACCAAATTCCTGGAAAGGGGCTATCCACCTTCACTATTGGAGGAGTCTAGGGCCATCAATAGAAAACCAAAAAAGAACATCTCCAAATGCATACCGTTCAGTCATTTGTTCCACCCGTTTACCTATAGAATTCATAAATCGATACGCAAAAACTGGCCTTTACTCTCTACCACCTACCCCGACACACCTGAGTTTGGACAACCATTTCTTCCGTGCTTCAAGAGAGCACCCAATCTTAAGGATACCCTGGTAAAAGCTGACACAGGTCCCAAATTACCCACTAATAAACAACAATTTTTACAGAAACTAAAAGGGGGCACCTACTTATGCCTACATTGTGTCCAATGCAATAACGTTCTTAAAGGGGATAAAGCTGTACACCCCTTTTCTGGAAAGGAATTCAAAATCCAAAACTTCTTCGCATGCGATTCCTCATATGTAATATATATTATTAAATGCCCCTGCAGCCTCCTATATGTGGGAGAAACATCCCAACCGATTCGAGATAGAATCTCGAAAAACAAGTCTACAATTTGGTGCAAAAACCATCTCCTTCCCATTCCTCATCATTTCATTACCCACAGACACAACATTTCCCAACTTTAGTACCAGGTGGTGGAACAGACACTACCCCCACATCGGAGGGGGCAATTGGATCCTTACCCTGAAAAGGCGTGAAGCCTTCTGGATCCATACCCTGGATACGATGAGCCTGAAGGGCCTCAATAGAAAGTATGAGCTATCGGCTTTTATGTAATGAACATAGTTGTTAATCTATGTTGTATGCTTGAAATGTTTCCTGGCCATTGAAGTTGACATCTATGACATAATGTGCTCTTTAAAGTTTTCTCTGGTAAGTACACTAACGTATTCTTTTGTCTTTTATAGAGCTGTCTGTATTAATATATAAGGAACGGATGACACCACCACAAGTCTTTTCCTCTCGTCTGGGGATTGTTCACCATCACCTTCCTATAGACTACGGCTCTATGAATATACCTCTATTCACTTTACTATGAATAATATGTACGGTACCTGGTCTTCTCTATAGCCCACCAAGTACCACATATAAACATTTATTGGCACCAGAATTTATTCAGATTATGACTGCTACCCCAATCTCTCCATATCTTATCATTACCTTCGGCGATCTTACCGCCCGGTCATCTTCCTACCCTTGGTGATTTTACTGCCCGGGGATCTTAATTCTCTGCCCCTCTTCCCACTCCTGTAACTGCTATTCCCAACCGCTAAGCTGTTATAAGCCTGGGCGCACTTCTCTATGTTAATCCCATCATGGACCTGCTTGAACGCAATCACTACAAGCGGTGGAACGCACATTCATTGGGTCCCGATAAGTCACTTCCGCTTATGTCACATCTGGTTCACCCATTGGCAGCCAGTGAATTAGACCCGCCACATTCTCTCATTTAATCACACGTGGGATCCCGCCTCCTTAGACTTGCGGTGGATTCCGCATCCGGTGGCACGAATACCCGACTCATGTGCATATATCAGGTATTATCGCTATTCTGGGACCCCCACGCAGGACGTCATGCTTTACTTCTAACTGTAACTACCGCTACTATTCTAATTGCAGTTTCCATGCTTTGCTAGCTGCGGGCTCCCGTTGTAAGTACTCACTCCCTCCTTATATACTTTATATTACCAACACCATCCTCACTGGGCCACATATTTCTCTCTGTAGACAATGCCCAGCACATCTAGACTTTAATCTGAGAACCACGTACGCCACATGCTCAGTACAAAACGGTATGTGTCACACACCCTACTCGGGTGCTATGTCTCACTTTGTCTCACTGTATGTGAATTTTTTCATCAATTCATCCGCTCCTAGGTAGGATTGTGCAACGCTGTTGGCACTGACCATCTGTTTATCTGTAGTTATTAATATATGATGCAATGACCATCTGTTCTGCAGTGCATATACTTTGTTTTCGTTTTTCCTCATTTGTGTTAAATCCATGTACTAAACCCGTTATACCTATTCGTTTACTGTCGTAGTTACTGAAGAAGGTTCTGTTTGGACCGAAACATTTTCGTGTACTACAATAATTTTTTTCTCCACGCATTTAAGCTGAGTGTTAGGTTTATATTGATCAATATCAGATCGGCAGGTGTCCGACAGTTGTTAATAGCTCTGATGAAGACCAGGTGTAGACATTCAATGGAGCCATGTCAAGGGATGTTGTGGTGCATGCGTGGCCCTCTGCATTCACTACTATAGGGTTTTCAAAAATAGTCAATTTTATAATCAGGGACATATAGGTTATTTTTCACAAATTCATATAAAATAGTTTTAAAAATGTTATGGCCTTCTCCATCCATACTTATAGTCCTGCAATATGGACCACTAGAAGCCCCAACGTCTGTCAATTGACTATCAAGAGATCCCCATGCATACTAGGCCTTATTTCCACAATGGGATCTTTCACATTCATCCAATGCGTCAGTTGTTACGATGAATCATTTAAGGAGTCGGATGAGAAAACACAAGTTTTTCCATTTGCAGCCAAACTGATAAAAAGTCAAATGATCACTGATGCCACTTTGACATTTGTTCTCATCATTTAATGCCCCCCAAAATTGGTACTGGTCGGCCGGATATATCAAAACCCCCAATTGCATGGTTGTCTGGTTCTGCTGAAATTAGCAGTTTTGGGTCTTTAGACTATTAGTGACTGCTAAGATGCAGATTTTATGTTCACGACTCAAGACATTGACAAGTTATCCTGTGGCTCAGGAAACATCTTTGTTACCTGGAATGATGATCCAGCAGAAGCTACATTCGGCATTCTCTCCCTGGCTGCCATAACTAAGGGCTCCTTTCCACTTGTGAGATAAACGTCCGTGTCTCGCTTGTGAAAACCAAGCTCTGGTGCCAGCACTGTGGAGCGGAGCGTGCGGCCGCATAGCAACACATGGAGCCGCACGCTCCGCTCCACAGTGCCGGCGCCAGAGCTTGGTTTTCACATGCGAGACACGGGCGTGTTTCTCGCAAATGGAAAAGAGCCCTTAGGGTGAAATATTCAGGTCCTTTCAGACCCATAGACTGGTGAACCTGCCACAAGATAATGATATGTGAGGACTCTGCGTGAAAATCCAAACCACAATGGAAACGCTCCGACTCCTCGCATGGTAAACTGCAGGTAAATGTTTAGCATGAAAAACACCTTCTTCGAGACACGTACTTTTATGTCAGTCTGACACATACAATGAGGCACAAATGCTCCAGAGACGAAGATTACATCCTATTCAGCATTAATGATAGGAGGGATAATGAAAAAAATTATTTCGCCATTACTGATCTATCTGTGAATAATAGGATTTAATGAATAAAATTGTTGATATATCTTAATAGGGAAGGGAAATTCCATTTTTCTAATAACAAGATCCCAATCATTTGTTCTATTTTATGCAGATAGAAATAAAGAAAACCTGTCACTTGCAATAAATATATACTTTTCAAGCCCGGTATTAATGTTTTCCTGAATCCGGTTTTGTATTTCGTGTGCTCCTGTGCCTCTTCATTCCTGAGATATGGCCCTCACTTCCATGTATATAAATCTAATATTGTTAGCCAAGTGGGTATGGTTCTCAACTCTTTGCTATGGAAGTCTTCTTGAGGACCATGCCCCCCCCCCCCATGCTAAAATGGCTGCAACATCAAAACAGTCTTAATACATCTGTAAATAGGCAGATTGCCTCTTCAGAGAGGAAAAGGACAGGACCTGCCACCTATTGGAGGGAGCAATCCTAAAAGTCAATATGTGAACCCTTTAACAAGCCTTACCCATGACTTAGAATAAAGAAGCCCCCCAAAATGCCCCCTACACACTGTTGGATACCCCAACAGTGCCCCCCACATGCATAGTTTAATAACCCCCACATTGACTCAACCACAATATTTAAAGGGTTACCCCTTAGCACCCCCTCAGAGGTCTCTTACCTACACAACCAATTCTCCTGCTTTTGCACTGATGAGAGGCAAACACCCTGAAACATCTCTGCAAATGGAGAGTCCGGTTTGTTCTTCATTCTAAGTCTTGGGTAAGGCTCGTTACAGGGTTGATATTGATAAATGTAGCGGTTGTGTTAAATGCTATTTTTATTACTATCCTGGCAGCTAGTTCACTTTTTTGAGTTATTGAACTCCAAATGCCCTACTATCCTTCACTTAGCAAGAGTTTAAAGGGAACCTGTCACCCCCCCTCAGACGTTTGTAACTAAAAGAGCCATCTTGTGCAGCACAAATGCTGCATTCTGACAAGGTGGCTCTTTTAGTTATGCTCCCTGCACACGCTGAAATAATCACTTATAAAATGTGCCCCCTCTTACCCTGAAATGTTCCCGGAGGCGGGTCTTTCCTTGCTAATCAGACGCAGCACAGCCGTCACTCCGGGCCTGTGCGCGCTGGGCGCCGCCTCCTCAGCGCTGTTCTCAAATGAGCCGGTGCCTGCGCTCTTTTCTCATGCCTTGGGCATGCGCAGTGAGCGCTGCCCATCCTCTGTTCTCATTTGCAGTCTAGCTGACTGCGCCTGTGCGGCTGCCCTGCCAGGCATCCCGCTCCGCAGTGTCTTCTGATTTATTCACACTGCACGGCGGGCAACTTATATGACTAGGCTCCTGACTGCCCTAAGTGTAAACCAATTACTGCATGAGCAGAGTTTTACTAGTTGCAGACCATGAATGGTCCCGTTAACCCCTTCCCGACCTGTGACACAGCGTATGCGTCATGAAAGTCGGTGCCAATCCGACCTGTGACGCATATGCTGTGTCACAGAAAGATCGCGTCCCTGCAGATCGGGTGAAAGGGTTAACTCCCATTTCACCCGATCTGCAGGGACAGGGGGAGTGGTAGTTTAGCCCAGGGGGGGTGGCTTCACCCCCTCGTGGCTACGATCGCTCTGATTGGCTGTTGAAAGTGAAACTGCCAATCAGAGCGATTTGTAATATTTCACCTAAAAAAATGGTGAAATATTACAATCCAGCCATGGCCGATGCTGCAATATCATCGGCCATGGCTGGAAATACTAATGTGCCCCCACCCCACCCCTCCGATCGCCCCCCCAGCCCCCCGATCTGTGGCCCGCTCCCC
This sequence comes from Ranitomeya imitator, assembly GCF_032444005.1. Taxonomy (NCBI): domain Eukaryota; kingdom Metazoa; phylum Chordata; class Amphibia; order Anura; family Dendrobatidae; genus Ranitomeya; species Ranitomeya imitator. Next base: position 812,272,117 of record NC_091283.1, read on the forward strand.
TCCGTCCTGTGCTCCGCTCCCCCGTCCTCCTGTCCGCTCCCCCGTGCTCCAATCACACCCCCCCGTGCTCCAATCAAACCCCCCCGCACTCCGATCCCCCCCCGTGCTCCGAACCACCCCCCCTGCACACCGATCCCCCCCCCTGCACACCGATCCACCCGCCCGCACACCGATCACTCTCCCCCTTGCTCCGATCCCTCCCCCCCCGTGCTCCGACGCCCCCCCGTGCCCTGATCTCCCCCCCCTGTGCCCTGATCTCCCCCCCTTATACTTACCGATCCTGGCGGGGTCCGTCAGTCTTCTTCCCCGAGCGCCGCCATGTTCCAAAATGGCGGGCGCATGCGCAGTGCGCCCGCCGAATCTGCCGGCCGGCAGATTCGTTCCAATGTGAATTTTGATCACTGTGATATAATCTATCACAGTGGTCAAAATAAAAAAACAGTAAATGACCCCCCCCATTTGTCCCCCATAGATAGGGACAATAATAAAATAAAGAATTTTTTTTTTTTTTCACTAAGGTTGGAGTTAGAACTAGGGTTAGGGTTAGGGTTAGGGGTAGGGTTAGGGGTAGGGTTAGGGTTAGGGTTAGGGTTAGGGGTAGGGTTAGGGGTAGGGGTAGGGGTAGGGGTAGGGGTAGGGTTAGGGGTAGGGTTAGGGTTAGGGTTAGGGTTTCGGTATGTGCACACGTATTCTGGTCCTCTGCGGATTTTTCTGCAGCGGATTTGATAAATCCGCAGTGCTAAACCGCTGCGGATTTATGGCAGATTTACCGCGGTTTTTCTGCGCATTTCACTGCGGTTTTACAACTGCGATTTTCTATTGGAGCAGTTGTAAAACCGCTGTGGAATCCGCAGAAAGAAGTGACATGCTGCAGAATGTAAACCGCTGCGTTTCCGTGCAGTTTTTCGGCAGCATGTGTACAGCGATTTTTGTTTCCCATAGGTTTACATTGAAATGTAAACTCATGGGAAACTGCTGCGGATCCGCAGCGTTTTCCAAAGCGTGTGCACATACCTTTAGAATTAGGCTATGTGCACACGGTGCGGATTTGGCTGCGGATCCGCAGCGGATTGGCCGCTGCGGATCCGCAGCAGTGTTCCATCAGGTTTACAGTACCATGTAAACCTATGGAAAACCAAATCCGCTGTGCCCATGGTGCGGAAAATACCGCACGGAAACGCTGCGTTGTATTTTCCGCAGCATGTCAATTCTTTGTGCGGATTCCGCAGCGTTTTACACCTATTCCTCAATAGGAATCCGCAGGTGAAATCCGCAGGTAAAACGCAGTGCCTTTTACCCGCGGATTTTTCAAAAATGGTGCGGAAAAATCTCACACGAATCCGCAACGTGGGTACATAGCCTTAGGGTTAGGGTTGGGTTGGAATTAGGGTTGTGGTTAGGGTTAGGGGTGTGTTGGGGTTAGGGTTGTGGTTAGGGGTGTGTTGCGGTTAGGGTTGTGGTTAGGGTTACGGCTACAGTTGGGATAAGGGTTAGGGGTGTGTTGGCGTAAGAATTGAGGGGTTTCCACTGTTTAGGCACATCAGGGGGTCTCCAAACGCAACATGGCGCCACCATTGATTCCAGCCAATCTTTTATTCAAAAAGTCAAATGGTGCTCCTTCCCTTCCGAGCCCCGACGTGTGCCCAAACAGTGGTTTACCCCCACATATGGGGTATCAGTGTACTCAGGACAAACTGGGCAACAATTACTGGGGTCCAATTTCTCCTGTTACCCTTGAGAAAATAAAAAATTGCTTGCTAAAACATCATTTTTGAGGAAAGTAAAATGATTTTTTATTTTCACGGCTCTGCGTTGTAAACGTCTGTGAAGCACTTGGGGGTTCAAAGTGCTCACCACATATCTAGATAAGTTCCTTGGGGGGTCTAGTTTCCAAAATGGGGTCACTTGTGGGGGGTTTCTACTGTTTAGGCACACCAGGGGCTCTGCAAACGCAACGTGACGCCCGCAGACCATTCCATCAAAGTCTGCATTTCAAAACGTCACTACTTGACTTCCGAGCCCCGACATGTGCCCAAACAGTGGTTTACCCCCACATATGGGGTATCAGCGTACTCAGGACAAACTGGGCAACAATTACTGGGGTCCAATTTCTCCTGTTACCCTTGAGAAAATAAAAAATTGCTTGCTAAAACATCATTTTTGAGGAAAGTAAAATGATTTTTTATTTTCACGGCTCTGCGTTGTAAACGTCTGTGAAGCACTTGGGGGTTCAAAGTGCTCACCACATATCTAGATAAGTTCCTTGGGGGGTCTAGTTTCCAAAATGGGGTCACTTGTGGGGGGTTTCTACTGTTTAGGCACACCAGGGGCTCTGCAAACGCAACGTGACGCCCGCAGACCATTCCATCAAAGTCTGCATTTCAAAAGTCACTACTTCCCTTCTGAGCCCCGACGTGTGCCCAAACAGTGGTTTACCCCCACATATGGGGTATCAGCGTACTCAGGAGAAACTGGACAACAACTTTTGGGGTCCAATTTCTCCTGTAACCCTTGGGAAAATAAAAAATTCTGGGCTAAAAAATTATTTTTGAGGAAAGAAAACGTATTTATTATTTTCACTGCTCTGTGTTATAAACTTCTGTGAAGCACTTGGGGGTTCAAAGTGCTCACCTCACATCTAGATAAGTTCCTTTCGGGGTCTAGTTTCTAAAATGGGGTCACTTGTGGGGGGTTTCTACTGTTTAGCCACATCAGGGGCTCTGCAAACGCAACGTAACGCCCGCAGAGCATTCCATCAAAGTCTGCATTTCAAAATGTCACTACTTGACTTTCGAGCCCCGACATGTGCCCAAACTGTGGTTTACCCCCACATATGGGGTATCAGCGTACTCAGGAGAAACTGTACAACAACTTTTGGGGTCAAATTTCTCCTGTTACCCTTGGGAAAATAATAAATTGCAGGCTAAAAGATCATTTTAGAGAAAATAAAATTTTTATTTTATTTTCATGGCTCTGCGTTATAAACTTCTGTGAAGCACTTGGAAGTTCAAAGTCCTCACCACACATCTAGATTAGTTCCTTTGGGGGTCTAGTTTCCAAAATGGGGTCATATGTGGGGGATCTCCAATGTTTAGGCACACAGGGGCTCTCCAAACGTGACATGGTGTCCGCTAATGATTGGAGCTAATTTTCCATTTAAAAAGCCAATTGGCGTGCCTTCCCTTCCGAGCCCTGCCGTGCGCCCAAACAGTGGTTTACCCCCACATATGGGGTATCAGCGTACTCAGGACAAACTGGACAACAACATTTGCGGTCCAATTTCTCCTATTACCCTTGGCAAAATAGGAAATTCCAGGCTAAAAATCATTTTTGAGGAAAGAAAAATTATTTTTTATTTTCATGGCTCTGCATTATAAACTTCTGTGAAGCACCTGGGGGTTTAAAGTGCTCAATATGCATCTAGATAAGTTCCTTGGGGGGTCTAGTTTCCAAAATGGGGTCACTTGTGGGGGAGCTCCAATGCATAGGCACACAGGGGCTCTCTAAACGCGACATGGTGTCCGCTAACAATTGGAGCTAATTTTCCATTCAAAAAGTCAAATGGCGCGCCTTCCCTTCCGAGCCCTGCCGTGTGCCCAAACAGTGGTTTACCCCCACATATGAGGTATCGGCGTACTCGGGAGAAATTGCCCAACAAATTTTAGGATTCATTTTATCCTATTGCCCATGTGAAAATGAAAAACTGAGGCGAAAAGAATTTTTTTGTGAAAAAAAAAAGTACTTTTTCATTTTTACAGATCAATTTGTGAAGCACCTGAGGGTTTAAAGTGCTCAATATGCATCTAGATAAGTTCCTTGGGGGGTCTAGTTTCCAAAATGGGGTCATTTGTGGGGGAGCTCCAATGTTTAGGCACACGGGGGCTCTCCAAACACGACATGGTGTCCGCTAACGATGGAGATAATTTTTCATTCAAAGAGTCAAATGGCGCTCCTTCCCTTCCGAACCTTACCATGTGCCCAAACAGTGGTTTACCTCCACATGTGAGGTATCGGTGTACTCATGAGAAATTGCCCAACAAATTTTAGGATCCATTTTATCCTGTTGCCCATGTGAAAATGAAAAAAATTGAGGCTAAAAGAATTTTTTTGTGAAAAAAAAGTACTTTTTCATTTTTACGGATCAATTTGTGAAGCCCCCGGGGGTTCAAAGTTCTCACTATGCATCTAGATAAGTTCCTTGGGGCGTCTAGTTTCCAAAATGGGGTCACGTGTGGGGGAGCTCCAATTTTTAGGCACACGGGGGCTCTCCAAACGTGACATGGTGTCCGCTAAAGAGTGGAGCCAATTTTTCATTCAAAAAGTCAAATGGCGCTCCTTCCCTTCCAAGCCCTGCCGTGCGCCCAAACATTGGTTTACCCCCACATATGAGGTATCAGCGTACTCAGGACAAATTGGACAACAACTTTCGTGGTTCAGTTTCTCCTTGTACCATTGGGAAAATAAAAAAAATGTTGCTAAAAGATAATTTTTGTGACTAAAAAGTTAAATGTTCATTTTTTCCTTCCATGTTGCTTCTGCTGCTGTGAAGCACCTGAAGGGTTAAAAAACTTCTGGAATGTGGGTTTGAGTACCTTGAGGGGTGCATTTTTTAGAATGGTGTCACTTTTGGGTATTTTCATCCATATAGACCCCTCAAACTGACTTCAAATGTGAGGTGGTCCCTAAAAAAAATGGTTTTGTAAATTTCGTTGTAAAAATGAGAAATCGCTGGTCAAATTTTAACTCTTATAACTTCCTAGCAAAAAAAAATGTTGTTTCCAAAATTGTGCTGGTGTAAAGTATACATGTGGGAAATGTTATTTATTAACTATTTTGTGTCACATAACTCTCTGGTTTAACAGAATAAAAATTCAAAATGTGAAAATTGCGAAATTTTCAAAATTTTCGCCAAATTTCCGTTTTTATCACAAATAAACGCAGAATTTATTGACCTAAATTTACCACTAACATGAAGCCCAATATGTCACGAAAAAACAATCTCAGAACCGCTAGGATCCGTTGAAGCGTTCCTGAGTTATTACCTCATAAAGGGACACTGGTCAGAATTGCAAAAAACGGCAAGGTCTTTAAGGTCAAAATAGGCTGGGTCATGAAGGGGTTAAGCGCAGACGTTTAGTAAGTCCTGGCCATGGTTAGGTGAAGATAAAAAATGGATACAGGGCATCTCTAATAAGCCAATACACTAGGTACAATCATGCTAAATCAAACTCTTAATTTTCTATAATAAACTCATGCCTTAGAGGTGTTCAGGCTGTTTAGTTGATGTGCAATCCACTACTTAGGATCATCATCATTGTACCATTATTGTTTATTGGACTTAGTCATAGTGGGCCTCCTGAAATACTTAATTCTGCTACATTGCTGGGCTCTGCTACATGAAAAGTGACTCTCCTGATATATTCAACTCTACAAGACTGCTGGACTCTGCTACATCTGTAGTGAGTCACCTAACCAATTCAATTTTGCTACATCAACAGTGAGTCAACTGACCAACTCAGTTCTCCTTCACTTCCTGCGCTCTGCTACATCTATAGTGAGTCATCTAACCCATTGGTCCCCAGCTCCAGTCCTCAAGGCCCACCAACAGGTCATGTTTTCGGGAATTCCTTAGTCTTGCCCAGGTGATAATTGCCTCACCTCTGCAATACAAAGGAAATCCTGAAAACATGATCTGTTGGTGGGCCTTGAGGACTGGAGTTGGGGAACACTGATCTAACCAATTCAGTTATGCTACATTGCTGGGCTCTGCTACATCAACAGTGACTCACCTAATATATTCAACTGTACAAGGTTTCTAGACTCTGCTACATCCACAGTGAATCAGCTGACCAACTCAGTTCTCCTTCACTTACTGGGATAAGTGACATCTGAAATGAGTCACTTAACAAACACAATTCTGCTACATTAATGCATTCTGCTACATGAACTGATAAATTCAACTCTACAAGGTTGCTGGACTCTGTTACAGTGAATCATCTTACCAACTAAATTCTCCCTCACTTACTGGGGTCTGCTACATCTGTAGCCAATCACCTGACCAATTCAACTCTGCTACATTGCTGGGCTCTGCAACATCAACATTGAATGACTTTGTTTATGGAATTCTGCTACGTCATTAAGCTCTGCTACATCTACAAGTCGTCTTCTCTTCGATACCATTAACCCAACCATGCTTCATCTGTCTCTGCTGCGTCTCGAAACTTCTCTGTATTCTACTACTCTACTTCTCCAGTTGTCGTCCAGCCAATAAAAGCTCCATTGCTCCAGTCTGTACACCTTGCTGCACCAATATCATCTGCTCGTTCTGCTCAACACCCGCTCATCCAGACCGAGGACTTTGATTATCCATCACACCAGGGATAGATAAAGATAGATGATAGATAGGTAGATAGATAGATAGATATGAGATAGATAGATAGATAGATAGATAGATAGATATGAGATAGATAGATAGATAGATAGATAGATAGATAGATAGATAGATAGATAGATAGATAGAGGGATAGATAGATAGATATGAGATAGATAGCTAGATAGATAGATATGAGATAGATAGCTAGATAGATAGATAGATAGATAGATAGATATGAGATAGATAGATGGATAGATAGATAGATATGAGATAGATAGATGGATAGATAGATAGATAGATAGATATGAGATAGATAGATAGATAGATAGATAATACATAGGTGATAGACAGATAACATATAAATAGATAGATATGAGATAGATAATAGATAGATGATGGATAATAGATAGATAGATAATAGATAGATAGATAGATGGATAGATAATAGATAGATAGATAGATAGATAGATAGATAGATAGATAGATAGATAGATAGATAGATAGATAGATAGATAGATAGATAGATTTCTGGAATTTTTAGTTTTATTATCCCTATTTCTTTCAGAACGTTGTGAAATACATCTTTTCTTTCGAATACCGCAAATACTTCTATGCTCAGTAACTGCGGCGCTAATATGTTCCCATCTTATTTTGTTCTAATTTCACAGATTATCACCCATTCTAAAACAAGCCGACAGCCTGGGGACATAGAGAAACAGAATCAAAAGCCTATAGCCCGAGCAGCGGACAAAACCAGCCCGGCTCTCCCCTCGCCTCCCCTTCTCTTTTCAGTTTACTTATTAACAGGACGTGTAATTGCAGGAAAATAGCAGGTTCTAAAAATCGGTCAGAAGAAAATGACTGTAATTTTTTACAGATTGAAAATGAATCTGACTCGAAAATACCATTAAATTACCAAGTTGCTTAAAATTTAAAGGGTAATTCCTATATAATGCTTTTATTTAATAGCCCAATTTACAAAACGCTGAAAATGAATGTAGCTTTTCTCAGGACAGCGCCCGGTAGTAAGTGTACCAACTCATTTTTGCTCACTTGAATTGAATTATTAATAAGAAAGAACGGGCCCATATGTTCCCCAAAGAGCCAGATACATTTATTTCATATAAAACTGCAGTGTTTGGTGGCTTAGAAAAGGTTTAAATGCATTCTCAGGAATTACTTCCGTATATACTGACTTAATAGAGTATAAATCAGCGCTTGTAATTAGGGACACAGCTGTTAACTTAAAGCTGGTTGTTCTCCCCATTAGGTCGGTATATATCAGCCTTGTGCTTTCTGCCAACATCATTTTTTTTCCTACTGAACTATTCTTAAAGTGGAACTAAATAATAATAAAAAGAAAATACTTGTAGGTAAATAATATTATTTCTTCTATTTTTACTGATTATCACTCCGGGTTCACATACTTACAATTTCCATAGTAAACACGTGTTGTAATCTGGTAAGAAAAAATGTATCTTAAGATGATCATGGTGCTATTAATGTGACTGTAATGTGATGTAATTTATATTATTATTAGCATTATTGTCTGTTTGTTTTTTGTTTGTGTGTGTTATTATTTATTGTTATTTTAGTATAAAATTATATTGAACATTTAAAAGTACATTTTTATTAAATTATTCTGCTCATTTTTGGAAAGTTTATTTTCATGTATATGATTAGGTTTATGTTTGGGCTCTAAAGTGACCCTCCACACGGAGATGAAAAGCAACTATACATTTCTCTTGTATTGTCACTAGTGATGCGCGAATGTGCTCAGATAGGGTGTTATCCGAGCATGCTCAGGTGCTAACCGAGTGTCTTCGGCGTGCTCGAATAATATGTTCGAGTCCCCGCGGCTGCATGTCTCACAGCTGCTCGACAGCCAGAATACATACAGGGATTACCTAACAAACAGGAAATCGCTGCTTGTGTTGCGTCTGTATAACAGCATGCAACAGCAAGGACTCGAACATAGTATTTGAGCACACCGAAGACACTCGGATTGCACACGAGCATGCTCGGATAACGCCTTGTCCAATCACGTTCGCTCATACTGTCCTCCATTTCCCTCCTGCAGCCTGCTCTGCTCAGAACAACGCTCCATTTTCCCTCCTTAAAATATGTACATGGTAGTGGCATGGGGAGTGCGGGGGTGAAGTCTAAGGCACACCACCCATACATTTCCAAGTTTACAAGAAAAGCATTGAAGGTGTGGTTTAGATTTTACCTCTGCACTAGGATGAGCGAGTATGCTCATTACTCGAGTTTTCCAAGCATGCTCGGGTGTTCTCCAGGTATCTTGGGCATGCTCGTAGATTATGTTTGAGTCCCCGCAGCTGCATGATTTGCCACTGTTAGACAACCTGAACACATGCAGGGATTGCCTGTTTGTTAGGGGATCCCCACATGTATTCAGGCTGTCTAGCAGTAGGGGACAGAAACATAATCCTGGAGCACGCCTAAGATAATCGGAGAACACCCGAGCATGCTTGGAAATCTTGAGTAACGAGCACACTCGCTCATCACTACTTTGCACTCCCCATTCCACATTGGTGAGATCAGTGAGAAGTGGAAGGCGTGTTCTTTTTTCCCGTGTGTTGCTGCCTTCTTACAATTGGTCAGCCTCTTTCAGTAGAAGAAGTACACACCTCTAGAGACAAATCTCTGGTATTTCCAGATGAACTATAACATAGATTATAACCTAAACTTTACAAGCTATTTTGTCCACAATGGAGAGTAAAAACAACCTTTTACTCAGCTCCTACTGCACCTACTATTCCATGATGTGGAAAATTTTCCATGCTCAGACTGGTGAGTACCCCTCCATGTTCAGTCTGCACCACCACTAGCGAGAGTGCTCATCTTTTTCTGTCCTACAGACTGGTGAAAGGTCCTCTTTGCAATGCTAAGAGCACTGCATACATGCTAGTCAATTCCATTAATATTATAGCAATTTATTGATAGTTTGACAGCTTAAATGGAAACATTAATAAGAATTATGGATCCATCAACAGCAGCATTTTGATATTTTCCATTTCTACTGGCTAATGTACAGAAGCAGTCAGGTTTAGCCAGACCCTTCTCTACAATCTACCAGATATTTGATTTCCCACAATGAACATGCTTTCATTATTTAAAACATTTAATGTTGATTGTAACTTCCAAATGTTGGTACAAGATGTTTTAAACCAAGTTCAACCTAATGAAAAGGTTTTTGCATTTCATAAAGGGATGATGTATTGGTAGAATCACTTTGTAATTGTCAGGGGTCTGACCTTTGGGACTTGTATACTGTAGGTATAGGGCTTCTTTTTCACTACTTTTTCTCTGCATACTGACCCTTGGTCAACTGGCTTTGAAGGGCATCGCTGCATGGCCACATTCAAGTGAAGCACTACACTTCTTCTAAAATTAGATGACAATGGAATGCTACACCAGCAAAAATATTACCAACATGGCAGCTGCCAAAAGATTGGTAGTCCACGTCTGCTGGATCAGAGCCGTGCAAACCTCCTCCCAGCTGCCAGCATCCCCGATACCTCTTCTGACTACTTGACTTGGCACAAGATTATGTATGGGTCACGCCACAACAATGATGTCCTGCCAAGCCTACTGGTCAGAAGAGGAATTGGGAATGATTTCTGAGTGTTTGACCACTGGATTCCCAAGTGATTTTGCACATGGGTTTTGGATCCCAGGCTCTGTAGAGCTACCTCGTAAATTGATCAACGTCATCTCCATTCATTTTCTATGGGACTGTCGGAGAAAGAAAAAACAGCAAAACGAGGCAGACATGCTTACCTGCCTAGGCCTCTAAACAAATGCACTATCAGGATGCAGTGGACCCATGTGGTTAAGATGGAGACTACACAGGTGCAGCATAACCGATGAGGCAGCCACTCTCAACCTACCAAACTAATGGAGGGGGTGGCTGCTTGGCACATTGCTGCACATAAAAGACTTGCATGTGGCGCTGTTCACACAATGGAGATGCACAGCATCCAGGCAGGCCTAGTAGTGACACCCTTCTATTAGATCAGGCGGGCCTGCCCAGCGCTATCCAAATGCACCCCATGTGAACAGACACCACAGTTTACAAGACAAAAATGGGCCCAACTGCACCCCGAAAAAAAGTGCAAAAAACACATAAAAAAATATATAAATTTTTTTTTGTGAGGTATTAGTTTATACTTTGGCCAAAATACGCAAGCTCGTAACCCGCGTCAAGGGTCCCCACGCTTACGAGTCCTAATTCTAAACAGCAAGAGCACAAGAAGAGGATTCAGAGATCCTCCAAAAATCCTGATAGTGCATTTGTTTAGAGGCCTAGGCAGGTAAGCATGTCTGCCTCGTTTTGCTGTTTTTTCTAATTTTTGGAGGATCTCTGAATCCTCTTCTTGTGCTCTTGCTGTTTAGAATTAGGACTCGTACGCGTGGGAACCCTTGACGCGGGTTACGAGCTTGCGTATTTTGGCCAAAGTATAAACTAATACCTCACAAAAAATTTTTTATATATATATTTTTTTGTGTTTTTTGCACTTTTTTTCGGGGTGCAGTTGGGCCCATTTTTGTCTTGTAAACTGTGGTGTCTGTTCACATGAGGTGCATTTGTTTAGCGCTGGGCAGGCCCGCCTGATCTAATAGAAGGGTGTCACTACTAGGCCTGCCTGGATGCTGTGCATCTCCATTGTGTGAACAGCGCCACATGCAAGTCTTTTATGTGCAGCAATGTGCCAAGCAGCCACCCCCTCCATTAGTTTGGTAGGTTGAGAGTGGCTGCCTCATCGGTTATGCTGCACCTGTGTAGTCTCCATCTTAACCACATGGGTCCACTGCATCCTGATAGTGCATTTGTTTAGAGGCCTAGGCAGGTAAGCATGTCTGCCTCGTTTTGCTGTTTTTTCTAATTTTTGGAGGATCTCTGAATTCTCTTCTTGTGCTCTTGCTGTTTAGAATTAGGACTGTCGGAGAAAGCCAAAGTTTCCAGGATGTCTGGGGATCCCTGCGTTCAGATCTCCAGTGATAAGTAACTTATCCCCTATCCTATCCACAATTTAAGAGGGCTGTAACTTGTAGTTATTTAGGGTCCATAGAGGCTGAAATTTCTAGGGAATTTTTTCAACCTAACATACAGTTGTGGCCAAAAGTATTGACACCCCTGCAATTCTGTTAGATAATACTCAGTTTCTTCCTGAAAATGATTGCAAACACAAATTCTTTGGTATTATTATTTTCATTTAATTTGTCTTAACCCCTTCACCCCAAAGCCTGTTTTCACCTAAGTGACAGGGCCAATTTTTACAATTCTGACCACTGTCACTTTATGAGGTCATAACTCTGAAACGCTTCAACGGATCCTGGTGATTCTGACATTGTTTTCTCGTGACATATTGTACTTCATGATAGTGGTAAAACTTCTTCGATACGACTTGCATTTATTTGTGAAAAAAACAAAAATTTGTCGGAAATTATGAAAATTTAGCAATTTTCAAACTCTTAGTTTTTATGCCCTTAAATTAGAGAGTTATATCACATAATATAGTTAATAAACAACATTTCCCACATGTCTGCTTTACATCAGCACAATTTTGGAAACATAATTTTTTTTTGTTAGGACGTTATAAGGGTTAAAAGTTGACCAGCGATTTCTCATTTTTGCAACAAAATTTACAAAACCATTTTTTTACGGACCACCTCACACTTGAAGTGACTTTGAGGGGTCTATATGACAGAAAATGCCCAAAAGTGACACCATTCTAAAAACTGCACCCCTCAAGGTACTCAAAACCACATTCAAAAAGTTTATTAACCCTTCAGGTGCTTCACAGGAATTTTTTGAATGTTTAAAAAAATTGAACATTCAACTTTTTTTTCACAAAATTTTTACTTCAGGTCCAATTTGTTTCATTTTACCAAGGGTAACAGGAGAAATTGGACCACAAAAGACGTTGTACAATTTGTCCTGAGTACGCTGATACCCCATATGTGGGGGTAAACCACTGTTTGGGCACATGGCAGAGCTCGGAAGGGAAGGAGCGCCATTTGACTTTTCAATGCGAGATTTGCTGGAATTGAGATCGGAGCCCATGTCACGATTGGAGAGCCCCTGATGTGCCTAAACAGTGGAAACCCCCACAAGTGACACCATTTTGGAAAGTAGACCCCCTAAGGAACTAATCTAGATGTGTGGTGAGCACTTTGAACCTCCAAGTGCTTCACAGAAGTTTATAATGTAGAGCCGTAAAAAAAAAATTATATTTAATTTTCACAAAAAATTATCTTTTTGCCCCAAATTTTTTATTTTCCCAAGGGTAAAAGGATAAATTGGACCCCAAAAGTTGTTTTGCAATTTGTCCTGAGTACGTCGATACTTCATATATAGGGATAAACCACTGTTTGAGCGCATGGCAGAGCTCGGAAGGGAAGGAGCGCCATTTGACTTTTCAATGCAAAATTGGCTGGAATTGAGATCGGACGCCATGTCGCATTTGGAGAGCCCCTGACGTGCCTTAACAGTGGAAACCCCCCACAAGTGACCCCATTTTGGAAAGAAGACCCCCTAAGGAACTTATCTAGATGTGTGGTGAGCACTTTTAACCCCCAATTGTTTCACTAAAGTTTAGAATGTAGCATTGTGAAAATTAAAAAATCATTTTTTCTTTCCACAAAATGATGTTTTAGCCCGCAATTTTTTTTTCTCCCAAGGGTAACAGGAGATAGTGGACCACAAATGTTATTGTCCAATTTGTCCTGAGTACGCTGATACCCCACATGTGGGGGGGAACCACCGTTTGAGTGCATGGCAGAGCTCGGAAGGGAAGGAGCACCGTTTGAAATGCAGACTTAGATGGAATGGACTGCAGGTGTCATGTTGCATTTGCAGAGCCCCTGATGTACCTAAACAGTAGAAACTACCCACAAGTGACCCCATATTGGAAACTAGACCCCCCAAGGAACTTATCTAGATGTGTTGTGAGAGCTTTGAACCAACAAGTGTTTCACTACAGTTTATAACGCAGAGCCGTGAAAATAAAAAATATATTTTTTTCCACGAAAATGATATTTTATCCCCTTTGCTTTCATTTTCCCAAGGGTAACAGGACAAATTGGACCCCAAAAGTTGTTGTCCAACTTGTCCTGAGAACGCTGATACCCCATATGTTGGGGGGAACCACTGTTTGGGTGCACGGCAGAGCTCGGAAGGGAAGGAGCGCCATTTGAAATTCAGACTTAGATGGATTGGTCTGCAGGCGTCATGTTGCATTTGCAGAGCCCCTGATGTACCTAAACAGTAGAAACCCCCCACAAGTGACCCCATATTGGAAACTAGACCCCCCAAGGAACTTATCTAGATGTGTTGTGAGAGCTTTGAACCAACAAGTGTTTCACTACAGTTTATAACGCAGAGCGGTGAAAATAAAATTTTTTTTTTTTCCACGAAAATGATATTTTATCCCCTATGCTTTTATTTTCCCAAGGGTAACAGGACAAATTGGACCCCAAAAGTTGTTGTCCAACTTGTCCTGAGAACGCTGATACCCCATATGTTGGGGGGAACCACTGTTTGGGCACACAGGAAAACTCGGACGGGAAGGATCCCTGTTTTACTTTTTCAAAGCAGAATTGGCTGGAATTGAGATCGGACGCCATGTCGCGTTTGGAGAGCCCCTGATGTGCCTAAACAGTGGAAACCCCCAATTATAACTGAAACCCTAACCCCAACCCTAACCCTAACCCTAGCCCTAGCCCTAACCCTAACCCTAACCCTAGCCCTAACCCTAGCCCTAACCCTAGCCCTAACCCTAGCCCTAATGGGAAAATGGAAATAAATACATTTTTTTACATTTTATTATTTTTCCCTAACTAAGGGGGTGATGAAGGGGGGTTTGATTTACTTTTATAGCGTTTTTTTGGCGGATTTTTATGATTGGCAGCTGTCACACACTAAAAGACGCTTTTTATTGCAAAAAATAGTTTTTGCATCACCACATTTTGAGAGCTATAATTTATCCATATTTTGGCCCACAGAGTCATATGAGGTCTTGTTTTTTGTGGGACGAGTTGATGTTTTTATTGGTAACATTTTCGGGCAGATGACATTTTTTGATCGCTTTTTATTCCGATTTTTGGGAGGCGGAATGAACAAAAACCAGCAATTCCTGAATTTCTTTTAGGGGGGGCGTTTATACCGTTCCACGTGTGGTAAAATGGATAAAGCAGTTTTATTCTTCGGGTCAGTACGATTACAGCGATACCTCATTTATGTAATTTTTTTATGTTTTGGCGCTTTTACACAATAAAAACTATTTTATATAAAAAAATAATTGTTTTTGCATCGCATTATTCTGAGAGCTATAACTTTTTTATTTTTCTGCTGATGATGCTGTATGGCGGCTTTTTTTTTGCGGGACAAGATGACGTTTTCAGCGGTACCATGGTTATTTATATCCATCGTTTTGATCGCGTGTTATTCTACTTTTTGTTCGCCTGTATGATAATAAAGCGTTGTTTTTTGCCTTGTTTTTTTTTTTTTTTTTTTGCGGTGTTCACTGAAGGGGTTAACTAGTGTGATAGTTTTATAGAGCGGGTCGTTACGGACGCGGCGATACCAAATATGTGTACATTTATTGTTTTTTTTTTTTTTTACATAAATAAATGTATTTATTGGGAAATGTTTTTTTTTTTTTAATTTGGGGATTTTTTTAAATTTTTTTTTTACACATTCTATTTTTTTTTTTTTACTTTCTAACATTGTCCCAGGGTGGGACATCTCTGTATTAGATCAGATCGTTGATCTGACACTGTGCATAGCACACTGTCAGATCAACGATCTGACAGGCAGCTTAGCTGGCTTTCCAGCGCCTGCTCTTAGCAGGCGCCGGCTAGCCAGGTCACTTCATGACCCGGAAGGAGTCCGGCGGCCATCTTGGATCCGGGGACTCCTTCCGGGTCACCGGAGCAGCGCGATCTCATTGCGTTGCTCCGGTGGGAGAGCGCAGGGAGCCCCCGTCCCTGCGCGATCCCCCTCTATGCCGCTGTCACTACTGACAGCGGCATCAGAGGGGTTAAATGCCCGCGATCGGCGATAGCGCCGATCGTGGGCATTGCTGCGGGGTGTCAGCTGTCATATACAGCTGACACCCGCACCCGATCACCGCGGCGCTCAGCGCGAGACCGCGGTGATCGGTGCGCCGTACTAGTACTGCTGCTGGCACTTATGCAGTGCCGGCAGCGCAGTACTAGTACGGCGGCTGGCGCGAAGGGGTTAAATGAAAAAACACAAAAGAGAATGAAGCAAAAAGCAAAACATTGGTCATTTCACACAAAACTCCAAAAATGGGCCAGACAAAAGTATTGGCACCCTCAGCCTAATACTTGGTTGCACAACCTTTAGCCAAAATAACTGCGACCATCCGCTTCCGGTAACCATCAATGAGTTTCTTACAATGCTCTGCTGGAATTTTAGACCATTCTACTTTGGCAAACTGCTCCAGGTCCCTGATATTTGAAGGGTGCCTTCTCCAAACTGCCATTTTTAGATCTCTCCACAGGAGTTCTATGGGATTCAGGTCTGGACTCATTGCTGGCCACCTTAGAAGCCTCCAGTGCTTTCTCTCAAACCATTTTCTAGTGCTTTTTGAAGTGTGTTTTGGGTCATTGTCCTGCTGGAAGACCCATGACCTCTGAGGGAGACCCAGCTTTCTCACACTGGGCCCTACATTATGCTGCAAAATTTGTTGGTAGTCTTCAGACTTCATAATGCCCTGCACACGGTCAAGCAGTCCAGTGCCAGAGGCAGCAAAGCAACCCCAAAACATCAGGCAACCTCTGCCCATGTTTCACTGTAGGGACTGTGTTCTTTTCTTTGAATGCCTTTTTTTACTCATGTAAACTCTATGTTGATGCCTTTGCCCAAAAAGCTCTACTTTTGTCTCATCTGACCAGAGAACATTCTTCCAAAACGTTTTAGGCTTTTTCAGGTAAGTTTTGGCAAATTCCAGCCTGGCTTTTTTATGTCTCGGGGTAAGAAGTGGGGTCTTCCGGGGTCTCCTACCATACAGTCCCTTTTCATTCAGACGCCGACGGATAGTACGGGTTGACACTGTTGTACCCTCGGACAGCAGGGCAGCTTGAACTTGTTTGGATGTTAGTCGAGGTTCTTAATCCAACATCCGCACAATCTTGCATTGAAATCTCTTGGCAATTTTTCTTTTCCGTCCACAGCTAGGGAGGTTAGCCACAGTGCCATGGGCTTTAAACTTCTTGATGACACTGTGCACGGTAGACACAGGAACATTCAGGTCTTTGGAGATGGACTTGTAGCCTTGAGATTGCTCATGCTTCCTTACAATTTGGTTTCTCAAGTCCTCAGACAGGTCTTTGGTCTTCTTTCTTTTCTCCATGCTCAATGTGGTACACACAAGGACACAGGACAGAGGTTCAGTCAACTTTAATCCATGTCAACTGGCTGCAAGTGTGATTTAGTTATTGCCAACACCTGTTAGGTGCCACAGGTAAGTTACAGGCGCTGTTAATTACACAAATTAGAAGCATCACATGATTTTTCGAACAGTGCCAATACTTTTGTCCACCCCCTTTTTTATGTTTGGTGTGGAATTATGTCCAATTTGGCTTTAGGACAATTCTTTTTGTGTTTTTTCATTTAAGACAAATTAAATGAAGATAATAATAATAATACCAAAGAATTTGTGTTTGCAATCATTTTCAGGAAGAAACTGAGTATTATCTGACAGAATTGCAGGGGTGTCAATACTTTTGGCCACAACTGTAAATCTCCAAAGAACCCTAAATTAATCTACCGTATATACTCGAGTATAAGCCGAGATTTTCAGCAAAAATTTTTGGGCTGAAAGTGCCCCTCTCGGCTTATGCTCAAGTCACGGTGGGTGGCAGGGTCGGCGGGTGAGGGGGAGAGGGCGCTGAGGCATACTTACCTAGTCCCGGCGCTCCTGGCGCTCCCCCTGCCGTCCCACGGTCTTCGGGTGCTGCAGCTCTTCCCCTCTTCAGCGGTCACGTGGGACCGCTCATTAGAAAAATGAATATGGACTCCACTCCCATAGGGGTGGAGCCGCATATTCATTTCTCTAATCAGCGGTAACGGTGACCGCTGATAGAGGAAGAGGCTGCGGCACCGAAGACCAGCTGTCCGGGGGAAGGAGCGGGACGCCGGGAGCAGGTAAGTATGTCATATTCTCCTGTCCCCGTTCCACACGCCAGGCGCCGCTCCATCTTCCCGGCGTCTCTCCGCTCTGACTGTGCAGGTCAGAGGGCGCGATGACGCATATAGTGTGCGCGCCGCCCTCTGCCTGATCAGTCAGTGCAGAGAGACGCCGGGATGAGATGCTGGGAGCTGCAAGCAAGAAAGGTGAGTATGGCATTTTTTTTTATTGCAGCAGCAGCAGCAATGGCAGAGCTTTCTATGGTACATCAATGGGGCAATAATGAACGGTGCAGAGCACTATATGGCAGAGCTATGGGACAAAAATGAGCGGTGCAGAGCACTATATGGCACAGCTATGGGACAAAAATGAACGGTGCAGAGCACTATATGGCACAGCTATGGGGCAACAATGAACGGTGCAGAGCACTATATGGCACAGCTATGAGACAATAATGAACGGTGCAGAGCACTATATGGCGCAGCTATGGGGCAATAATGAACGGTGCAGAGCACTATATGGCGCAGCTATGGGGCAATAATGAATGGTGCAGAGCACTATATGGTGCAGCTATGGGGCAATAATGAACGGTGCAGAGCACTATATGGCGCAGCTATGGGGCAATAATGAACGGTGCAGAGCACTATATGGCACAGCTATGGGACAATAATGAATGGTGCAGAGCACTATATGGCACAGCTATAGGACAAAAATGAACGGTGCGGAGTATTATATGGCACAGCTATGGGGCAAAAATGAACAGTGCAGTGCACTATATGGCACAGCTATGGGGCAATAATGAACGGTGCAGAGCACTATATGGCACAGCTATGGGACAATAATGGACGGTGCAGAGCACTATATGGCACAGCTATGGGGCAATAATGAACGGTGCAGAGCACTATATGGCACAGCTATGGAGCAATAATGAACGGTGCAGAGCACTATATGGCACAGCTATGGGGCAATAATGAACGGTGCAGAGCACTATATGGCACAGCTATGGGGCAATAATGAACGGTGAAGAGCATTGTATATGGGGCACAGCTTTATATGGAGCATCTATGGGGCAATAATGAACTGTATGGAGCATTATATGGGGCTCCTGATTCAATATGGATATTCAAAAACACTTAACCTACTGATGTCTCAATTAATTTTACTTTTATTGGTGTCTATTTTTATTTTTGACATTAACGGGTAGCTGCTCCATTTTCCACCCTAGGCTTATACTCGAGTCAATAAGTTTTCCCAGTTTTTTGTGGCAAAATTAGGGGGGTCGGCTTATACTCGGGTCGGCTTATACTCGAGTATATACGGTAAGTTAATTTCCAGGAGATGGAGAGATCTGTAATGCAAATCCTAAAATTTCTCCATGACAATAAACCTGGTTAGAAAAAGGGTTAGTCCTGGAAAATTGGAACAATTTGCAAATCTCCCAAATAAGCAGAAATGCACTCAAGTCCATGACAGCTGAGAGATAACCTAAATTCATGAGAGACATGGGGACTATATATCATGTTATGATTAGGCAACTCAGTACCACAGTGAACATAGAGGTCAGAGCACATACAGTGATCTGACAATAATCCAAAAACATAGAACGAGCTCTGAGACGTGGGAACTCTGTTGACCGCAATCCCTAATCCTATCCAACAACACTAGAGGCAGCCATGGATTGCGCCTAACGCTACCTATGCAACTCGGCACAGCCTGAGAAACTAGCCAGCCTGAAGATAGAAAATAAGCCTACCTTGCCTCAGAGAAATACCCCAAAGGAAAAGGCAGCCCCCCACATATAATGACTGTGAGTAAGATGAAAAGACAAACGTAGAGATGAAATAGATTAGCAAAGTGAGGCCCGACTTTCTGAACAGAGCGAGGATAGGAAAGGTAACTTTGCGGTCAACACAAAACCCTAAAAACCACGCAAAGGGGGCAAAAAGACCCTCCGTAACGAACTAACGGCACGGAGGTACACCCTCTGCGTCCCAGAGCTTCCAGCAAACAAATAGATAAGCTGGACAGAAGAAAAGCAAACAAAATAGCAAAGGAAAACTTAGCTATGCAGAGCAGCAGGCCACAGGAACGATCCAGGAGGAAAACAAGTCCAATACTGGAACATTGACAGGAAGCCAGGATCAAAGCACTAGGTGGAGTTAAGTAGAGCAGCACCTAACGACCTCACCACATCACCTGAGGGAGGAAACTCAGAAGCCGCAGTACCACTTCCCTCCACCAACGGAAGCTTACAGAGAGAATCAGCCGAAGTACCACTTGTGACCACAGGAGGGAGCTCTGCCACAGAATTCACAACAGTACCCCCCCCCTTGAGGAGGGGTCACCGAACCCTCACCAGAGCCCCCAGGCCGACCAGGATGAGCCACATGAAAGGCACGAACAAGATCGGGAGCATGGACATCAGAGGCAAAGACCCAGGAATTATCTTCCTGAGCTTAACCCTTCCACTTAACCAGATACTGGAGTTTCCGTCTTGAAACACGAGAATCCAAAATCTTCTCCACAATATACTCCAACTCCCCCTCCACCAAAACCGGGGCAGGAGGGTCAACAGAAGGAACCATAGGTGCCACGTATCTCCGCAACAATGACCTATGGAATACGTTATGTATGGAAAAAGAATCTGGAAGGGTCAGACGAAAAGACACAGGATTAAGAACCTCAGAAATCCTATATGGACCAATGAAACGAGGTTTAAACTTAGGAGAGGAAACCTTCATAGGAATATGACGAGAAGATAACCAAACCAGATCCCCAACACGAAGTCGGGGACCCACACAGCGTCTGCGATTAGCAAAACGTTGAGCCTTCTCCTGGGACAAGGTCAAATTGTCCACTACCTGAGTCCAAATCTGCTGCAACCTGTCCACCACAGTATCCACACCAGGACAGTCCGAAGACTCAACCTGTCCTGACGAGAAACGAGGATGGAACCCAGAGTTGCAGAAAAATGGCGAAACCAAGGTAGCCGAGCTAGCCCGATTATTAAGGGCGAACTCAGCCAAAGGCAAAAAGGACACCCAGTCATCCTGATCAGCAGAAACAAAACATCTCAGATATGTTTCCAAGGTCTGATTGGTTCGTTCGGTCTGGCCATTAGTCTGAGGATGGAAAGCCGAGGAAAAAGACAAGTCAATGCCCATCCTACCACAAAAGGCTCGCCAAAACCTCGAAACAAACTGGGAACCTCTGTCAGAAACGATATTCTCTGGAATGCCATGTAAACGAACCACATGCTGGAAGAACAATGGCACCAAATCAGAGGAGGAAGGCAATTTAGACAAGGGTACCAAATGGACCATCTTAGAAAAGCGATCACAGACCACCCAAATGACTGACATCTTTTGAGAAACGGGAAGATCTGAAATAAAATCCATAGAGATATGTGTCCAAGGCCTCTTCGGGACTGGCAAGGGCAAAAGCAACCCACTGGCACGAGAACAGCAGGGCTTAGCCCGAGCACAAATCCCACAGGACTGCACAAAAGTACGCACATCCCGCGACAGAGATGGCCACCAAAAGGATCTAGCCACTAACTCTCTGGTACCAAAGATTCCAGGATGACCAGCCAAGACCGAACAATGAACCTCAGAGATAACTTTATTCGTCCACCTATCAGGGACAAACAGTTTCTCTGCTGGACAACGATCAGGTTTATTAGCCTGAAATTTTTGCAGCACTCGCCGCAAATCAGGGGAGATGGCAGACACAATTACTCCCTCTTTGAGGATACCCGCCGGCTCAGATACACCCGGAGAGTCGGGCACAAAACTCCTAGACAGAGCATCCGCCTTCACATTTTTAGAGCCCGGAAGGTATGAAATCACAAAGTCAAAACGGGCAAAAAACAACGACCAACGAGCTTGTCTAGGATTCAACCGCTTGGCGGACTCGAGATAAGTCAAGTTCTTATGATCAGTCAAAACCACCACGCGATGCTTAGCTCCGTCAAGCCAATGACGCCACTCCTCGAATGCCCACTTCATGGCCAGCAACTCTCGGTTGCCCACATCATAATTTCGCTCAGCAGGCGAAAACTTCCTGGAAAAGAAGGCGCACGGTTTCATCACTGAGCAATCAGAACCTCTCTGCGACAAAACAGCCCCTGTTCCAATCTCAGAAGCATCAACCTCGACCTGGAACGGAAGCGAAACATCTGGTTGACACAACACAGGGGCAGAAGAAAAACGACGCTTCAACTCTTGAAAAGCTTCCACAGCAGCAGAAGACCAATTGACCACATCAGCACCCTTCTTGGTCAAATCGGTCAATGGTTTAGCAATACTAGAAAAATTGCAGATGAAGCGACGATAAAAATTAGCAAAGCCCAGGAACTTTTGCAGACTTTTCAGAGATGTCGGCTCAGTCCAATCATGGATGGCTTGGACCTTAACAGGATCCATCTCGATAGTAGAAGGGGAAAAGATGAACCCCAAAAATGAAACCTTCTGCACACCAAAGAGACACTTTGATCCCTTCACAAACAAAGAATTAGCACGCAGGACCTGAAAAACCGTTCTCACCTGCTTCACATGAGACTCCCAATCATCCGAGAAGATCAAAATGTCATCCAAGTACACAATCAGGAATTTATCCAGGTACTCTCGGAAGATGTCATGCATAAAGGACTGAAACACTGATGGAGCATTGGCAGGTCCAAATGGCATTACTAGATACTCAAAATGACCCTCGGGCGTATTAAATGCAGTTTTCCATTCATCGCCTCGCTTAATTCGCACAAGATTATACGCACCACGAAGATCTATCTTGGTGAACCAACTAGCCCCCTTAATCCGAGCAAACAAATCAGATAACAACGGCAAGGGGTACTGAAATTTAACCGTGATCTTATTTAGAAGGCGGTAATCTATACAAGGTCTCAGCGAACCATCCTTCTTGGCTACAAAAAAGAACCCTGCTCCTAATGGCGACGATGACGGGCGAATATGTCCCTTCTCCAGGGACTCCTTCACATAACTGCGCATAGCGGCGTGCTCAGGCACAGATAAATTAAACAATCGGCCTTTTGGGAACTTACTACCAGGAATCAAATTGATAGCACAATCACAATCCCTATGCGGAGGTAGGGCATCGGACTTGGGCTCATCAAATACATCCCGGTAATCAGACAAGAACTCTGGAACCTCAGAAGGGGTGGATGACGAAATTGTCAGAAATGGAACATCACCATGTACCCCCTGACAAAGAGCCAGCAAATTTTTTTCTGCCTGATCCACAGAATTAGGCTCATCGTACAGCAATCCGAGCGCCATGAAAAACGCATCGATATTACTTAATGCAGGATCTCCTGGCGCAAGAGAAAATGCCCAGTCCTGAGGGTCGCCACGCAAAAAAGAAATAATGATCAAAACCTGTTGAACTGGATCACCAAAGGAGCGAGGTTTCAAGGCCAGAAATAGTTTACAATTATTTTTGAAACTCAGAAACTTAGTTCTATCACCAAAAAACAAATCAGGAATAGGAATTCTTGGTTCTAACATAGATTTCTGATCAATAGTGTCTTGAATCTTTTGTACTCTTGCCGAGAGCTGATCCACACATGAAGACAGACTTCTAATGTCCATTGCTACACCTGTGTCCTGAACCACCCAAATGTCTAGGGGAAGAAAAAGGCAAAACACAGTGCAGAGAAAAAAAAATGGTCTCAGAACTTCTTTTTTCCCTCTATTGAGAATCATTAGTACTTTGGCTTCCTGTACTGTTATGATTAGGCAACTCAGTACCACAGTGAACATAGAGGTCAGAGCACATACAGTGATCTGACAATAATCCAAAAACATAGAACGAGCTCTGAGACGTGGGAACTCTGTTGACCGCAATCCCTAATCCTATCCAACAACACTAGAGGCAGCCGTGGATTGCGCCTAACGCTACCTATGCAACTCGGCACAGCCTGAGAAACTAGCCAGCCTGAAGATAGAAAATAAGCCTACCTTGCCTCAGAGAAATACCCCAAAGGAAAAGGCAGCCCCCCACATATAATGACTGTGAGTAAGATGAAAAGACAAACGTAGAGATGAAATAGATTTAGCAAAGTGAGGCCCGACTTTCTGAACAGAGCGAGGATAGGAAAGGTAACTTTGCGGTCAACACAAAACCCTAAAAACCACGCAAAGGGGGCAAAAAGACCCTCCGTACCGAACTAACGGCACGGAGGTACACCCTCTGCGTCCCAGAGCTTCCAGCAAACAAATAGATAAGCTGGACAGAAGAAAAGCAAACAAAATAGCAAAGGAAAACTTAGCTATGCAGAGCAGCAGGCCACAGGAACGATCCAGGAGGAAAACAAGTCCAATACTGGAACATTGACAGGAAGCCAGGATCAAAGCACTAGGTGGAGTTAAGTAGAGCAGCACCTAACGACCTCACCACATCACCTGAGGGAGGAAACTCAGAAGCCGCAGTACCACTTCCCTCCACCAACGGAAGCTTACAGAGAGAATCAGCCGAAGTACCACTTGTGACCACAGGAGGGAGCTCTGCCACAGAATTCACAACAATATCAAGGCTGGTCTATAAAACCCCTGTCTTGATCAAATTCTTCCTTTGTATTTCAGTTACTATTTTCAAGATCTGATTGTTGTCAGTTTATGCAAATATTCTTGTTTATTCTAAGACTCAGGCTCGGGATCACACGATTATTGATTCTCTCATTCAAGAGAATGGGGCCGATTATGCTAACGGCACTCGGCTCAAACTCTGACCGGAGTTTGAGCTGTGTGTCACCTTAGTGTCATAAGATTCTCTCACATGCGAGAATCGCAGAACCAGTTTGGAGAAGATGGAGAACTTAATTTCTCCATCTTCTTCGTGTCCGGATGTTGGACTTCACTAAGAGTTGAAGCTCCGAGGTGCCAAGCCACAGCCTCAAAATCTTAATAATTTAGAGATGATCTGTAAAGAGGAGTGGACCAAAATTCCTCCTGATATGCGTAAACCTCATCATCAACTGCAAAAAACATCTGACTGCTGTGCTTGCCAACAAGGGTTTTACCACCAAGTATTAATTCTTGTTTGCCAGAGGGATCAAAATGCAAATAAATGTATATAATTTATACAGTGTGATTTTCTGGATTTTATTTTTGATATTCTATCTCTGAATTTTAAAATTAACCTACCCTTAAAATGATAGACTGTTCATGTCTTTGTCAGTCGGCAGACTTTCAATATCAGCAAGGGATCAAATACTTACTTCCCCCACTGTACATGGTCAGAATGCTTCTGTGAATATGTACGTGCGTGTATGTATTTGTTAGAGATGAGTGAATCGATCCATTTCTCCATTTGCTTGAAAAAGGCCAGTTGTTGCCGAAACGTCACACTTTATGTTTTACAGGAAGGACTAAAAAGTATTTTTTTTAAAGATTCGTTTTGACACATTACTAGTTGGATCGATTTAGTGGGCGTTAGAACTAAGATAAGCACAGAATCATACCAATGGTGCATGTGATTCCTTTTTGCTTATTGCTATGCTTATACATGTATATATGGCATATCTGTGCGTGTGTACACATGGAAGTGTATTTATATGTTTGTATTTATGCATGTATATATCTGTATATGGATGCATTGTCTTCATACTTATGTACATGCACATGTCTGTATATGTACGACTTTACACATTCCGAAATTTACTATGGGTCCCTGTAATTACGTGTTACACTTCTGATCCGAGTGATGGGAGAACTTTTTGTATTTTTGTGCAGAGAACTGTATACACCTTATATAATTTTGATGAAATGTGTTATTTTCCCTGAGTTGCAGAATGCTTATAAAATATTAAATTGCGCAGGGCTGCATATGAAACAATGCTGCCTTCACTGATGCATTTTTTATGATTCTTTAGTGAAAGTCTGCTCAAAGAGTGTATTTAGCAATTAATTATGTTGTTTGCTTTCTTTCCCCACTTTTAGGTTCTGGGTAATAATACTTTCCTATCTGCTAATAATCATTTCACCCATAACAATATACATCCATACATAAATTACACTCCCTGACAGAAGTTATGTCGCTTATCCATGTTATGTAAATAAAAGCTTATAACCTGACGTTAAATTCATCCATTGGTTGTATAAATTATTCTTTTGAAAGCTGAAACCCTCCGAAATGTGGTTTAGGTTAAGAAAATAAATTGGCATCAATGCAGAAATATTGATCAGTTAATGGACACAGAATGGTCAGATTTTGGCAAGACAAAAATTTTGTCGACTGGTTATATAATGCACCCAATCCTAGTTTACATTCTCACCTGTGCTCACTAAATGATTGGTTAATTAGTGTGTGTGTATAAAAAGAAACCCAGCACCTCAGACCTTCACTTGAACTGCAACTTGAGCTCTGACAACATGAGAAAAATCCACCCTGCGACAAAAGCCTGGATTATCAAGAGGCTGCAGACCAGATCCATTGCAGAGGTGGCTGGCACCTTTAATGTGTCTCAGCGTCAAGTACAAAGATTTAAAAAAAAGATTTGAAGAATCTGGAGATGTGTTTGGCAAGCCCAGGTCCGGCAGTCCCCGCAAGACAACTGCTCAGGAGGAACATTTGTTGCTTAGAAAATCCAAAGCAAGCCCCTCTTCCAATGCAGCAGAGCTCCAACAGGCCTGGTCACTTCAAGTCCCTGTGTCAACTAGAACAGTTTGTAGGATTCTGTCTCGAAATGGCCTCCATGGTCGAATCAGTGCCCAGAAGCCAGCACTAAACAAAAGGCAAACAAAAAACCGTGTGGCATTTGCAAAGTCCCACAGCCTGCTAAACATATGGACGTTGGAAAAGTGGCAGAAGGTGGATTTCTCTGATGAATCTTCAGTAGAATTACACCACAGCTGCTGCAAATACTACAGGAGACCTACTGGAGCCCGTGTGGATCCAAAATACAGCCAAAAACAGTTAAATTTGGTGGTGGAAAGATCGTGGTCTGGGGTTACATTCAGTATGGGGGGGTGCGAAACATTTGCAAGGTGGAAGGCAATATCAATAGCCTAAAATATTAAGACGTATTAACTACCTCTTACATTACAAATCATAAAAGGGGTCAAATTCTGCAGCATGATTGTGCTCCATCTCATACATCCATCTCTACAGCAAAGTTCCTCCAGGCAAAAAAGATGAAGGTGCTCAAGAACTGGCCAGCCCAGTCACCAGACATGAACATCATTGAGCATGTTTGGGGTAGGATGAAAAAGGAAGCTTGGAAGACAAAACCAAAGAATCTATATGAACATTGGGAGGCATGTAAGACTGCATTCTTTGCTGATGACTTAATTAATAAATTGTATGAATCATTGTTGAACCGCATGGATGCAGTCCTTCAAGCTCATGGAAGTCACACAAAATATTAAATATGACTCTAATAGCACCACAACTTCATTCACCAATGTTATGCAACATATATCTGTATTTTAAGTTAATTATTTGTTTGAATATCACATTATTTTCTGTGGGCGACAAAACTTTTGTCTTGCCAAAATCTGACCATTTTGTGTTCATAACTGATTGGGCAGCACTGTGGCTCAGTGGATAGCACTGCAGCCTTGCAGCGCTGGGGTCCTGGGTTCTAATCCCACCTTGGACGCCATCTGCAAGGAGTTTGTATGTTCTCCCCGTTTTTGCGTGGGTTTCCTCCGGGCACTCCGGTTTACTCCCACATTCCAAAGACATACTGATAGGGAATTTAGATTGTGAGCCCCATCGGGCACAGTGATGATAATGTGTGCAAAACTGTAAATGCTGTGGAATATGTTAGCGCTACATAAAAATAAAGATTATTATTATTATGATCACTATTTCTGCATTGATGCCAATTTATTTTCTTAACCTAAACCACATTTCGGAGGGTTTCAGCTTTCAAAAGAATAACTTATACAACCAATGGATGAATTTAACGTCAGGTTATAAGCCTTTATTTACATAATATGGATAAGCGACATAACTTCTGTCAGGGAGTGTAGTATATACACTATACAATATTTATATTTATGCATGCATGGGCTGATTCTAAATAGTTTTTTCAATTGCTAACTTTGGAGTGCTGTCCTCATTTAGGCTTGGGTGACAACCTTAGGGGCTATGGTCCCATCTTTGTATGCAAAAGTGCTATATATATATATATATATATATATATATAAAATATATAAAGCTGAATGTGTGTGTGTATGTGTGTATGTCCGGGATTGGCATCTGCACCGTCGCAGCTACAGCCACAAAATTTTGCACACTCACACGTCTGGACCCCGAGAGCGTCATAGGCTATGTTGTGAGGTGAAATTTTAACCCCGCGCGTTCCAATTCACCAAACAATTTTGCCCCTATCTACATAATGGGGAAAAAGTGAAGGGAAAAGTGTTGGAGCCAAATAGACAGCTGCCAGATGTGAACAAGGGGGACTTAAAGAATGAGAGCAATGGCGCCAAAGAGTATATACCGTACAGTAGCTAAGGTGGGGCCCCGACATGGGATACTCACCACACACGAGGATATGAACACACACACAAAATGCACCACACACTACCACGTGCTTGAACACATATACCACCCTCAGCACACATTTCACCACACATACACCAACCTCGCCACATAAAAGTCGAAAAGTTGCCGCTCAAAACTCGCCACGCGCAAAACTCGCCACATGCAAAACTAGGCTCACGCAAAACTCGCCACACGTGCAAAACTCACCTCATGGAAAACTCGCTACACGCAAAACTTGCACCTGTGGAAAAATTGCCACATGCACCAAAATTGCAACACATGCAAAAGTTGCCTCACACAAAACTTGCACATACTCAAAACGCACCACACATAAAACTCGCCACGCGCAAAACTCACTATGCGCAAAACTTGTTGCACACAACTTGCTACACTAACCTGTCACATGCAACTCGACACACAAAAAGTTGCTACACGCATGTCGCCACACAAAACTCATCTCAAAAAAGTCGCTACATGCATGTCGCCACATGCAACTCAACACACACAACTTGACACATGAAACTCGCCCTAAAACACACACAAGTCTGGTATTATCCTTGAAAAATAAAAATCTGATT
The DNA here is from genome assembly GCF_032444005.1 of Ranitomeya imitator. Lineage (NCBI taxonomy): Eukaryota > Metazoa > Chordata > Amphibia > Anura > Dendrobatidae > Ranitomeya > Ranitomeya imitator. The sequence continues at coordinate 812,300,760 of NC_091283.1, forward strand.
AATAAGCAGACAAACTACAAGAGCAACAAATGTACCATATAGGAAATATGGCAGCTGTCAGTCACATGACCTGTCTATTATGTGTATGTGTGAGCTAATATATACTGCCAGGGGGGAGGGCTTCCTGCTGGCTGGGGATTTATCAGGCTGCCAATTTCACTTACAAATACTGAGGTAAAAATACTGACCAAATAACGTGTGAACTAGGCCTAATACAGGAGGAGATGACATACAGATATATACTATATACAGGGGAGATGACACAGGTATATACTATATACAGGGGAGATGACACACACATATATACTATATACAGGTGAGATGACACACAGGTATATACTATATACAGGAGGAGATGACATACAGGTATATACTATATACAGGAGGAGATGACACACTGGTATATACTATATACAGGGGAGATGACATACAGGTACATACTATATACAGGGGAGATGTCACACAGGTATATACTATATACAGGGGAGATGACACACAGGTATATAATATATACAGGGGAGATGACACACAGGTATATACTATATACAGGAGGAGATGACACACAGGTATATACTATATACAGGAGGAGATGACACACAGGTATATACTATATACAGGGGAGATGACACATACATATATACTATATACAGGGGAGATGACACACAGGTATATACTATATACAGGAGGAGATGACATACCGGTATATACTATATACAGGGGAGATGACACACAGGTATATATTAAATACATGGGAGATGAAACACAGGTATATACTATATACAGGAGGAGATGACACACAGGTATATACTATATACAGGAGGAGATGACACACAGGTATATACTATATACAGGGGAGATGACACATACATATATACTATATACAGGGGAGATGACACACAGGTATATACTATATACAGGGGAGATGACATACAGGTATATACTATATACAGGGGAGATGACACACAGGTATATATTAAATACATGGGAGATGAAACACAGGTATATACTATATACAGGAGGAGATGACACACAGGTATATACTATATACAGGAGGAGATGACATACAGGTACATACTATATACAGGAGATGACACACAAGTATATACTATAAACAGGAGGAGATGACACACGTATATACTATATACAGGAGATGACACACAGGTATATACTATATACAGGAGGAGATGACATACAGGTACATACTATATACAGGAGGAGATGACACACACATATATACTATATACAGGGGAGATGACACAGGTATATACTATATACAGAGGAGATGACACACAGGTATATACTAAATACATGGGAGATGAAACACAGGTATATACTACATACAGGAGGAGATGACACACAGGTATATACTATATACAGGAGGAGATGACATACAGGTACATACTATATACAGGAGGAAAACCATTTCCGATGACTACCTCTTGAAGCTCATCAAGAGAATGCCAAGAGTGTGCAAAGCAGTCATCAAAGCAAAAGGTGGCTACTTAGAAAAACCTAGAATATAAGACATAATTTCAGTTGTTTCACACTTTTTTGTTAAGTATATAATTCCACATGTGTTAATTCATAGCTTTGATGCCTTCAGTGTGAATGTACAATTTTCAGAGTCATGAAAATACAGAAAAATCTTTAAATGAGAAGATGTGTCCAAACTTTTGGTCTGTACTGTATATATATATGCAACAGCCAGCTTCTTTGGCAATGACCTTTTGTGGCTTACCCTTCTTGTAGAGTGTGTCAATGACTGCCTTCTGGACATTTGTCAAGTCAGCAGTCTTCCCCATGATTGTGGAGCTACTGAAACAGACTAAGGGACCTTTTTAAATGCTTAGGAAGCCTTTGCAGGCTTTTTTCTGTTAATTATTCTATTTTACTGAGATAATAACTTTTGGTTTTCCATCGGCTGTAAGCCATAATCATCAACATGAACAGAAATAAACCCTTGAAATAGATCACTCTGTGTGTAATGACTCTATCTAATATATAATTGCCTAGAATACTACTTCCTGCAATTTGTGCCAACTTCCTGTCCGGAGCTAATGTCCGGAGATAAGTGACGTCAACAGTGTCCAGTGTCTGATTGGTTGCCGCCTGCTGCGAGCGACCAATCAGAAACGTGCCGTACTGTGACACACTCCGCCCGCCATTTTGGTGTGATTTTTGAATTTTTACCTCACAGCAAGTTTCTACTGCGTGGAGGCGGGCCCAGTGACGTTGCTCTTCAAGCTCCTGCCGAATTTCGTCAAAAAAATGATAATACCATTTACCAAAACTATATATATTTAGTTGTGAAGTGGTTCAGTGACATTTTCACACCAATTTTGAACTTTTGTTTGGTGTTTTCTCCATATACTGCCTATTATTTTTGTTCTTTCTTACTATTATTTATTAATTGTATTATTCTTACATTTGAATAAATAAAGTATATATGGATTCTAGACTCCCGATTCTTTAGAATCGGGCTGCCATCTAGTATAATATAAGAGTCTCATTTTTTGTACTGAAGAACTGTAATAAATTAACTTTTTGATGGTATTCTAACTTTGTGAGAAGCACCTGTGTGTGTGTATATATATATATATATATATATATATATATAAAATATATATATATACATTACTAGGGTACACAGAAGTGAACATATATTACCAGGGCATGCAGAAGTGAATCTGCTTCCATGCAAATAGGCTCAGCGTGTGCAATAATCGCCCAGAACTATATTTGCATAATACTGAAAAGTTACTGATACAACGGGTCGATTGTGTGATCACTCGTTACTGATTCACTTCTTCTGTAAGTGCTCCTGTAGATCCGTATCACAGCCAATCATCAAATTGTCATCAAATCCATTGCTACTATGCCCACAGCAGCATGACTGACATCCCAGGATGTGAAAACTCTATGTGATAGCAGCATCTTGGATTCTTCTTCTTTCCAACTAGTCCGGATAATTTAGAGTTACGCCAGATGTAACTTTCATTTTGTTGCTTCAACAATTGGCTATAACATGGGGATGATTTGAAATGTTACCAGGAGGCTAAGGCTCCTTTCACATTACATTTTTGCCCAAGTTTGTTGGACCAGTCGGGGCTCGCGTCCAAACCCCCCACCCGCAAAACGGCATTTTAGCATATGCGCCTACAGGACCATATACTATAATGGTGCCAACAGAGTCAACATGTGCTCTGATGTGCACTATTTTCGGACGTATATGCCTAGTGGAGGTGGACATTCAGAGGTAGCAGACTGCGCCCGGGTGTCAGCCTCCAGTAGGCGTATACACCTGAAAATGATATACAGCAGAGCACATGTTGACTCTGTTGGCACCATTATAGTCTATGGCACTGTCAGCACATAGTATATGTCCGAATCCCTTTTTGGGGGGGTTCAGACACAAGTCCTGACGTGACCAACATAAGTGAATAAGAAGGCAGTGTGAAAGGGGCCCGTTACAGCTTTGTTATTACTTTATAGGGGTAAATTCTGATGACAGGTTCCCTTTAACAGGAGGGATGATGTGATGCATTTACAGGTTTTGTGGCAGTACAAGCCTAATTAATGAAGCATAAAGCTGCTTGACGAATAAAACTTTCATTTAGTGTCCCCGACTCCTTTAAAGATCCTGACTACAAACTGTGTAGTCTGATCCTGAAGTCCAAATTCCATTTATCTGCCCCATATGTTTTAGTGGGTTGCTAGAATGGAGTATGATCAGACTACTCAGGGTTGTTTTGTAGTCTGTTACCATGGAGAAGCTTATGAGCTATGCTCCTATTTCCTAAAGACTATTTGCAAAAGTTGCAGCATTTTTCCTTAAAGATGTATTAGGACAGTAAAAAAGAGGCAAAATCTCTTAGACGCCCTGGGTGGCTCTACTGAGTCAGTGTAGTCGTGAAGATTAGTGATGAGCGAGTATACTCGTGGCTGGGGTTTTCCCCGAGCACGCTCGGGTGGTCTCCGAATATTTATGACTGCTCGGAGATTTAGTTTTCCTTGCAGCAGCTGGATGATTTACGGCTGCTAGGCAGCCTGAGTACATGTGGGGGTTGCCTGGTTGCTAGGGAATCCCCACATGTAATCAAGCTGTCTAGTAGCCGCAAATTATCCAGCTGCGGCAAGGAAAACTAAATCTCCGATCGGTCATAAATACTCGGAGACCACCCGAGTGTGCTCGGGGAAAACCCCAGCGACGAGTACACTCGCTCATCACTAGTGAAGATGTTATTGGAGCAAGTTAATGTCTTATATATATGGCCAGTCTTACACGCTCGGTTGATTACTCAAGTGCTTCATATTAACCAAACGCACCAAACTAGTAATGACAATTGTTTATCCTGGAGCCCATGACTTTTTGACAGTGTATTTCTATATACTATTTTATCTGTTATCTGCTCATTGTATGTACATTTTTAGCTTGTTATATTGTACAGTAGGTTTTGACATCTACCTTCTGAATTTTAAAGCGCTGCAAAATATTCTAATTAATTAAAGATGAGTCAATGAATTCTAATCAATTTAGTTATGAATTTTATCAAAGTTCAGATTCTAACAAGTCTAATTTTGGGGGAATTCGAGTTGTAAATATCTAGCAAAATGGCAGCCATATCTGGGGTTTAATCTACAGTATTGTGTAAAAGCTTTAGGTAGATGTGGAAAAATGCTGCAACGTAAGAATGCTTTCAAAAAATAGAAGTGTTAATAGCTTATTTTTCTCAATTTGTTTTCTCAAAAATGGAAAGTGAATTAACAAAAGGGAAATGTAAATCAAATCAATATTTGGTGTAACTTCCCCTTGCCTTCGAATCGGCATCAGTTCTTCTAAATACGCTTGTACATAGTTTTTGAAGGAACTTGACAGGGAGATTGTTCCAAACATCTTGGAGAACTAACCACAGATCTTCTGTGGATGTCGCTCATGCAAATCCTTCTGTCTCTTCATGTAATCCCAGACAAACTCGGATCAAGATTCTGTTGAGGCCAAATCATCACTTCCAGGACTCCTTGTTCTTCTTTATACTATGTTTGGGGTTGTTGTCCTACAGCAGAATACATTTGGTGTCAATCAGACGTCACCCTGATGACATTAAGTATCTTCCTGTATTTTTCAACAATGAGGACGTCACTAATCCAGACCAAATCCACAATTCCATTTGCTGAATTGCATCTACAAACCTGCAAGGAGCCTCCACCATGCTTCACTGCTGCCTGCAGCCGCTCTTTATTGTGCCACTCTCCAGCCTTTCAGTGAACATACTGCTTTCTGTTACAGCCAAATATTTCACATTTTTACTCCTCAGTCATTTTCTTCACTCCAATTCTTCTGTTTTCATGCATAGTTGAGTCTCTTGGCTTCATTTCCATGTCAGATATATTGCTTTTTGACCCAAATCTTTCCATGATGACTACTTTCGTCCAGACTTCTCTGAATAGTAGATGGGTGTAACTGGATCCCACTGGATATTGCCGATCCTGAGATGATGGCACTGCTGAACATCATCTGATTTCAAAGGGAAGTCAGCATGATGTGTTTTTCATCTGCATTACTAACATTCCTCGGGCAACCATTACATCCTCATCCTCCTCGTTGCCTACTTCTCGATACTTCTTCAAGGGCTTGAACACCATCTTGAAACCTCAGTCTCCTTTGACATTTTTGCCTATAAGAGACCTTACCGATGTAGTATAACTACCTGTTGTCTTTGTTGTGATCGGTGTTGCCAAGGTGCACGACCTACGACATGAAAATGTCTTCTTCACCTTTGTAGGAGAGTTCCTCTATCCGTTTTACACCTCATATAGAGCCATTTCTATTTCATTTTCTTGGGTTTAAATATACATATAAAAATGATGATCATTCTCACCTGTTTTGTATATTCAGTTATTCGTACATCTGACTTTGTGCAAGTGAACTTAGAAGATTTGATGATGTTTTGAGGGCACAGGATGGTCATAAGAACTATTGGTTTGGTTCAGATTTTTCGTTCTGTTCATTCTCCTTCCATTTTGTTAATTGATAAAAATAAACTATTACAACTTCTATTCTTGAAAGCAGTTCTACTTTGGATCATTTGTTTTTTCAGTTGCCTAAAACTTTTGCACAGTACTTTGTGTTACTATCATTATTTATGTGACTCCATGGGGATAATCAACGGCCGCATCACAGGAGAGAAGACTCGGAAGGAGCAAGAATGTCGGAGAGGAGCGGATCAGAGGACTGAGATAGAAATGTGAATGGTCAAGGAGAGATGAGTATAACAGATTATTATTAACCCTTTCTGAAAAGATTCATTTCACACCAAATGTATTATCCCCCATCCCTCCTGCCTGAATTCAGCAGCAGCAGCAGAGAGGAGGGACGCTGAGGAGATATCAATAAGGCTAAGTGAACAAAGATTGAGTTTAAACTCTAAAAATAAATTTTACAGCCAATCTGACATGGATACTTGCAATAAGTACACCACCCTCATCAGGTCTATTTAGTAAACAGTTTGCATTGTGAAATCTGGTGACAGCGTCGGAATACATTCCCAATGTCCCTCATGTTTGTCTGTTGTCGTCTCTTTTGTGCACTTTTTTATTATTATAAATATTGTATAACATAGAACATATAGAGACACAATAAGGGCATGTGCATATTTTCCAGATTTGTCACGTTTTGGTGCACAGGTTTCCCACAAAACATGAACGATTTCCTCATGCCAGCAAAGTGAATGAGAATCCCGACGTCTTGCTTATTTTTGACTTGCAGATTTGGTGCAGAATTAAATTTGCAGAAAGTGTATTTTTTTAGCGATTTTGCAGCATGTTTTAGCCAGACTAACGAGTGGGGAAAAATCTGCAACAAAAACAAAAACGCAAGTAAAAAAAAAAGCATAAAAAAATACAGCAGTAAGGCTATGTGCACACGTTCAGGATTTCTTGCAGAAAATTCCTGAGAAAAACCTGAAATTTTCTGCAAGAAATCTGCATGTGTTATTTGCGCGTTTCGTTTTTGATGCGTTTTTTTTCCGGACATTTCCAATGCATTTTATAGTGGGAAATCCGCAAAAAAAAAACCCCACAAAATTAATGAACATGCTGCATTTTTTACCGCGAAAAAAAAGCATCATGTGCACAAAACATGCAGAATTCATTCAAAATGATGGGATGCATATTGTATGCTGATTTTTTGCGGTTTTATAGCGTTTTTCTTGCCAAGAGATGCAGAAATTTCTGGAGCAAATACTCAACCCACTATATGTAACAAGTTATTACTATGTAGCAAATATGATCATTCAGAACACATCACAAAACTAGGTAAGGAAAAAAAGAAGATACAAGTGGTATACGACACTGCCCTCTAGTGTTCAGACGTAAGAAAACGTACAGTGTCACCTTTATGGTTCCATGGACTTACAGGTCGGACAATTGTTTTTTGCTGGAAGGAGAACACATGAATGGACGAACTGCAAGAATGTTTTGCCATTTCCCGCTTCAGCAGCATGCATTCATGAATGGCATTCTTTATCACCCGGAGTCAGCAGGTCTTATGGCTGCATACCCTATTTATTGTGTCTACACCCGTGTTTGTGTTCATAGCACGATAGGTTCTTTAAGGGTATTTGTGCAAAATGTATCGCATGACAGTGCGGCTCGTGGCGGGTCAGACAGATACAAGCTAAACTTGCTTTTACTGTTTCTTAGTCATTACAGGAGTTTCCCCACAGGGTCTATTTCATCTATGATATACATTATTTTATTTGTATTTTATCTACAGTATTCCTGATCAATAAGGGTCTTACCAGCCCCAAGAATCAAAGTACTTTGTATGGTGGAGTACTGAGGTGGACAGTGCCTGTGAATACCCAACCAGGTTAGTATGGGGCAGGCATGATGCTACTTTGTTATTGAGATTAATAGAGGGGTCTTTGTTTGCTTTCTAGTAAGTGTTTTATCTCACCCAGTGCTGGATTTGTAGCTACACTGCTCAGTACTGCTTTATAGTGACCTCCATTCTTGCAACTTCAACATGTGCTACGTAAAGACAGGCGAGCAGGAATCCCTCGTGTCTTTGTATGCAATGTATGGGAGACATCATTGCAGCTAGTCTCTACCCACTAGCTCAGAGACAACTGAAAAAAAAAAATAGATTAGAGCCTGCAGAAGGGAAAAACAGATAAAAATATAGTATACAAGTCACATAATAACCATAAAAAATAGTTTTTCCTCGTACACACAAAAAAATCTTATCATGAAAGTCACCTGAAACTAAAAATAGAAAAATTCTATTTTTGGCAAACACTTTCAATAGTAAAATTTGGCATGATGGCCGTAGATCCGAGGGAGGTCTAAAATGGCTTATAACTCTATTGTCCTGTGTATGCTAAATACTTATTTGGAAAGAAGGATCTATTAAGGTTTGGCTGAACAGGATGAAAATTTTTGCTGTACGCTGCTATTTATTGCATTGTGGTCACTTGTGTAGTTTTGCATGTATCACTTTATTATCCCGTACTTCCTCTTTTAGACATTACTTCCTTGACAAAGCACAAAAGCCATACAATATCACTTTTATGGGCTGCAATTGCAGCAGTGACACCTGCGGACTAGAAATCAGTACCAGTTTACATGTCTTGGAGGGAATTCAGACAATGTACTCTCTCATGGTACGATAATGCATGCCAGCCTCATCAGCATGCCATACGTGATGCCATCCAATAGTTAGAGACTACAATCAAACATTGTGTGGTCCGATCAGCCAAGCTCTTTTTCACCCGTTCCTCACCGCTATCATATGTATGTTAGCAAAAAGGAAGACACTTGTTTGAAGGATAGGGGTGGTGATCTGCGCTGCCGAGGAGATATTCCCAATGACGTAATGTAGGAATAGCAAAATTTATTCTCTATGCGTTTCAAAGTTGGACTAACTTCTTCATCAGAAGAACCACAGTAACCACAGTTGCTTACTGGAAAAGACCCTATTGCGCTTATTGTCTTCCCCTTATTATCCAGCAAAAAGGAAGAGATGTGCGGCAACAGACTACGCCGTGTTTGTTTGTAGTCTGTAACCATGGAGAGATTAATACTTTAAAAAAAAGACTATTTGCACAGTTATTTTATTTTTACTTATACATACATTGAGACAATAAAAAAATGTATGCAGTACAAGTTTGAGGTTAATTTAGAGAAAATCAAGCCCTCTTCTCTGCTGATTTCTGCAGAAATTGTAATCGACAATCGATGTATCTTGGTGATGTCCTGTCGGGACATTTTTTCCTTAATGCCTTAAGCATAGCATAGTAGAAAGCAGGAGAATGTCAAGGAAAGGCACTCACAATGACTGACAGGGACACATAAGGTGAAAAACAGGAGGAGAGCCCAGGAAATATGTGGATACAAAATTGAGGATGAAAAGCCTGAGAGGCCAATCTACAACTGTATCCCCATTAGAAATGAAAATCGACCATGGCATATTGAAAAGTGCCCATAGCTGGGATTTATTCCACCCTGGGGCAAGGGTTAAGTTTGCTGCCTTTGCCCAAGATATCCTGGCCAAAAGCAGAGTGGCTTGTTGGCACTGTCTATGGACCTCAGCAGTCAGGGTACATGACCTTGAAAAATTAAGTGGTTCGAAACTACAAGAGGGTTTTTCTTTACAATATTGTGACTCTTAACACAAATGGTAGAATTGTAAGGATTCCAATCCAGCTACAATCTTACAGACAGGGCTGGACTATCCACATGGCAATTCTGGCAAATGCCCGAAGGGCCTGTCTGGTTGGGGGCTGCCTTGTCTGCTACGTTGCTAGCAGAATCTGTGTTCTCAAGACATCCATACTGTTAGGAGTTGTGACGGAGCACAAAGTTGCTGACTGAGTCACTTAGCCCTGCAGGCAATGGGTATCATTAGAAATACTGGTCCGGTAGTAAATCTTGCTTTCCTCCATCCAGGGTAATATTAGTAATATATCTCATCTGGTGCTTGGGCATGGGGACAGCATGGGCCTGTGTGATTTCAGCCCCAGTCCGTACCTGCTTACAGATCATTATATCGCAGAGTCTAATAACTCATAGGCACCAATTTGTTTTGTGTCATAAGAAAGAGAAGAGCAGCAGTTAAACCTATATTATCAATACCTATAGAGCAGTGGTCCCCAACTTTTCTGACCTTGAGAGCCACATCCAGCTCCGAGAGACGATTGCGAGCCACATCCAGCTTCGAGAGCGTGTCACGAGCCACATCCAGCTCTGAGAGAGGGTCACGAGCCACATCTAGCTCTCAGAGAGGGTTGCGAGCAACATCTAGCTCTCAGAGAGGGTTGCGAGCAACATCTAGCTCTCAGAGAGGGTTGCGATCCATATCCAGCTCTGAGAGAGTATCACAAGCTACTTCCAGCTCTGAGAGAGGATCACAAGCCACTTCCAGCTCTGAGAGAGGATCACAAGCCACTTCCAGCTCCAGCTCTGAGAGAGGATCGCGAGCCACATCCAGCTCTGAGACGGTTGTGAGCCGCATCTAGCTCTGAGAGAGGGTCACGAGCCACATCTAGCTCTCAGAGAGGGTTGCGAGCAACATCTAGCTCTCAGAGAGGGTCGCGATCCATATCCAGCTCTGAGAGAGTATCACAAGCCACTTCCAGCTCTGAGAGAGGATCACAAGCCACATCCAGATCTGAGAGAGGATCACAAGCCACTTCCAACTCTGAGAGAGTATCACAAGTCACTTCCAGCTCCAGCTCTAAGAGAGGATCGCGAGCCGCATCCAACTCTGAGACGGTTGTGAGCCGCATCTAGCTCTGAGAGAGGGTTGTGAGCCACATCCAGATTCTGCCCCCTCACAGTACTGACAACAAAAGCCCCCATTATGACAACCAAAGCTTTTCCTTAGAAATCCCCCATTGGGGCCCACAATCTAGTCACTTTTAGTATGTCTTTGGCATGTGGGAGGAAACCAGAGAACCCAGAAGAAACCCACGCAAACACAGGGGGAACATACAAACTCCTTGCAGATGTTATCCTTGGTGGGATTTGAACCCAGAACCTGAGCGCTGCAAGGATACTTAAATTATCTCCAAACCCCCAAGGGCAGAATATCTGAATCCAGATTTCCTCTTCTGTGCAGGGCTACTCACAAAATTCACCATTTTGAGATGTGAGCTTCATACCTGTTTGCTAGAACTGGAGCTAATGCACCAAGCTGGCGGACAGCCGCGAGCCACAATTCATGGGACCGCGAGCCACATATGGCTCCTGAGCTACAGGTTGGAGATTCCTGCTATAGGGGTTACTAGAGTTGTAGTTTTACATAGATCTTGGTGCAGGTGAGTAATGGAGGACTGGCTATCCTGGTGCTAGCTGGGAGACAGAGCTCAATAACTATAAGTAAAATATGTCAAATATGCCATGGCCCAATCAAACCTCCTAATGGTCCCAGATCCAGCAGAACAGTCCCAGACTTGGTGAACTGATCCTCTTTCAGTTCTATCTGTGTCTTTAAGGATGTGATTGCATTTGAATAATATGGTGAAGCTGGGAGTCATAGTCTCCCTGTTCCACCATTTACCTGTGCAGTCTGAGTCTATGGGGCACTGTAGGGGCATCATGAAGTGCGTGGGGGGAATTATCCACAATGTGTGTTTGGGGGAGGCATTAAACTCTGGTACAGGGGGCACCATCCTATGCAGGCATTATAATGTGTATTTGGCATTGCATTATGCACAAAAAAGGCAATGTGGGGGCACTAAGTGGCAGAAATTATGGAGGAAGGGCAAATTGGGGACAAAACTGTATGAGGGTCATCTTTGGAGCATAATACTATGTAAAGGGGTATTGTGCGGGAATCATACTGCATGGAAGCCATATGAGTGGCATCAAACTATGTGGGAAAACTAATGGGCTTCACTAGCGTCACACTATTTCTGTGTGGGTACACAAAAGGACTGGGAGGGTTAAGGGAGTTTCCATCAAGTTGAACCGAAGATGAGAGAAGGTAAAGGGAATGGAGTACAGATGCATCCATAGCACGGTGGCTCAGTGGTTAGCACTGTAGCCTTGCAGATCTGGGATCTTGGGTTACAATCCAACCAAGGACAACATCTGCCAGGAGTTTGTATGTTTTACCTGTGTTAGCGTGGGTTTCCTCCCTTACTCCAAAGTCATACTGATAAGGAATTTAGATTGTGAGGACAATGATGATGATGTCTGTGAAGCGCTGTAGAATTAATGGTGCTACATAAGTAAAATAAGTAAATAATGCATGATCCATTCTGCTTCTGATGCCAAATGTCGATTGACGGGAATAACATTCACAACAATAATTTTTTACATGTACCGTATTTTCCGGCGTATAAGACGACTGGGCGTATAAGACGACCCCCAACTTTTCCAGTTAAAATATAAAATATTTTCAAAAGTCGGGGGTTGTCTTATATGCTGGGTGTCGTCTTATAGGGTGGGTGCGGAGCAATTTGCGGTCGACGTATATAGTGGGGGGGAGTGGTCCCGATGATGAGGTGAGGGAGCGCCTCACCAGGAAGGTGTCACCTTGTCATTGGGACCGCTCCCCCCACAATATGCGGCGACCGCAGATTACTCCGCACCTGCCCTATCAGATGACAACTGGCGTATAAGACGATACCCGACTTTTGAGAAGATTTTCAGGGGTTAAAAAGTAGTCTTATACGCCAGAAAATACAGCATATAATATTTATGCTATTTTCTTATTAAAAAAAAGCATCAACACTATTTTTTTAATCCCCAATGGTTCCCACTGTGACTAGCTCCAGAGGTAGACTATTCCACAGATTGATAGTGCTTAGGATAATAGAAGTTCTGTCTTTTGTCTCTTCTGGAGATTGAACCTATATGTCTCTAGACAGAGATTGTGTCCTTTTGTTTTTTTGGTGGTTTCACATCAAACAGTTTTTGACCATTCATTTACATTGTGTTCCAAATTATTATGCACAAAGAAATTAGGAGTGATAAGGTTAGAATTTTTTTGTTTGTCATTTACACTCATTGATGTGATGTGTGTCAGGGCTCTTTATATCACTGAAAGCAATTGCAGATACCTGTGCACATTAGTTGGCAGGTGTGTCCAAATAAAGGCAAGACTACTTAAGAAGGCTGTTCCACATTATTAAGCAGCCTACATTTTTGGCCAAAATGGGAAAGAAAAAGGATGTGTCGGCTGCTGAGAAGCAACAAATTGTGGAGTATTTAGGTCAAGGCATGACTACAATCAACATTGCCAAGACACTTCATCGTGATCATCGCACAATCAAGAAGTATGTAGCTGATTCCCAGCACACACGTGTGCGTGCTAATAAGGAAAAATTGAGGACTCTTTCCAACAGGCAATTACGTAAGGTTAAAAGAGCAGCTGCAAAAATGCCTTGTCATAGCAGCAGACAAGTTTTTGAAGCTGCTGGTGCCTCCAACGTCCCCAGAACAACAAGATGCGGGGTCCTTCAGAGGTCTGCAGCTGTGCGTAAGCCATCCTGTCGACCACCTCTATCCACTGCACAAAAGCAGAAACGGCTCCAGTGGGCCAAATGATACATGAAGACTGACTTCCAAACTGTTTTGTTCACCGATGAGTGCCGTGCAACGCTTGATGGTCCAGATGGATGGAGTGGCGGATGGCTGGTTGATGGACACCCCATGAAAACACGGCTAAGGCGCCAACAATGAGGAGGTGGAGTAATGTTTTGGGCTGGAATCATGGGGAGAGAGATTGTTGGCCCCTTTATGATCCCTGAAGGGGTAAAGATGAACTCCATAATCTATGTGGAGTTTCTAAAACAACACTTCCTGCCATGGTTCAAGAGGAAGAACCGTGCTTTCCGCAACAAGATAATTTTCATGCAGGATAATACACCGTCTCATGCTGCAAAAACACATCTGCATCTCTGGCTGCTATGGGCATAAAAGAAGACAAACTTATGGTGCGGCCACCATCTTCCCCTGACCTCAACCCCATTGAGAACCTCTGGAGCATCATCAACAGGAGTGTCTATTATGGCGGGAGGCAGTTCACATCTAAGCAACAGCTCTGGGAGGGTATTCTGTCCACATGCAAAACAATTGAAGCAGAAACCATCCAAAAACTGACAAATTCAATGGACGAGAGAGTTCAGAAGCTTCTTTCGAACAAGGGGTCTAATGTGCAAATGTAACATCACCTAGAATAAAGGTTTCACTTGAAAACCGTTTTATTTCGTTTTGTAATAAGCTGATAATGCTTGTAACTACACAATTGACCATTTTTTTGTTCAAAATTAAATAAAAAAAGGTTGAAAACTCTGCTGTGCATAATAATTTGGAACATGCATTTTGAGTGTTTATTTTTAAAAAAAAGATACTATTTTCATAGGCAGTTTGTTCCAAAACATTGCAATTATACTAGAATAGTAGATGACTGGAAAATAACAATGACTGCAATTCAGATAGGTACCGTATATACTCGAGTATAAGCCGACCCGAGTATAAGCCGACCCCCCCTAATTTTGCCACAAAAAACTGGGAAAACTTATTGACTCGAGTATAAGCCTAGGGTGGAAATGCAGCAGCTACCAGTGAATTTCAATAATAAAAATAGATCATTATTTCCCCATAGCTGTGCCATATAGTGCTCTGCACCGTTCATATTTCTCCATAGCTCTGCCATATAGTGCTCTGCACCGTTCATATTTCCCCATAGCTCTGCCATATAGTGCTCTGCACCGTTCATATTGCCCCATATCTGTGCCCCATATAGTGCTCTGCACCGTTCATACTGCCCCCATATCTGTGCGCCATATAGTGCTCTGCACCGTTCATACTGCCCCATATAGTGCTCTGTACCGTTCATACTGCCCCCATATCTGTGCCCCATATATGCTCTGCACTGTTCATACTGCCCCATATATGCTCTGCACCGTTCATACTGCCCCATATAGTGCTCTGCACCGTTCATACTGCCCCCATATCTGTGCCCCATATATGCTCTGCACCGTTCATACTGCCCCATATAGTGCTCTGTACCGTTCATACTGCCCCCATATCTGTGCCCCATATATGCTCTGCACTGTTCATACTGCCCCATATAGTGCTCTGCACCGTTCATACTGCCCCCATATCTGTGCCCCATATAGTGCTCTGCACCGTTCATACTGCCCCCATATCTGTGCCCCATATAGTGCTCTGCACCGTTCATATTTCCCCATAGCGCTGCCATATAGTGCTCTGCACCGTTCATATTTCCCCATAGCTCTGCCATATAGTGCTCTGCACCGTTCATATTGCCCCATATCTGTGCCCCATATAGTGCTCTGCACCGTTCATACTGCCCCCATATCTGTGCCCCATATATGCTCTGCACCGTTCATACTGCCCCATATAGTGCTCTGTACCGTTCATACTGCCCCCATATCTGTGCCCCATATATGCTCTGCACTGTTCATACTGCCCCATATAGTGCTCTGCACCGTTCATACTGCCCCATATAGTGCTCTGCACCGTTCATACTGCCCCATATAGTGCTCTGCACCGTTCATACTGCCGCCATATCTGTGCCCCATATATGCTCTGCACTGTTCATACTGCCCCATATAGTGCTCTGTACCGTTCATACTGCCCCCATATCTGTGCCCCATATATGCTCTGCACTGTTCATACTGCCCCATATAGTGCTCTGCACCGTTCATACTGCCCCCATATCTGTGTCCCATATAGTGCTCTGCACCGTTCATACTGCCCCCATATCTGTGCCCCATATAGTGCTCTGCACCGTTCATACTGCCCCCATATCTGTGCCCCATATAGTGCTCTGCACCGTTCATACTGCCCCATAGATGCTCCACATAAATCTGTGCCGCTGCTGCAATTAAAAAAAAAAAAAAGCCATACTCACCTCTCTTGATTGCAGCTCCTGGCGTCTCGTTCCGGCGTCCGGTCCCGGCGTCTCTCCGCTCTGACTGATCAGGCAGAGGGCGCCGCGCACACTATATGCGTCATCGCGCCCTCTGACCTGAACAGTCAGAGCGGAGCGGACCGACGCCGGGAAGACGGAGCGGCGCCCGGCGGCTGGAACATGGACAGGTAAATATGACATACTTACCTGGTCCCGACGTCCGGCTCCCTCTGCCTGTCCCACGGTCTTCGGTGCCGCAGCTTCTTTCTCTATCAGCGGTCACCGGCACCGCTGATTAGAGAAATGAATAGGCGGCTCCACCCCTATGGGAGGTGGAGCCGCCTATTAATTTTTCTAATGAGCGGTCCCATGTGACCGCTGAAGAGGGGAAGAAGCTGCAGCACAGAAGACCGTGGGACGGCAGGGGGAGCGTCAGGATCGCCAGGAATAGGTAAGTATACCTCAGCGCCCTCACCCCCTCACCCGCCGACCCTGCCACCCACCTTGACTCGAGTATAAGCCGAGAGGGGCACTTTCAGCCCAAAAATTTGGGCTGAAAATCTCTGCTTATACTCGAGTATATACGGTAATTTAGAGAAAATATGAGGAAATATTATTTGCATAATAATTTGGAACACAGTGTATGTGCATGTGCAAGTTAATCATGTCCTCCCTTAGAAATATCTTGCAAGAACAAGCTTGTACCTCTGAGCCAAGATGGGTAGTCTTAAAGACTGTTGTTTTGGTGGTGTTGGACCCGAGGTCAGGAGAGTAGAAGTCTATGAGAATATGAGAAGAGAAGATGTCTGCCTTGGAGAATGAAGACCTGAGAATGGAGGGCGGCATGGCCGCTTGGCCAAGAAGGGCACTGAGTACCTCTTGAGAACAACTAACCCTTCAAACCCATCAGATAAGCATTTCACTACATTATTGGTAGAAAAACCTTCAGAATCCTCGCTTCTGATAAGTTTAAGTTAGTCCAGCACAACAATGGAATTAAAATATCATTTAAATAGGAAGGATATATAACTCCTACTGCGTTCCCTTGTGTTTCACCAAGAAACCCATATTATCGTATATATTCCAATGAAATCGCTCCTCCATAGTTCTCTGTGTGTAGAAGTGACCACTGTTCATCTCCAGCCTCGGGAAATATCTGTGCTGAATTGTGCTAGACTTGCAAATCACATGTAAAGCCATTACTTTGTGCTTAATAGAAGGATTGCACGTCTGTCGGAGAGGCCATGTCTGCCTTGAATGAAGACTTAATGGTCTCATTTATTCATGGGCTATCTTTATAAAGGCTGAACAGTAAATCTTTTTATTAAATGGTCCGTGCCTGCTTATTAGGCTGCCGCTGGCTCTGGGGATATTTGTCTGTATGTGTGCATCTTGTTGTGTGCACTCTTATTAACCCAAGCCCTTGCTCACAATATACAATGATGTTCAGGGTTAATTAAGCATTTGGGATCCTGAATGTGTCTGCCTTGGCCTAGTCTCGCTCCAGGTACTCGTTACCATGTGCCGGCCTCAGACCCACATTGTGCATTGGCACCGAACAATTGGACAATCCTCTCAGACAAAGTTGTTTGGCATTCCGGCTCCTCGTGAGTGGTACCCTCTTCCAAGCCCAAAGCGTTCCTGAAAAAAGGAAATTATCTCTCGCCTGAAAGGGGAAAAGTGCGGCCTCTTTATTGGGGGGAAATTAAATAAATCTTTCAAAGAAGAGAAGCAGCAGAGACATTTAATTACACTATTAACAGACACAACCACGCTGAGCACACCCTCCATTGTGCCGCCCTTGTTAAGGACACAATCGCCAACAAGAGTTTCAGGCCTTCGAGCGCTCCTCTCTTCCGATGATGTCCCACCCAACAACCACTGTATGCTACGCGACTTATAATGCTCGTGTAATTGCTTATCAGAGCCCGATGCTTGTTTATTGTGCTTGCTCTCAGAGAACAAAGAAAAAGAAAAATGGAGGATTGTAATGCGGCCGATTGTTTACGGCAACAGAGGTCAGGGAAGGTCATCCAAGGAAAGCCGTTCAGCAATCATTTCAAATGGGCCAAGTGCTAATAGCTCCAATTTGCAGTAATAGTTTCAGAGTGGGCTTGAAACATGCAAACTGGATCATATCAAGTACACCCCCGCTTGCAAGAAAAACCTTGTAGGCTACGCATGCTGTATGTTGGAGATATATTCATCTTCTAGAACATCCCTGTAAAGTGACATCCGATAGACTTTGCCATGATTTTTCTTTTCTTTCCAAATATCATAAGGATAAAATTATTTACGACCCTCCGCATGACTTATAATAAAGCCCCTTGCATTATGGGTGCCCAATTACTGCTCTGAACAAAAGGAATCCATAATATGGTGATGTGAAAGAGGCCTTAAGCTATGTAAGCAATTTTCATTTATCTGCTGGAGGAACGTATTGATAGTCCATGGTAGACCAATTATTGTTCTTGTGATCATGGTAAGCAGGTCAATGTTCCAAACTGAAGCATTATTGTGAGCCCTCCATAGGCAGTAATTAAGTTCCTGGAAAACACACTCCTGGGTAATTTACTGGTATATATGGAGCAGAGAAGATCCCAAAGCTGTAGTCAAAATAAGGCCCTTGCCAAGGCTAGTTCATGCCATCACGTCCCTCTACCCATGTATGAGGGAGCTTAGCTCCTTTTTCATCTATTCTTGGGAAAAAGGCAGTAAAGTCCTCTTTTTAATTTATATATTATACCACTGCCATTATGGAGGAAGCAAGGTAGTTGAGATTCGCATAATTTAAAGTAAAAGGAGATGGGTCTGGACTATCCTGCCTGCCTTCCCATGGAAGCAACATGGGCTACCGGTATGGTATTTATGTCTTTGTGGTGGTGCAGTGCCCATACACATTAGAGGAAAGTAGCCTCAATCTGCCGATTTTGGTGGGACCAGTTTGCCATCCTATGTGTCATGAGCAGGCCAAATCTTCAGGAAAAAAATACCAACATGGTGAATTTTATCTACTGATATTTTTTGTTATTTCCTTCTCTCTATTAAAAATATGCATTATGCAAATGTAGGTTAAAGTTGCTAGAGGTCATAGTACCGCATTGATCTTCTGTAGTGTTGTGTACAAGGTAGACTAGATTAGGTGTTGGGTCAGTGTCAAAGGCAAGAAGGTGTTATAGCATAGTACCAAGAGCATCTAAGGGCCCCTATATACACTGGAAGAAAATTGGCAAACCTTAAAACTTTGACAGGTCTACCCAATTATTTAATGTGCAGTGGGTCTTGTCAACTCATCTGTTGGAGAAGAGAAGGATGGGAATGGTTGAATTACAATTCCTGATTCTTGGATTTTTCCTGGAAGGTAACTTTGCTGGGCTAATCATGCATGTGCATGGCAGAGACTAGTGAGGTGACCCTGGGCTCGGCTTTCTTCCTGTGTGTATGGGGGTCTTTAGATACACTGCCCTTTGACTCTGAATAGACAGCGAAACATCTGTCTACCCTGCACACAACACTACAGGATATAAATGCAACTAGTTCCTTAGGCTATGCTCTCATCATGAGTATTTGGTGAGTTTTGATGTTGCTCCAACTAAAGGGAACCACCCTCCAGGTGAGCATAATAAAAGGCGTTTTTCTTTTGATGCAGGCTGGATTGGGGGCGTATACACATCATATTAGTATTCTGTATATGAGGGCTGATAGGTGGTGGCCATATCGCATATGGGGCAAACCTGATGACAGTGTCACGCCGTTAACGGCGATAAAGGGGCAGGATGGCGTACTGGGACCCGCACCTGTCCCTGCCACTATAATGGGGCCCTGACTTTCCCTTATCTCAGGGGTACCTATGATGGTTAGGAGGCCTGAGTCGCCAGCGTATCCCTGTCTCCTGTGCAGGCCCTATCAATGGCCCCCTCACCCCCCAAAGGAGGTGGACTGCACCAGTGTATAAATACAACAATAAACAGGGTATACAGACAAGGTAACTAAAAGACTCAAACTCACCAATGCTCACACAACTACAGAGGTAACACATAGAAGGAAAAAGAAGGAAAAACTAGGAAGGAAAACAGGTTTAACATGCAACCAAAACAGCAGAAACCAATCTCTGTAAATAAACCTCCAAGCTCCTAATGCACCACGCTCCTTCAACCTCCAAGCCAGGCAGCTGAACTGATCACTGACAATAGCTGAAGTCAAGGCTGGGTCTATATAGAGGAGGAGATTACAAAATCACCTTCAGCTGAGAGACCCAGCTCACAGCAACTCAGCAACAAGATTAATTCCTGCACTGCTGGCACAAAGCAGCCAGGTCAGAATACAGGAGAAGAGCTTCTGTTCACTGTGTGTGAACGAGGCCCAGAGAGATGCGGTTCTCTGGAACCTCTGTGTCGCGGTAGCCCCATGACAGACAGGTTCCCTTTAAGCAAATTAGTTTTTTAGTGTGTTATTTTTACATGAGTCTTTATCCCTGTTTTTGACCCTGCAATTTTTACCTCTTTTTGATATGTCATGTTTTAAACACAGTTGCTTTGTTTTTTATACTTCCTGGTATTTAGCTTTGACAAAAATTTATTAATACAGTCATGTGCAGATTACATGGGTTTTTTTTACCAGTGGACTTTCTACATCTAATCCAATTCTGTGGGAAAATCCGCACATAAAACTCAAAATTGACATGTTCCGTATTTCAAAAACGCAGCGCAGATGAGTTTACGCAAAAAATGCACAATGATCATGAGGTGCCTATAAAGTCAGCAAAAAGATTCATGGGTGAATTACCAGTTTTCTGACACTTTGAAAAGTCACAAAATGTATATGAGAAGTTTTTGAGAGTTTTTTCCTGAAGAAATTTTGAAAAAACTTACGAGGGAAAAAAAGAAAATGCATATTTTTTTAAGCAGATCTTTAAGGGGATCGTCCACTAGGTGGATAACCTCCTTCTCAATTACTATACTCCCCAATGGAACATGATAACAGCCTGTGCTCACCTCCTGTGTCTGTGCCATTCTAGCGACATGGACGCTCGGTCTCCAGGAAAATGGCAGCAGTTTTCACTTCTTCTGGATGTCAGTTTAGTCCAAAGGAAGTGAGAATAAAGCGACCACTGAATGGCTGCAGGGCTCACGTGACATAACAAGGTCACACAATCCCTGGGGAACCCGGTGCCAAGATCCCTGGAACAGGGAGAAGAGTATAGGCTGGTATTATTTTACATTGAGCAGTATGGTAACTGAGAAGTGGTTGTCTGACCACCCCTGTAAGAAAACTTCTCCAAACTAGTCCCTGTCCAATCAAAAGCTTGCAAAAAATTATTTGGTAAAAAAAAACTATTGCAAAAGCTGTAGGAAATGTTCAAGGAAAGGAAAAACTCCTTCAAAACCATGCCAAAAAAGGAGAGTTTTTGTAAACGATTTCTGCTTGAAAATGCATGGTTTTCAAACTCTTGAAAAAGCTCTGTGTGAACATAGCCTTAGAGATACAAATGTAAGAGCTGATGACACATTACCCCGGACATTGTTCCCGTTCTCTACCCGGACTGTAAGGCTTTAGCCATGTTGCAACAATTAGGTATCAAATGACCAAGCAAATTTCTCCGTTATCATTTGTAGAACCGGCACAAATGTTTTTATATGCAGAATGAGGTCTGTTAACTGACACACTTACTGGGCAGAGAATAGCCGCTTTATGGCTGATAGGAGTCGGGCGGGCCGTGGCACACAATACTTCTTTGTTCCAAATTTAAAAGTAAAATGACACAGGGAAATAAGCTTGCATCTAGATCGCTGTGTACTTTGCATGGAGAAGTATATGTGACCCTCAGTAAAATGTCTCTTTCCCCAGCCAATAAGGGGGAAGGAACAAATATTTGCTTGCCTTTCACTTTTTCAGGTGCTATTTACCATGATAAAGAAGCAGACAAGATAGCAAAGAGAGGACTGAGCTGATGGAGCAGCCAAGAAACAGCTTTTCCTTTGCAAGAAACAATAGTAGCAACTGGCAGAATGCAATGCAACATGTGTGTTTGCTTAACCCGTAGCGCCTGTGGCTTCTATTCCCAATGGTAATCGTTCTGTGATTCTTCTAACAAGATGGGATTTGCTATATTTGGATACATTATATTTACAGTTCAGACAAGAAAGACTATTCTGTGGGGATATGATTTGTTGCAGAAATGCAACATTTTTTATATTTTGGATACAGAGTTGGTTCAATCAAAACCTGAAAATATTTGGGTCCGGCGGGTTCTGCTGAACAGTTAAAAAAAGTGTGGTTTCGGGTACCAGAACAGTACCCCAGTCCCGAATCTGAACCCGGACCCCATTCA
The DNA here is from genome assembly GCF_032444005.1 of Ranitomeya imitator. Classification (NCBI taxonomy): domain Eukaryota; kingdom Metazoa; phylum Chordata; class Amphibia; order Anura; family Dendrobatidae; genus Ranitomeya; species Ranitomeya imitator. The sequence continues at coordinate 812,322,980 of NC_091283.1, forward strand.
CTCGAATGGGGGGCCCGCATATCCAGTGTTTGTCACGCTGTCATGTGTACGACAGCACGGCATACACTGCTTCTGATCGGTGGTAAAATCATTACCGCCAGTCAAACAGACGCGGTTCCCACGCTGCCAAATGACTGCGTGAGCTCGCAGCTGTGATCAGAGGTATAAAGTTTACCTCTGGTCACTGGCATGGGCTGATGGGACTACTGCTCCCATCGGCCTACGTCTGCTGCCACTAATAACAGCAAGATCGGGTGGCGACTGATGTGAATATTCGTCAGCCCGTGGCTGCGCTCTATATAAATAATTTAAAAAAAAAACGTTGTGGGTTCCCTGTATTTTTGATAACCAGACAGGCAAAACTGACAGCTTGGGGCTATCGTTTATCCATTATCAATCCTATAGTTATATGGTAAATAAAGACACAGCCAGAATAAAGTCCTTTAATTGAAAGAATGACACAGACTCCTTTAATGATTCTAAATTAAACCATACTCACAGCATCACCAATTCCATTGAAGCCATCGTCTCTTGTAACAAAACAAAGATAAAAGAACAACCGTATCCCTCACCTGTCCGTCGTTCTGTCCCACGCTGTAATCCATGTCTGGGGATAAACAGTTTTCAACCTGGTCGGTGCCAAGATGCAACCGTCCAGGCTGAGAACCACTGATGAATGAGCTACTGGGAGCAGTATCAGTGACTAGCAATGACGTTATCAAGGTTACCGTCGGTCACTGAGGCTGCATTCCCAACTGGGACCCTGTACTGCGGTGACCTCAGTGAGTTCCCCTCTAGCATAGTGAGAAAGTCTCACAGTGCAGCTCTGAGCTCAGAGAGTTCACCGAAGTTCACTATGAGATTTCTCCCAGTGAACTGCGGTGAACTCACCATTACACTGAGAGGCTTTTTCTTACTGTGCTAGGGGGGATCTCACCGAGGCCACCGCAGTTCAGGGACCCAGATGGGAACATAGCCTCAGTGACCGGCGGTAACCTCGATGTCGTCACCACTAGTCACTGATGCTGTGTTCGCTGCAGCTCATTCACCAGTGGTTCTCAGCCTGGACAGTCGCATCTTGGCACCATCCAGGTTGAAAGCTGTTTATACCCAGATCGATGACGTGAGTATAGTTTAATTTAGATTCATTAAAGAAGTTTGTGTCATTTTTTCAATTAAAGGACTTTTATTCTAGCTGTGTGTTTATTTACCATACAACTATAGGATTAGTAATGGATAGGTGTCTTATAGATGCCTCTCCATTACTAGGCCGTGGGCATGATGTCACCGCACAATGCAAAGGTGACATCAACCCCACAAATAGGAACTCACTTGCCACCGCTACAGGGCAAGTGAGAAGAGCTGGGAAAGTGCCTTTTCAGAGCGCTGCAGGCTGCTGTTTTTAGGCTATGGTGGGCAATATTAATGGGCCCTTACCAGCTTGAGAATACCAGCCCCCAGCTGTCTGCTTTAGCAAGACTGGTTGTCAAAAATGGGGAGGACCCCACGTCATTTTTTTAAACTATCTATTCAAATAATTTAGAAAAAAACAGCATGGGGACCCCTCTATTCTTGATAACCGGACAGCACGGTGGCGCAGTGGTTAGCACAGCAGCCTTGCAGCGCTGGAGTCCTGGGTTCAAACCCCACCAAGGACAACATCTGCAAAGAGTTTGTATGTTCTCTCCGTGTTTGCGTGGGTTTCCTCCAGGCACTCCGAGACATACTGATAGGGAATTTTAGATTGTGAGTCCCAACGGGGACAGCGATGATAATGTGTGCAAACTGTAAAGCGCTGCGGAATATGTTAGCGCTATATAAAAATAAAGATTAAAGATTATTATAACCAACCTTGCTCACACTGAGCGTTGAGGGTTGCAGCCCCCAGATTTGAGTTTTGCCTGGCTGGTTATCAAAAATAGAGTGGAACTGATACAGTTTTTTTTTTAAATTATTTATTTAGAGTGCAGGCGCCGGTAGATGAATACTCCCATCAGCCGCCACCTGCTCTCGCTGTTATTAGCTGTAGCACGTGTAGGCTGATGGGAGTAGTAGCCCCATCAGCCCATGCCAGTGACCGGAGATAAACTTTATAACTTCGATTACAGCTGCGGACTCAGCTGTGGTATTTATATTCTTTTTTCTATACTGAAACTGTAAAAAAAATTTAGATTGCTTTTTCTGCATTGTTGTTTAAAAAATTCAAACAACTCTCCTATAAAGGTGTTAATCTATCCATAGGTCAACAAACCACAAACCTTGATTAGACCCTGATATAGTGTTTTGTTGCTACCTTTATTTTAATAATTTGATTGCCAGAATTAATGATCTTAGCGAGGGAGTATTTATAGGGGGAGCATGGGGAGCAGTTGTAGTCCCCTCTGCCACATAAGAACACACCCATGTTTTTACATAGTACATGAAAGGCCATGAAGGCTCGATTACAATTTAACTCCACATTTCCCTCGTAAAGCCTATAAAACTTGTGCAAAGCGCCCAGATTTTGAAACAATGACCTTTTTAGGTGCTTGACAAAATGCAGCAACTCTACAATTAGCTAAAATATACGGTTATTCAGATTGTGACAACGTAATCCATATTTAAGAATTTATCTCTAACCCAAGCACTGGGCCCGTTGCAGTATTGATTGTCATGAAGAGGTGGATTTGCAATCTTCAGCCTTAAAGCTTCACATGAAAATGACCCTGCAGTGTCCCAGGGGTCTATTAGAGAAGACATAAAGCCCCCAATCGTTCAATCCTCATGATGAGCTAATGATGAAGTCGCTGAGGAGAATAAGGGCTTCATGTCTTTAAGCAGGAGAGGTGTCATTTATCAAGGCTATTTAAATGAGTAGAAGACCCTGCTTAAGAATCCCAAACCCGTCCAGTCTGACTGTAAAATTCAACTGGGAAAAATGTTTCCAACGATTGTTTCTTCCCGCTTATGTAGGCAGAATTCAATAATTAGAAGGTAGAAGGATTTCTTCACTCGAGATCTACAGTAGAGCGTTCTTCTTGGCTCAGTTTAGGCTAGGTCCTCATCGGCCTTGGGTTTTGCATTTTTAACATTCCCTAGTTTAATCGAAAGTCATCAAATAAGAACACCAACAGATCCAAAGGAAAACAAGTTTCTGTGTTTTGACAAAAATTAGTTTATTATTTTTTGAAGGAAAAAATAGAACGAAAAAATACAAAACTGGTAGGACAGAAGGAAATTGAAGGCAACTGATATTAAAAAATACCCAATTAAATAAAAAACTTATTTTTTAAAAGCATTATTTTACCTTTTTTTTCAGCTCCTCGGCCGAAATAAGACAGCGGAAAGCACAATGCAGATATGAACCAAGCCCTATTTGTGTATGTTAAATGCATTGGCACAGATAAAAAAAAAGTTCCAGGGCTCCCAATTAACGGAGATACCAATAGGTAAAATTAACTTCTTTAATAGAACTATGTGTTTCAAAGCCCCTCATGGAGTCTGTTTTCGACAGTTTGAGCAGACACATGGATGTTAGTGGCCTGCTGGAGGACATTTTGCAGGGCTCTGGCACTGCTCCTCCTGTTCCTCCTTGCACAAAAGAGGAGACATCTGTCCTGCTGCTGGGTTGTTGTCCTTCGATGACTCTGTCCACAGCTCCTGGTGTACTGGCCTGCCTCCTGACAGACTCAGCTACCCTTCTTGCCACTGCTCGCATTGATGTGCCATCCTAGATGAGCTGCACTACCTGAGCAACTTCTGTGGTTTGCTACTGTATCTCTAGGGGTCAGAGCAATGACAAAATGCAAAAGTAACAAAAACAACAGCCAAAAATATGAGAAGAGAGAAAGGGTCTGTGGTCACCACCTGCAGACCCACAGAACCACTCCTTTATAGGGGTTATTTTGCTAATTGCCTTTCATTTCTACCTGTTATCTGTGCCATTTGCACAACAGACGGAGAAATTGATTTACAATCGGTGTTGCTTCAAAACTGGACAGGTTGATTTCACAGAAGTGTGAATGACTTGGAGTTACATTGTGTTGTGTTGTTTAAGTGTTCCTTTTAGTTTTTTGAGCAGTACATCAGTACATACAGTGGGGCAAAAAAGTATTTAGTCAGTCAGCAATAGTGCAAGTTCCACCACTTAAAAAGATGAGAGGCGTCTGTAATTTACATCATAGGTAGACCTCAACTATGGGAGACAAACTGAGAAAAAAAATCCAGAAAATCACATTGTCTGTTTTTTTAACATTTTTTTTTGCATATTATGGTGGAAAATAAGTATTTGGTCAGAAACAAACAATCAAGATTTCTGGCTCTCACAGACCTGTAACTTCTTCTTTAAGAGTCTCCTCTTTCCTCCACTCATTACCTGTAGTAATGGCACCTGTTTAAACTTGCTATCAGTATAAAAAGACACCTGTGCACACCCTCAAACAGTCTGACTCCAAACTCCACTATGGTGAAGACCAAAGAGCTGTCAAAGGACACCAGAAACAAAATTGTAGCCCTGCACCAGGCTGGGAAGACTGAATCTGCAATAGCCAACCAGCTTGGAGTGAAGAAATCAACAGTGGGAGCAATAATTAGAAAGTGGAAGACATACAAGACCACTGATAATCTCCCTCGATCTGGGGCTCCACGCAAAATCCCACCCCGTGGGGTCAGAATGATCACAAGAACGGTGAGCAAAAATCCCAGAACCATGCGGGGGGACCTAGTGAATGAACTGCAGAGAGCTGGGACCAATGTAACAAGGCCTACCATAAGTAACACACTACGCCACCATGGACTCAGATCCTGCAGTGCCAGACGTGTCCCACTGCTTAAGCCAGTACATGTCTGGGCCCGTCTGAAGTTTGCTAGAGAGCATTTGGATGATCCAGAGGAGTTTTGGGAGAATGTCCTATGGTCTGATGAAACCAAACTGGAACTGTTTGGTAGAAACACAACTTGTCGTGTTTGGAGGAAGAAGAATACTGAGTTGCATCCATCAAGCACCATACCTACTGAAAAGCATGGTGGTGGAAACATCATGCTTTGGGGCTGTTTCTCTGCAAAGGGGCCAGGACGACTGATCCGGGTACATGAAAGAATGAATGGGGCCATGTATCGTGAGATTTTGAGTGCAAACCTCCTTCCATCAGCAAGGGCATTGAAGATGAAACGTGGCTGGGTCTTTCAACATGACAATGATCCAAAGCACACCGCCAGGGCAATGAAGGAGTGGCTTCGTAAGAAGCATTTCAAGGTCCTGGAGTGGCCTAGCCAGTCTCCAGATCTCAACCCTATAGAAAACCTTTGGAGGGAGTTGAAAGTCCGTGTTGCCATGCGAAAAGCCAAAAACATCACTGCTCTAGAGGAGATCTGCATGGAGGAATGGGCCAACATACCAACAACAGTGTGTGGCAACCTTGTGAAGACTTACAGAAAACGTTTGACCTCTGTCATTGCCAACAAAGGATATATTACAAAGTATTGAGATGAAATTTTGTTTCTGACCAAATACTTATTTTCCACCATAATATGCAAATAAAATGTTAAAAAAACAGACAATGTGATTTTCTGGATTTTTTTTTCTCAGTTTGTCTCCCATAGTTGAGGTCTACCTATGATGTAAATTACAGACGCCTCTCATCTTTTTAAGTGGTGGAACTTGCACTATTGCTGACTGACTAAATACTTTTTTGCCCCACTGTATATACATATACAGTGGGGCAAAAAAGTATTTAGTCAGTCAGCAATAGTGCAAGTTCCACCACTTAAAAAGATGAGAGGCGTCTGTAATTTACATCATAGGTAGACCTCAACTATGGGAGACAAACTGAGAAAAAAAAATCCAGAAAATCACATTGTCTGTTTTTTTATCATTTTATTTGCATATTATGGTGGAAAATAAGTATTTGGTCAGAAACAAACAATCAAGATTTCTGGCTCTCACAGACCTGTAACTTCTTCTTTAAGAGTCTCCTCTTTCCTCCACTCATTACCTGTAGTAATGGCACCTGTTTAAACTTGTTATCAGTATAAAAAGACACCTGTGCACACCCTCAAACAGTCTGACTCCAAACTCCACTATGGTGAAGACCAAAGAGCTGTTAAAGGACACCAGAAACAAAATTGCAGCCCTGCACCAGGCTGGGAAGACTGAATCTGCAATAGCCAACCAGCTTGGCGTGAAGAAATCAACAGTGGGAGCAATAATTAGAAAATGGAAGACATACAAGACCACTGATAATCTCCCTCGATCTGGGGCTCCACGCAAAATCCCACCCCGTGGGGTCAGAAAGATCACAAGAACGGTGAGCAAAAATTCCAGAACCACGCGGGGGGACCTAGTGAATGAACTGCAGAGAGCTGGGACCAATGTAACAAGGCCTACCATAAGTAACACACTACGCCACCATGGACTCAGATCCTGCAGTGCCAGACCTGTCCCACTGCTTAAGCCATACATGTCCGGGCCCGTCTGAAGTTTGCTAGAGAGCATTTGGATGATCCAGAGGAGTTTTGGGAGAATGTCCTATGGTCTGATGAAACTAAACTGGAACTATTTGGTAGAAACACAACTTGTCGTGTTTGGAGGAAAAAGAATACTGAGTTGCATCCATCAAACACCATACCTACTGTAAAGCATGGTGGTGGAAACATCATGCTTTGGGGCTGTTTCTCTGCAAAGGGGCCAGGACGACTGATCCGGGTACATGAAAGAATGAATGGGGCCATGTATCGTGAGATTTTGAGTGCAAACCTCCTTCCATCAGCAAGGGCATTGAAGATGAAACATGGCTTGGTCTTTCAACATGACAATGATCCAAAGCACACCGCAAGGGCAACGAAGGAGTGGCTTCGTAAGAAGCATTTCAAGGTCCTGGAGTGGCCTAGCCAGTCTCCAGATCTCAACCCTATAGAAAACCTTTGGAGGGAGTTGAAAGTCCGTGTTGCCAAGTGAAAAGCCAAAAACATCACTGCTCTAGAGGAGATCTGCATGGAGGAATGGGCCAACATACCAACAACAGTGTGTGGCAACCTTGTGAAGACTTACAGAAAATGTTTGACCTCTGTCATTGCCAACAAAGGATATATTACAAAGTATTGAGATGAAATTTTGTTTCTGACCAAATACTTATTTTCCACCATAACATGCAAATAAAATGTTAAAAAAACAGACAATGTGATTTTCTGGATTTTTTTTTCTCAGTTTGTCTCCCATAGTTGAGGTCTACCTATGATGTAAATTACAGACGCCTCTCATCTTTTTAAGTGGTGGAACTTGCACTATTGCTGACTGACTAAATACTTTTTTGCCCCACTGTATATACATATATACATTTGTAAATTTAAAAAAAAACAAAATTTAAAGTAAAATATAAAAGCTAAGCGAAGCACACAAAAATAATAATAAATAAATAAAAATAAATATATAGATAAGAGTAAATATAAAATAAAAATAAGATATTTAATGAAGTAAATATTCAATATATATTATAGCAATAAGAAAATATATATAGACACAAATAAATATATATACTATATATTTATATATTGATAAATCTTCTGCACATGTAGTTAGTGTAATTGTAAAGTGCTGTGGAATATGTTGGCGCTATATAAATAAAAATTATTATTATTATTATTATTATTAGTGATAGTGTATTATACTGAGTGTACACATATGTATACCATTCAACAGCATCTCCTTACCCCCTTACTCTATAACTTTGCTATGAATTTATATGTGATATGCGCCTTCTTTTTGCTTTTGTTCCATCCCCACTGCACATATTTTGGTCATTTGTCCTAATAAAATTAATAAAATTAAAAAGTACTCTTGTGTTTTTTCTTTCTTGAATATATATATATATATATATACAGTGGGGCAAAAAAGTATTTAGTCAGTCAGCAATAGTGCAAGTTCCACCACTTAAAAAGATGAGAGGCGTCTGTAATTTACATCATAGGTAGACCTCAACTATGGGAGACAAACTGAGAAAAAAAAATCCAGAAAATCACATTGTCTGTTTTTTTAACATTTTATTTGCATATTATGGTGGAAAATAAGTATTTGGTCAGAAACAAAATTTCATCTCAATACTTTGTAATATATCCTTTGTTGGCAATGACAGAGGTCAAACGTTTTCTGTAAGTCTTCACAAGGTTGCCACACACTGTTGTTGGTATGTTGGCCCATTCCTCCATGCAGATCTCCTCTAGAGCAGTGATGTTTTTGGCTTTTCGCTTGGCAACACGGACTTTCAACTCCCTCCAAAGGTTTTCTATAGGGCTGAGATCTGGAGACTGGCTAGGCCACTCCAGGACCTTGAAATGCTTCTTACGAAGCCACTCCTTCGTTGCCCTGGCGGTGTGCTTTGGATCATTGTCATGTTGAAAGACCCAGCCACGTTTCATCTTCAATGCCCTTGCTGATGGAAGGAGGTTTGCACTCAAAATCTCACAATACATGGCCCCATTCATTCTTTCATGTACCCGGATCAGTCATCCTGGCCCCTTTGCAGAGAAACAGCCCCAAAGCATGATGTTTCCACCACCATGCTTTACAGTAGGTATGGTGTTTGATGGATGCAACTCAGTATTCTTTTTCCTCCAAACACGACAAGTTGTGTTTCTACCAAACAGTTCCAGTTTGGTTTCATCAGACCATAGGACATTCACCCAAAACTCCTCTGGATCATGCAAATGCTCTCTAGCAAACTTCAGACGGGCCCGGACATGTACTGGCTTAAGCAGTGGGACACGTCTGGCACTGCAGGATCTGAGTCCATGGTGGCGTAGTGTGTTACTTATGGTAGGCCTTGTTACATTGGTCCCAGCTCTCTACAGTTCATTCACTAGGTCCCCCCGCGTGGTTCTGGGATTTTTGCTCACCGTTCTTGTGATCCTTCTGACCCCACGGGGTGGGATTTTGCGTGGAGCCCCAGATCGAGGGAGATTATCAGTGGTCTTGTATGTCTTCCATTTTCTAATTATTGCTCCCACTGTTGATTTCTTCACTCCAAGCTGGTTGGCTATTGCAGATTCAGTCTTCCCAGCCTGGTGCAGGGCTACAATTTTGTTTCTGGTGTCCTTTGACAGCTCTTTGGTCTTCACCATAGTGGAGTTTGGAGTCAGACTGTTTGAGGGTGTGCACAGGTGTCTTTTTATACTGATAACAAGTTTAAACAGGTGCCATTACTACAGGTAATGAGTGGAGGAAAGAGGAGACTCTTAAAGAAGAAGTTACAGGTCTGTGAGAGCCAGAAATCTTGATTGTTTGTTTCTGACCAAATACTTATTTTCCACCATAATATGCAAATAAATTGTTAAAAAAACAGACAATGTGATTTTCTGGATTTTTTTTCTCACTTTGTCTCCCATAGTTGAGGTCTACCTATGATGTAAATTACAGACGCCTCTCATCTTTTTAAGTGGTGGAACTTGCACTATTGCTGACTGACTAAATACTTTTTTGCCCCACTGTATATATATATATATATATATATATATATATATATATTTATTTTATATATATATTTTCTGTTTTTTGGTTAACTGTCTCTTTGTTTTTTGTAATTTTTTTTCTTTTTTCATGTTATATTTATAAATTTGGTTTTTCTTCTTTTCTTAGCTTAAACCCATAAAATGAGAAGTTATGACCAATTGCCGTATTCCATTCCGCCAATAAGGACAATTGTAACAGTGGATGTTTGCAGTCCTTGTGTGATGTGCATGTGTGTGCCTGTTGTAAATGTTGTTCATTCAGTGCCCATTGTGTAACTCTAAATGGTGCTTATGGCTTGGTGTCAAGGGAGGTGGTCCCAGGGCGGGGAGGTGATTAGAGGGCAGGTTATTATGAGCTAATGAGGCATTTCACCCCTCTGCGCTCCCCAGCTGGGATTCTGTGCTTGACAGGCAGCACAATGTGTTATTACAGATTTATGGCAGAGATCACAGCATCAGTGAATTTTACCATAACATTCTGCCCTCCCCCCACTCTATTACCCTACTCAACCACCCTCCTGGGTGCTCAATCTTTATTTCCTGCTCGCGACCATTCTTCTTTGCGCCGTACAAATACAGTAATGCAAAGTTACAATTGGAAATGTGTTTATTATTATTATTATTGCCAAAGTGAAAGGAGAATAATATTTAACATCTGCCTGGCAGCAAAACTGTTTGGAGGTGATATACCGGAGCTGAAATATATGTTCTACAGAGGGCATTTAAATGCAAAATATACTTTAAAGTTTATATTGTTGTGTTCTTTTATATTCTGTACAATATCTGACATTATGAACATTTTCAGTTCTGCATTTGAGGAGTCTGCGTACCATGCATCATGCACAATTTGGAAATTTCTCTTAACTTTAAGGGTAGGAAAGCACAAGAACTGCAACTGTTGAGTGATAGATGGATGGATGGATAGATAGATAGATAGATAGATAGATAGATAGATAGATAGATAGATAGATAGATAGATAGATAGAGGGATAGATATTCAAGATAGATAGGAAATAGATAGACCTATAAATTTGCATCACCCTGGACAAGCAGCCACCTCCTAAAACCTCCGACCTGCTGGTGCAGCGCCCCAGAGATCTGGTCGTTGCAGTATGACACTCTGCCACTAAGGGGAGTGATGGTACGTCTGATGGCACTGAAGGAATTCTCCTGACCAGGTATCACCAGAACACATTACACTTCACACTCCGGCCACTAGGGGGAGAAAAAGGCTTTATTTATTGGGCCACTCCTCACACTATTAAAACTAGGGGCTGGGGAGGAAGTTAGTCAGAAGCTGACCGGGTTGGATTCAGGCAACATCCCGTGGCAGGGGGTGTTGCAGGGAGAAGGCACAGGGGGGTCCCTGTCAGGCGTGGGAACCTGGCAGGTACCTAGCGAACAGAACAGAACAGTACGGAACCGCGCCTGCACTACCTTGCGGCGGTATCCTAAGAAAGAGATAATAAAGGAAGGATATTGTGGAACAGTGTAAACGAGATCAAGCAAAAAGGAGTACCAGTAGGAGTCGTGCCGTGAGACCGAGGCAACATCCTACTGAGGCGCGTAGCCGGTGGCCGGAACACCGCGGGAGTAACTGACTTCAGGCCTTACTTCAAACTCCGCAGGACAGTTAATTATAGGTTGGCTCTCTATCTTAAATTTCCTAAGAAGACATAGGGGGCAACATTGGGAGAGGGGCGTCTCTAGGGTCCCGGAAGACCTCCAAGCCTTCCCGTCATACGGGTGCGTCCTAGCCAAAATATACCTGGGGGACGAGAAACTAGTAACATCTGGAACTAAAGAGAGAGAGAGAGAGCTGTAGAGAACAAACGAACGAGAACAGCAGTTGTGAGGACTTTACCGAATGCTCAGCAGGGTAGGACTACAACACACAGTGGTGGGCAACGATTTCCATCTGCGAGGGAAACTCTGGAAGTGCCCATCAGACCGGCCAGTCTCTGATAGCCCTGTTAAACGTGCTCTGGATTGAGGATCCTGAAGTCTTCAGTAAAGAGGTAAAGAGACTGCAACCTTGTGTCCTCGTTATTGCCTGCACCTCACACCATCACCATCTACCTTACTGGAAAGCCCTGGGGACACACTTCACCTGTGGCAAGGTATACCATCTAGCTGCCGTTCCATCACCCCAGTGGACCCCACAGCAGCGTCGGTCACCCTGACCGAACACCACAGGTGGTGTCACGAACTCCTGAAAGACTACTTTACTACTTTCATTGGACGCCCCTTAGCAGGGTCGCGGACCGGGTCTAGCCACCGTGACAGCCTCAGAACCGAACCAGAGAGGCCCGGTACAGAAACGCGTAGCCCTGTGTCTGGGGGCGCTCCACTGGCGTTCCTCAATACTCTTCTGATTGGCAGTCCCGACACAAGGTCATGTGTGTGACAAACTGCAAGAATGAACTTGACTTGTCTCCAAATCAAAAGAGACGCCAAGATTCCGGAAAGTAGAAGGTGGTTTTCACGACACCTGCAGCGTCTCCAGGCTTGCCTCACTTTGAGTAAATCTGGGACATCATTGAACAGCAACTGCAAAAGCTTCTGCCAGCAGTGGATTTTGAAGATTTGCCCAAGGACATTCAGCATGGAAGACGATTCCTCAGACAACCATTAATAACCTTACTGATAGCAACCAAAGTGTGTAGGTGCAGGTAGTCATACTCGGTACTGAAAAAAAATCGAGATGTTGAAAATGTTGTTTCTGTTTTTTCATCATTTGCATATTATCAGTGACATGTCTATCCATCCTCTGATTTTCAGAACTCCATGGTTTTTCCTTCTTGGTGTTGCAGCTTCATTGTTGAGGACTGTATACTGTACTGTTATTCTGTATGCACACTGGATATAAAAAGTCTAGACAACCAGTTTTAATGGCAGGTTTTTGTCATGTAAAGAAATCATACGAAGAAGAATAATTTCAGAACTTTTTCTTCCTGTAATGTCACCAATAATCTGTACTAATCCATTGAAAACTAAACTGAAATCATTTTGACAGAGGACATAAAAATAACATATGTCATTTCATAAGTGTGAACACCCTCTTATAGTTGGGGATGTGTTTGTGTTCATAATTAGCCAATCACATTTAAATTAATTTTACATGGTAGTCAGTACATGGCTGCCATCATTTAAAGAGATTACTAACTCCATATAAAGTCCATATAAAGTTTAGCTGTTCTAATAGTGTTTTCCTGACATTTTCTTAGTTGCATTTAATAGCACAATCCATGGTCTGTAAACAGATTACAACACAGCAAAGGGATCTTATTGTTAAAAGTTATCAATCAGGAGAGAAGTACAAAAAATGTTCTAAGACATTAGATATACAATCAAACAGAGTGAAGATGTCATCAAGAAGTGGCTTACATTTGGCACATAAGCTACATTAACTAGAAGTAGACATCCCTCAAAAATTGATGAAAAGACAAGAAGAAAATTGGTCTGGGAGGCTGCCAAGAGGCCAACAGCAACATTATAGAGCTGTATGAATTTCCGGCAAGTACTGGCTGTGCACTGCATGTGACAACAATCGTATGGTTCATATGTCTGGTCTGTGTGGAAGAAGCCTTTTCTTACATGAAAAACTTGCAAGAGCAGGTTCATAAAGTCTTCTAAAAGAATGTTATGGTCTGATGAGACTAAGGTTGAACTTTTTGGCCATACAGTAATTGCAAAAGACATGGTTGGCGTAAAATCAACATTGCACATTACTAAAAGAACATCATACCCACAGTGAAGCATGGTGGAGGCAGCATTATGTTTTGGGCTATTTGTTCTCAGCTGAAACTGGAGCCTTAGTCAAAGTGGAGGTAATTATAAACAGTTCAAAATATCAGACAATTTTAGATCAAAACCTTCAGGCTTCAACTGAAAAGCTGAAGAGGAAGAGGAATTTTACCATTCAGCACAACCCTTAGCATAAATCAACAAAAGAATGGCTTTGCCAAAAGAAGATCATAGTTTTGAAATTGCTCAGCCAGACTTGAATCCAATTGAAAATCTATATGTGACCTGAAAAAAGTGCTGTACACAGGAGAAGCCCTCGCAATCTGAAATATTTGAAGCTACTGCAAGGACCAGTGGGCAAAGCTTACCAATTCTAAATGTGCTATGTCAATGGGTGCTTCAACAAAGTATTAGTTTAAGGGTATACATATTTATGCAACCACATTATGTTAGTTCTTAATTTTTCTTTTTTCATCTGAAATTATTTTAATTTTTTTTTTCAATTGATTTGTACATTAAAAGTGGAATTATTCCTATACGTGAGAAAATCTGTCAATTTTAAAGGGGTTTGGACACGTTTTATATCTTTTATATATTCTGTATATACAAATATATAGAGAGAGTGAGATTTTCAACACAATTTGCATTTTGTCACTGCAGTCTCTCATGAGAGTTGAGCAATGTGCGACCGTATATGCCTTCTATCGAGCCTTCACACTACTCTACTACTCTCGAGCATCGGCCGAGCTTGTCCTTTGTCTAAGCAATTGGTGGGTGTCTTAGGACCTAGACGCTGACCAATCAGCAATATTTAAAACATATTTTAAAAACTGATATGCGATGTTGGAGCATTTCCCTCAATAAAAAACATGCCAAAGTTTAATAGTTTTGACTTGTTTGATTTGGTTCTCTTTATCAACTTTTAGAATTTTTGTTAAAACCTGATGTAGTTTTAGGTCAAATGTATGTAGAGATATGAAAAATTCTGAAGAGTTTGCCAGCGTTCACGCACCGATGTAGGTGGAATCACCATCCACGCCCTAGTTTAGTGTAATTATTCTTATATTTCTAAAGCTATATCTATTGAATATTCAAAGCGATTATATATAAGTGACTTTTCTGTAGATGCGTCAACTTGTGTACAGCATGGACTGGAGTGAACTTTTTCCCCTCTTTCTGGGATTCCCGGTTACGTCACGAGATTGATCTCTTGTTTTGTTGTGACAACTTGTAAAGGAACAAAGTTACGTTTGTATTTAGACTATAGACATTTGTATGTGTGCACATGTGTATATGTATACTGTGCGTTTGTATGCATATGTATCATTACAGTTGTAAGAGGTTTACATGACCGGTCTCTGTGATATCTGGTTTTAACCAGATCGGATTGTGTAATTTTGCATACTCCCACCACGTCTATGTTTGCACCATAATACCTGTCGCACGTGCCCTGTGTTCTGTTGATTTTTTTTGGTACAAAAAAAATAATTACGGTAATGTCGAGAAATATTATAAGATATGAGCCGCCCTGAGTGCTGAGCTATGGTTAGAATTCTCATCCAGGGGTAAAGGTTTAGGGACAGACTTGAGACAGCTTACTGGCAGAAAAAAAAGACACAAATTTTGGTGTATCTGTTTTGCTGAAAAAAATAGAGACTTTAATTTTGGGAAAAAATAGTTCCACTTAGTGAGAAAGATTGCAACCCCCCGGCCGGTATGGATGCTGGACCAAGAAAATGCAAATCTTTTTGGCCATCCTTAGTATTTTTGTTCATCTACGTAAATATTTTTTTTTGTTTAAAATAATTATTTTCCAGAAGAAAATTATTTTCCCATAATTACTTTAATGTCAAGATAAAAAAATAACAAAGTGATCCTCACTCGGTCACCACTATCGCAGTGCCACCTCTTTTACAATGGGAAAGTGATTACTTCGACCCAGTGATTGGCTGCAGCAGTCACGTCCACTGTCGTCATGACTTAGAGATGAGCGAATATTTCAATATTCGGATTACGATCGCCGTATTTGCAATATTCGCCAAACATAGCCGAACGCCACTGGAGTCAATGGAAGCACAGTTGAGCGGCTATGTTCGGAAACGATCCTCAAACAAAAAATCGGCATGAATATGGTACAAATATGGCACACTTGGGTTCGGCCATCGTTTTCCGAACATGTTCACTCATCTCTAGCCCTGACGTCACTGCTGCAGCCTCTCAACAAAGGAACGGGGTAGAGAAGATAAGCCAGTGGTGGAGCAGGGGTGGCTAGTAATGCTCTTCTTTGGTATTTTTGAACTTGGCAAGCTTTAAAATGATAGGGTGCTTCTGGATACTGGTTCCTGACACCAGTGGGGGTCCCAACAATCAGACAATTAACACAGAGGTTATGAATATATTTAGTGGGAAATGCACTGTGGCCTAGAGGTTGGGATTCTAGGACCTTCACGAGGCTTTGGTTTGGTTTGGAGTTTTTAATGCCATGGACTATAACCCATGCTTGTCTATCATCTACACAACCACTTCTCTGTCGTAGCCTTTGGTTCACTATATTCTTACAGCTCTTCTGGAACATGAAAAGCAGGTTTCTTACCACTTGTTAACCCACACAATGTATTTTGTGTACATAGCTAGGCTCAGAATAACCATTAGACATATGGAAGGTTCAACTTCTCACCCTTGCATTTCTAAATATAGGAATGAAAAAAGCATAATGAGATCAGACTTATTCCTCACTCACCTCCATATATATATATATATATATATATATATATATATATATATATATGCACAGGGGCGAACAAATACAACAAATGTGTCCACGACTATATGGGTTGTCCACTACTTTTTATCACTTTAATAAGTGGCCCTTGGTGGTCTTACTCTTAACACGAAATTTTAGACCAAAATGTCCATCATTTACAGTGGCATGTAAAAGTTTCGGCACCCCTGGTAAAAATTACGGTTAATGTGAACAGTTAAGCAAGTTGAAGGTTAAATGATGAGAAGGCATAACGTTAAAGATGACACATTTGTATTTTAGGCAAAATATATATATATATTGTAATTATTACATTTTAAAAATTACAAAAAGGATAATAGGCCTATGCAAAAGTTTGGGCACCCTACATGGTTAGTACCTAGTATCAGAGCCGGCTCCAGGTTTTCATGGGACCCGGGCGAAAGAGTCTCAGTGGACCCCTTTAACACATACCACGATTCATGATGGACAGATAAGAAATACAGGTATAGTACAATGCCAAAGATTTCACAGACTTCTTACATTACATGAGCGATATCTATTGTAAATTCTACAATAGCTCAGAAACCGTGCATGAACTGGGGGGATTCAAAAGTCTGCACTCACACAAAGTGACTGCAGACTTTTCATTTTAGACTGGAAAGTATAGTCCTCCATACAGCATTATGGGCACCGTAAAGTCCTGCATACAGTATTATGGGCACCACATAGTCCTCCATACAGTATTATGGGCACCACATAGTCCTCCATACAGTATTATGAGCACCACATAGTCTTCCATACAGTATTATGGGCACCACGTAGTCCTCCATACAGTATTATGGGCACCACGTAGTCCTTCACACAGTATTATGGATACCATATATTGCTCCATACACTATTATGGGTCCTATATAATGCTCTATACAGTATTATGGGCCCCATATCATGTTCCATACAGTATATTCACCCCACATAGTGCTTCATACAGTATTATGTGCCCCACATAGTGTTCCATACAGTTTAATGGGCCCCATATATTGTTCCATACAGTAAAATGGCCCCATATATTGCTCCATACAGTATATTGGCCCCATTTAATGCTCCATCCAGTATAATGGCCCCATATATTGCTCCATCCAGTATAATGGCCCCATATATGGCTACATGCGTAAAAAATAATCAAATACTCACCTTTCCTTGCTCTGCGCTGCTGCGTTTACCTCAGCATCTTATGACTCCCTGCATTGCTCGGCATAGGGTGCGCTGTAGGTCATCACTCCCTCTGCCCTGAGACATCACAGAGAGTCAGAAGACGCTGAATAGATCAGGGCAGAGGGCAATGTGGAGAGGTGAGTATTTGAGGGGGGGTGCTAAACACTTTTTGTAGCCAGCCAAGAGTCTTTCAATTCTTGTTTGAGAGATTTTCATCCATTCTTCCTTGGAAAATTCTTCCAGTTCTGTGAGATTCCTGGATCATCTTGCACGCACTGCTATTTTGAGGTCTAGCCACAGATTTTCAATGATATTCGGATGAGGGGACTGTGAGGTTCATTGTAAAACCTTCAGCTTGTGCCTTTTCAGGTAGTCTATTGTGGATTTTGACTTATGTTTAGGATCATTATCCATTTGTAGCAGCCATCCTCTTTTCAACTTCAGCTTTTTACAGATGGTGTTATGTTTGCATCAAGAATTTGTTGAAATTTAATTTAATCCATTCTTCCCTCTACCCGTGAAATGTTCCCCGTGCCATTGGCTGCAACACAACACCAAAACATGAATGATCCAACCCCATACTTAATGATTGACAAGATGTTCTTTTCTTGAAATTCTGTGCCCTTGATTCTCCACACATTCCTTTGATCATTGTGGCCAAAGAGTTCTATTTTAACCTCATCGGTTCACAGGATTTGTTTCCAGTATGCATCAGGCTTGTTTAGATGTTCTTTTGCATACAGTACTTCCAATGCTGAATTTTATGGTGAGGACGCAGGAGAGGTTTCCTTCTGATGACTCTTCCATGAAGGCCAAATTTGTGCAGGTGTCTCTGAACAGTAGAACAATGTACCACAACTCCAGAGTCTGCAAAATCTTTCTGAAGGTCTTTTGGAGTCAAGCAGGAGTTCTGATTTGCATCTCTAGCAATCCTACGAGCAGTTCTCACTGAAATTTTGAAATTTAGCTTGGTCTTCCAGAACTTATTTTGACCTTCACTGTTTCTGTTCCTGCACTATTTCCATTTTCAAAGTGCTAGGCAGCTCCTTAGAAGAACCAGTGGCTACTGGGTTAGAGGTTAGAGGTAGCTGGGTTTTTATAAAGCTGGTAAATTTGCATCACCTGGCCTTTCCTAACGATGATAGTGATCAAGCCATAACTCAAACCGACGAATAAAGGTCTGAATACTTGGTCAAAGTTATCGAACACACAAATCTCCAAGAATGTCCAAACTTTTGCATCAGCCCATTTTCCTTTTTGTAATTTTTAAAAATGTTTTAACTAAAATGCAAAGGAAGTGTGTCATCTTTAATGTCAGGCCTTTTAGAGATAATTTCATCTTCAACTTGACTCACAATAACAGTAATTTTGACCAGGGGGGGCCAAACTTTTCCATGCCACTGTATATATCATTTATAACTTAAAGGGAACCTGTTAGCAGGATTGTGCATAGTAACCTACACACAGTATCAGGTTGACGCCGTTATACTGAATAAAATGATACCTTGGTTGATGAAATCCGTCTTGTGGTTGCTTCTTAATCTTTATTTTCAGTTTTGTGTTAATGAGATTCTCGTGCCCTAAGGCGGGGTTGGTGTTTGTGTTGCTCTGATTATATATTCATAATGCAGACTGCTCACTGGTCACTGCTCCCTCGCTGACCTGCCCCCTAGTTTTCATAATGAATATACTAATGTGTGTATTTGAAAAAATACATGTCACTTCATCAAAATGGCGTATGAGGCGCCTGTACACTATCACTTGTCAGTTAGTGCCTATTATATTGCGGTGCTGAAAAAAAAAAAAAATCAACATCAAAATGGCACCATCAGTTGCGCCTGCGCATTAGCATCTATTGCGTTCCAACAGATGCTACTGCGCAAGCGCCTGTGCTGGCTCCTTGTTGCTGCAGCCAAAAAAATTCCTCTACCTCCTACACCAGCTCCTGCACCCCTCCTGCTCCTCCTCATCCTCCATATCCAATGTGCTATCTCAGAGCACGTCGTCAACATCTGCCGAAAGCTGGATGCTCTGCAGCACTGTCTCAGCGAAGTGGCAATAGGCTCTGCAGAAGCTAATTTGTCTAGGGGACAAATTACACACAGAGGCAGAGTTATTGAAAGGAATAACAGACCTGACAAATCTGTGGCTCTCACCGCTGAACCTACAACCAGGCATGGTCGTGTGTGCTAATGGCCATAACCTGGTGGTCAGCAGTGATCTGGGAATCAGAGATGCTTCCAGTGGTCTTCCTCATGCTATTCTACCTCAATTCAGCACTTCTTCCATCTATTCCAACATTTTCAGTGCCTCACAGACCTCCTTGTAGGACCTGCCAGAAAAATCCCTAATCCCTAGTAGTCATCTGATGTTCCCTACCGGAGGTGGAAGCAAGAACACAAGCAGCACTAGAGAGGAACAGTGAGGGTCCAGTAGGAGGCTATTTTATTTTAAGACCACATGTGCCAATTTTTAAAATAAAAAGTAGTACACCAGCCTTTCATATTTGTTTTCAATTGCATTATATTATGAACAGTTGTGTGAAAAAGTTTTTGCCTCCTTCCTGATTTCTTATTCTTTTTTATGCTTGTCATATTTAAATGTTTCAGATCACCAATCTGAAATATTAGATAAAGATCACACAAGTAAACACAGAATTAAGTTTTTAAATGAAGGTTTTTATTATTAAGGGAAAAAGAAATCCAAACCTACAGGACCCTGTTTCAACAAGTGATTGCCCCCTAAACCTAATAACTAGTTGGGCCACACTTAGAAGCCACAAATGCAATCAAGCCTTGGCAATTACTGGCAACGAGTGTTTTACAACCCTCTGGAGGAATCTTTGCAGAATTGTTGTAATTCAGCCACATTGGAGGGTTTCCCAGCATGAACCGCATTTTTAAGGTCATGCCAAAGCATTTCAATCGGATTAAGGTCAGGACTTTGATTAGGCCACTCCAAAGTCTTAATTTTGTTTTTCTTAAGCCATTCAGAGGTGGACTTGCTGGTGTGTTTTAGATCATTGTCCTGCTGCATAACCCAAGTGCACTTCAGCTTGAGGTCTCAAACAGATCGCCGGACATTCTCCTTGAGGGTTTTTTGGTAGAGAGAATTCATAGTTCCAATTACCACAGCAAGTCTTTCAGGTCCAGAAGCAGCAAAACAGCCCCAGACCATCACACTGCCACCATATTTTACTGTTGCTATGATGTTCCTTTTCTGAAATGGTGTGTTACTTCTACACAAGATGTAATGGGGCATACACCTTCCGAAAAGTTCAACTTTTGTCTCGTCAGTCCACAAAGTAATCTCTCAAAAGTCTTGGGGATCATCAAGATGTTTTCTGGCAAAACTGAGACAAGCCTTTCTGTTCCTATTGCTCAGCAATGTTTTTTGTCTTGGAACTCTGCCATGCAGGATATTTTTGCCCAGTCTCTTTCTTATGGTGAAGTCATGAACACTGACCTTATCTGAGGCAAGTGAGGCCTGGAGTTCTTTGGATGTCATTGTGGGGTCTTTTGTCACCTCTTGGATGAATTGTCGCTGCACTCTTAGGATAATTTTGGTTGGCCGGGCACTTCCTGGGAAGGTTCACCACTGTTCCATGTTTTCGCCATTTGTGGATAATGGCTCTCACTTTGGTTCGCTGGAGTCCCATAGCCTTAGAAATTGCTTTATAACCTTTTCCAAACGGATAGGTCTTAATTACTTTGTTTCTCATTTGTTCCAGAATTTCTTTGGATCGCGGCATGATGTCTAGCCTTTGAGGAACTTTTGATCTACTTCACTTCCTCAGGCAGGTCCTATTTAAGTGATTTTTTGATTGAGAAAGGTGTGTCAGTAATCAGGCCTGGGTGTGGCTATGTAAATTGAACTCAGCTTCCCAAAGATGTGATAAACCAGATTTAATTTATGTTTTAATGGAGGGGTGAGGC
Organism: Ranitomeya imitator; assembly: GCF_032444005.1. NCBI lineage: Eukaryota > Metazoa > Chordata > Amphibia > Anura > Dendrobatidae > Ranitomeya > Ranitomeya imitator. The sequence goes on from NC_091283.1 coordinate 812,344,097, forward strand.
AATCACTTTTTCACACAACTGTAATTTGTCATAATACCAGTTCCGTACAATTTCGCTCCATCCAATGAAACAGTATGCTAATGTGTACATTACTAAAGGCATCCATCAAAGGCATCCTACTATTTATATTATCATATGCAAGTTTTTTTTTTAACACAGGAGCCTTTGGACGATTGATGGCCACCGCATTTTTTTTACAATGTTAAAAATCTTGCACCGTACACCAAGGCATACGTTGGATTTAATAACAACTTCAGGAAGGATACATCCAAAGGGGCAGATTTTCAGCTGCACGATCTGGTCTCACCATCAGGGCAGTTGTAGACGACCATTATTTCCACATCGAAGAAAATCGGTCCTATTGCACTAATCACCCACTGATCAGCCTGTGATCCGATTTTCTCAGAGGTTGAGAGAAAAAGAAAAGTTTCTCCATCTTCTCTATGTCAGTTCGTGAAAATCGGACTGTACTTGGATGTTATTGTTATCTGATTTTTTTCTACAGACCCATAGAGTTGAATGTTCGAGTGTCATCTGATTCTTGGCGGAAAATCGTACATGCTGCACAGCCCCATAGAATGACATGGGTACGAATATTATCCATCACAACCATGGATGGCACTCGTCCAAGTTATAAAGTCATCAACATGAGACCTTATAGTATCATTCTATACAAAATACTAGCAATAAAGTCCTGCCTAAAATCATGGGCACAGGTTTACTTTAAAGCCAAGCTGAATAAAGACAGTAAGGAAACTGTGTGCCGATGAAAGGAGGGAGAGGGGTGCGTGCAGTGCATGTGTAAATTCTCCTAATTTATGAACGGCTCGGAATGTGTTTTAGGGTGTCACCGGAAATCCCTGTCCATGTCCCTCAGACATCAACCCGCACCATCACACACAAATAAATGAGTTCGGTCAAACACTGTAGATTTTATCTCACTGTGAACTGAAAACAGAGGAGCTCTCCTGGCCAAAGGGACAGAAGGAGGGTCACATTGGACAAGTGCTGAACCCTTCCTGACCTATGTGGGAAGCAGAAGGAGGGGAAATGGGGGTAAGAGAAGGATCAGCCACAGGTGCATCTATACCTGTCTCAATATCAGAGTCAAGTGTACGCTCTTTGTGCAAGCTCTGAGAATGTAGTGTCTGGCTCTCTCTTTACTGTTCCCTAAGGGAGGCTTTGTGTTCTCATTGTTACCTTGTGCCAGGTGAGGGGGAGGTATAACCAAGTATATAGGATTCAGAAGAATTCATCACTGACATTCCAGTGCTATGACCAATCATTGTGCCGCTCTCCCAATGACAGAAGGACTGCGGGATTTATTGGACTTGGATGGAATGGATGTGATGAGATAACATTGACAAATTCTTTGATATATAAAGTAGTTATTCTAATCTCCATACACCTCAATTAGTTGTCGGTCAGATGAGCAATCTATTTCATAACCTTTCTGTATAAATGCAAGATCGGTTCGGCCAACAGTTCTGAATGGGAAACAGATGAACCATTGCCAGACACATCATGTGACGTTTTTAACCCCTGAGGAAAAAAAAAAGGTTCAGGGGCTGAAATTGAACATGAACGATCCTTTTTTTTACATGACTGATGATGTCCGTAAACCGCCATGCTCATGCATGCTCAATCAGGAGATGTAGCCACTGCCGGACTTGGGACATTTCAAGTGGTGGCTTTTTTCTTCTGAGAACAAAAGGATTGGACATTAAAACTCAACATGCCCGATCCTTCTTTCCTATACCATCATCAGTCAGAGGAGAGTCATAAGATCATAGAATCCTAGAATCTTTGAGTTGGAAGGGACCTCAAGGGTCTTCGTGTCCAACCCCCTGCTCAATGCAGGGTTCACTAAACCATCTCAGACAGATGTCTGTCCAGCCTCTGTTTGGCAGGACAGTAGGCTTCTAGACAAAGTGTCCGAACTCTTCCAAACTTGGGAGTTTGGCCAACTTTGCTCTTATGACTTGGTCAATGTATTAATAGTAATGATAACCCTTTACTAAGCTTTGAGATGTCTCCTTGCTCCCCATGATTGAGTAATAATCACACATTGTAGTTGTAGGTTCTGTTTTATTCAATATTATGCATTCATCTTATTATCTATAGAGTATTAGCTAATTCACAATGAATGGAAGCCCTCACAATATATATCAGTATTGATTAAATATTGCTTTAGTGTCTATATAAGGTGAAGGTGCAAGAAAAGTCAAGCTTTCATATTGGCGGGGAAGTTTTGAAAAAATGGAGCATATTTTTTGACAACAAGGGAAATGTCACCACAAACTGCTCAGCTTATGCCTATTTAAATCAGATATGCCACCATATTTCACAATACAAGCTTCATTAAAAAGTGTTTGTAGAAATAGAAAAATGTCCATCATGTTGAATAAAATTCAGAAGTCTTTATTAAAAAGTGGCACCAGTGTACATGGGCAGAAAAAATGTGCAAATCTAGCATACGCGTTTAGGAAATTAATCCTTATTCATTGCATTCTGTTATTAAAAATTGTTCTAAGTCATGATGGGGCTGGTGTATTCACTTTGAAAATCCATGCCAGAATGTCTGTACAATCCTGATAATAAAATGAGCATTACACTGTATAAATCCAGCCATAGAGTGTGAGATTTCATGAGCTCAAGTGTATTTAACACCCACCCAGCCTGACTGAGAGCTGCATGTTGTACAGTGTGAGATCTCAGCAGCAGCAGGGAGGACGGACACTGAGGAGCTATCAATCAGGTTAGGAGGGCTGAAATTAAGCCTAAACATTCAAAAAAGAATTATACAGCCATTCCGGCATGGCTTTTTTTTATAATAAGTACACCAGTTTCATCAAGTTTAAGGACACCATATAATAATTTCTGAAACCTGAATTGTGAAACAGATGAAAGATCCACTTTAATATAATTATATGACTCTACAGAAATGTAAATTGCTTTTTTTTTTCTTTCTTTTTTTCTATAAAGCACTAACATATTCCGCAGCGCTTTACTGTTTGCATACATTATCATCTCTGTCTCCATTGGGGCTCACAATCTAAATTCCCTATCAGTATGTCTTTGGAATGTGGGAGGAAACTAGAGAACCCTGAGGAAACCCACGCAAACACGGGGAGAACATACAAACTCTTTGCAGATGTTGTCCTTGGTGGGATTTGAACGCAGGACTCCAGCGCTGCAAGGCTGATGTGCTAACCACTGAGCCACCGTGCTGCCCAACACTCTATATAAGTGCCAAGATCAGTTTTCTTGGTCTCTAAAATGTAGATTGCTTCTCAAATAATGAATGCAAGTTGTGTAGTTGTGCAGGACAAATGGATGGCCCATCCATTGGCGCAATGCTATCCTGTAATGCCTTCCATTGGTGCCTTTGTGATATACTGTGCCACCACGTCCATGTCCACACATCACCACCATCAATAATAGCAAAGTGACAGTTCTATAAATTAATAAAAACATTCCTGGTGTCACAAACCTTGAGTGCCTGGGGAGCTCCTTTCAGTAGGGATTACTGATGTGCCTGTGAGAACGCACAGGTTGCACACCTCTAGGGTCAACTTGCCTTTACAATATGTGAGTGGTTTTTTTTAATAGCTGATTGATTATAGTTGCAAGTGACAATATTGAATCTGATAGAAGAACACTCTTCGATTTTGCTCCTGATCTCCCCATACACATGCACACTTAGTTCAGTCGAGAATGCATATGCACTCAATGGAAAAAATTGAGAAACACTTTTACCATGAACAGAAATGATCAGGCAGCTTAAAATCCAAGTGCCTGATCCTGGAGGAAGAGGGGATAAGTTGGCCACACACATTCGTTGGCTGTGTGCGGGATGATGCTCTGGCCTATTGTTTGGCCAACAGCTATCTCATACACAAGAGCACTAGTTTGGCAGAGCACTCCTGTGTTCTCTATGAGAATGCTGCCAATAGACATGTTGGCGGGTGGCTTAATTATGGGAGATAATGAGATCAGCAGTCCGTTATCGGACATGCGCGATCAACATTTCCCCTGACCAACTTCCTGTAGACTGGGAGCAATGAAACTTGGCACAGTTATTTGTCCTTCTCTACAAAGGTGCCGCCTGGGGACACACAATTCTCCCATCTCTTTAAGCAACTGTAAACACCTCGCTTGTGGAAGTCGTCATGCTGCTCCAAAAGCCATGTTGTGACTTCGGAAATCAGAGTCTCATCATCTGGAAAATGCTTGCCCTTCAAAAATAACTTCATTGTTGGAAAGAGGTGGAAGTCCGATGGTGCGAGGTCGGGTGAATTAAGGGGATGCTTCCATTTGGGCAACATGGGAATTGTGATCTGGTGCATTGTCTTGCAGGAGGCGGACACCTTTGGAGAGCATGCCACGTCTCTTGGTTTTGATGGCCTCATGCAATTTCCACAGCAGTGAAGCATAGTATGTCCCAGTGATCATGGTGCCCTTTGCTAGGAAATCCATCAGTACTGCTCAGTGATGGCCCCAAAATACTGTGAGTATGACCTTGCCTGCTGAGGGTTGGGCACGTGCCTTTTTTGCAGTCAGTGAGTCATGATACTTCCATTGCATCAACAGGACTTTAAGGTACCGTCACACATAACAATATCGTTAACTATATCGTTGCTTTTTGTGACGTAGCAACGATATCGTTAAGGAAATCGTTATGTGTGACAGCGACCAACGATCAGGCCCCTGCTGGGAGATCGTTGGTCACTGAGGAAAGTCCAGAACTTTATTTCGTCGCTGGATCTCCCGCTGACATCGCTGGATCGGCGTGTGTGACGAAAATCCAGCGATGTCTTCACTGGTAACCAGGGTAAACATCGGCTTACTAAGCGCAGGGCCGTGCTTAGTAACCCGATGTTTACCCTGGTTACGAGCGTAAACGTTAAAAAAACAAACACTACATACTTACCTTCCGTGTCTGTCCCCGGCGCTCTGCTTCCCTGCAGTCCTCCTGCATCCTGTGTCAGCGCCGGCCAGCCGGAAAACACAGCGGTGACGTCACTGCTCGGCTTTCCGGCTGACCGGCACTGACAGTGCAGAGGAAAGCAGAGCGCCGGAGGACAGACAGCTGAAGGTAAGTATGTAGTGTTTGTTTTTTTAACGTTTACGCTGGTAACCAGGGTAAACATCAGGTTACTAAGCACGGCCCTGAGCTTAGTAACCCGATGTTTACCCTGGTTACCGGGGACCTCGGGATCGTTGGTCGCTGGAGAGCTGTCTGTGTGACAGCTCTCCAGCGACCAAACAGCGACGCTGCAGCGATCGACATCGTTGTCGGTATCGCTGGAGCGTCGCTTAGTGTGTGTGACTTAGTGTGACTGATCCTGTGTGATCAGTCTTTTGAAAAAAGTCCTCCTGGTCTCCATGGCACATCGTCAATGGAGCCTGAGAGCATTCCACTCATTCCTGCTTCTGGAAAGGTGTGAGCAGCTGGGGAACCCAGCGTGCGGATACCTTATGCATGTGAAGATGGTCTTGGATACATTTTTCCAAGGACTAGGTGGCGAATGGTTACGAGGCGATTTTCCAAAATGATGACCTCCACTTGCTGGATGGTGTGTTCATCAATTGGAAAGTGGGGTCACCCTGGAATTCGAGCTGTTTGCACCGAAGTCCGACCACATTTCAATTGAAGATGCCAGTTCTTGACTACATCATATGATGGGGAATCATCACTATAAATCTCTTTCATCTCATCAGACGTCTCCTTTGGTGTGCGGTCTTTCAAGTAAAGGAACTTGATGACCGCATCTGTATTCCACTGGGTCCATTATCAAACCTCACACCACTTCAGCACCTGCAACATCAAGACTGTTATCAGTTCTGAGTTGCAAATTGGCACGTACTCTATAGAGACTTATATCATTACACATGTACAGTTTCAGCATCCTTTGATAAATAGAAGTAGGCTAGGGGAAATCTTTAATGAACGCCCCTTGTAAGTCAGCCGGTGCCCCCCATAAACATACATTAGTCAGTCGGCCGAATCAGTGGATATCGGCAGGTTCAGCTGATATGGTGCCTTTAGAAAGACCGACAGCCCTAGTATATGCTTAATGATCAACCTGTCCCATTGAAATCAGAAGTTCAGCCAATTTATATGATAGAGAGGAATAATAAGCGAGGTGGAAGTAGCCAAACTCCTCTGATACTGGCTTATCTCTCCGAAGAATAAATGTATTGGGCATGATGAATTTCAGCAGCCTCATCCTTCTCCCCCTCATCATTTGAAGTTGGGGTAAAGTTGGGACATCCTCAGTGGCCAGTGACTGCCGCCATGCCAATACTAAAGACTTTACCATGACTGGTATGAATCTCTTAGATCTCTTAGTATTACAAAATCCCCTGACTCACGGACAGATTGGCAGCCAGACACAGGTAGGGATGAAAAGCCAAATGCTTCCTCTAGAGAAAGGTCCTGTTTAACAGAAACAAATTGTAGAGCACTTTTCCATGACACGACTAGAGGCGGGAGCTCCTTCTACTCAGCGAGGACACACAAAGCCTCCAACCTGCTCAGGGATCCGGTTCCCCTTGCCTTTGTTCCACCAGGTCCCCTTGAAACTGCAGGGAACAGAGAGTGGTTAAGTATTGCTCTGGCAGCTCACACATAGGGCTGATGAAAAGTTCAGAACACTAGTACCGGTAGTCAGTTCCTCAGCTGCAGGCTGTGCCTATGAAAGACCTGTCTGTCCCGGCTCACTCAACCAAGTATTACGGGAGCCCCATGAATGAAAGCCTCTTGTTTGCCTTGTTCTCTTTAGTGCAGAAGCACAAAACTGTACATTCGACACTAGGTTTGCGGTGGCCTGATCTGCTGTGTGTGCGTGAGTCACTCTGTTTGTTACGACTTGTCCCTTTGAAGGTCATGATACCTTTTTATTTTCACATCTCCCCATTTGCACTCAAGCACGTAAGGCATGAACGATGATTCACGGCAAATCAATACGATCATTCCTCATCCTGACAACTGTATATACATAAATACATATATTTACAACTGGGTTATAGTCCTCCACGTGGAAAGGAATTTTCTATTAGAGCTGCAAAAAGGCTACAAACAAAGAATAATGACCAGTACGTTGTCACCGTGTCACCGGGGACGTTGGTGTTTCTTTTGGGTAACAGGACATTAACTCCAATTCTTTTAACTGTTTTTTCTTTAGGTCAGTAAAGTTAACTACATTATTATTATTATTATTATCATATCATTGTAATCTTATATTCTCAAAACTGACATTAACCCCTTCATGATCGGGCTATTTTCCTTTTTTTTTGTTTGTTTTTCCATCCCTTTTTCCAAGGGCCATAACTTTTGTATTTTTCCATCCACATTGCCATATGAAAGCTTGTTTTTTGTAGGGCGTGTAGTACTTTTCAAGGACAGCATTCATTTTATCATGCGATAAACTAGAAAGCAGGAAAATAAAATCAAGGGTGATGAAATTGCAAAGAAAGTGCAATTCCACAATTTTTGTTGTTTTTTTTATTTACCATGTTCACTAAAACTGACCAGGCAATATGATTCTCCAGTTCAGTGCGAGTACGCAGATACCAAACATGTATATATATTTTTTTATTTAAGTGATGAAAAAAAAAATTGAAAATTATTTAAAAAAAAAAAGAAATATTTGGCTTATGACGCCGTATTCCGAGACCCATAATGTTTTCAATTTTCGTGATGTGGGGCTGTGTGAAGGCTCATTTCTTGCATCTTGAGCTGATGTTTCTATTGCTAACATTTTGGGGTAGATATGATGTTTTGATAATCTCTTATTGCATTTTGTTGCAATGTTGAGGTGACCCAAAAAAAAATTGTAATTCTGACGTTTCGATTTTTCTCTCAATACGCCATTTACCGATCTGATTAATTTATTTTATATATTTTAATAGATTGGACTTTAAAGAACACAGCGATACCAAATATGTTGGTTTTTTATTTGTTTTGCAAAAGGGGGGTGATTTGAACTTTTGTAATTTTTTTTCATATTTTTAAAACGTTTGTTTTTTAACTGTGTTTAATAGTCCCCTTGGGGAAATTGAACCTGCGATACTCTGATCAATTGTACTTATACATATATAACGAAAATAATGGTCTTCTATGAACACTAGACTTTGTCTGTACATAGTGATTAATGTGTATTATGCCAAGTACTGCTCATATAAGACGGTGGTGGCCCAGTCCTGCACAGCGGCCCACCGGAGGATTCTCCTGTTCTCCCGTGGGCCAGTCCAAGTCACTTGTAAAATGGCTTGTGAAAGGTTCACACTATGAACCGAAACGTCACCAAATGGGCCAATAAAGATCAGTAATTTGCACTATATTCTTTTTGGAGTGTTGACTCCATTTCTATGTTATCCAGGGCTCATTCAGACGTCCATGCAAATTGGTCCAAGATCAGACCGCAATGCACAGACTAGAAGCGGGTCTCCTGACCTGAGCTGACAGTTTCATATATTTCTAAGACGTTGTCACACTCAAGTTGGGAGACCTATGGCCAGACCGTGTATTGTGGTCCTATTTGGGAATGATTGGTGTGGACGTCTGAATGCACCCATGGATGGATGGATGGATGGATGGATAATATCAAGATATATAGATAAATCACATTTACAGTATATCTGGATGGAAATTGTTCATGTATGATGCAAGAAAATGATATTATCTGAACCTATGGAAACATGAAGAACTTGCTGAGCAAGGAGCAACGGTGCTAATAAATTGGGGTCATTAGTGTGTACGCTGGCCTTTAATTGTACGTTGATGGCTTCAGGCATGGTTGCTCATTTCCTACTCTTGAATACAAGGAGAAATGAATGTAGGATGATATTGTCCTGTTGTCCCATTCTTCCCCACTTCGGATGGCAGAATGACCTTATTGATTTGCTATAAGTCATTACGGTTGGATACAATGTTCAGGGTAAATTGAGGCCCCGGACTGCTTTTATGGCTTGTCTGCGACACGTGCGCTTCCTGCTCATCCTCCTGGAACTATCATTTATGACGAGTTTTATTTGATCCACACGGAAATCAATCACTGCTAGTGTCGTCCATTACTTCTCACATCACTTATGGATCCTTGACGCCGGCAGGGCATATAGACAAGAGCATCTATGGAGTCTCTTTAGATACAGTAGAAGATATCAATTTGCTGAATGTAACGCTCCTATCATTACATTTTAAAACAGATCTATCTTTCATTGCCCTGCTGGCAACGGCAGGTTCCTGGAAGATATATATATTTATATTGGGGAGAAGTGACAGGCAGTAAGAGAAGGACAATGAGGCTTTAAAGTTAGTGAAATTCAAAAAATTGATTTTTCAGGTTTTTCCATTGTAAGAAATGAACATTCCATCCACCGTGCGGGGGAAGAAGAATATCCGCGCTAGAACCTGTGAATGTGCCGATATTGATTGAGGCTAGAAATAAATTGAAAGGTTAGAAATGAGAATGGTTATTACGGTTTAATGATCGATTAGATACTGGAGGACAGTGATGACATGGGTAACAGATAGGACACTCACCAGCCCCTGCTTTCTGCAATATCTAGAGCAATTTAATAATATTACTATATTACGGATGATCATTTTATTATAAACTCTTACCCTATTTACTTTGTGCCTCAATGCATTACCTTTATCTAGACCTCTGCTTGCTTTCTTCATTCTTCCTTACACCCAGGGGCTTAAAGGGTTATTCCAAAAATTAACTCATTATTCCTTATCTATTATACAGGGGATAACTTTTGGCTCGCAGGGGGTCCATTTGCTAGGATCTCAAGATGGTGAATCTAGAACCCTTAAAACCCTCTGCAGTCCTGTCTTGAAAGGTGCAAAGGCTTTCTCTGTCGCTCTCTACTCATCCTCCATGAGCATTGAGTGGTCTGTCACTCTATTCTTGCCTTCCATGTGTAGTGTGGGGTCTGTCACTATCTTCCTACCATCCATGTGTAGTGTGCTGTTTGTCCCTTTCAATCTGCCCTCTATGTGTAGTATGGGGTCTGTCACTCTCTACCTGTCCTTCATGTGTAGTGTGGGAAATGTCACTCTCTCTGTGCCCCCCAAGTGTAGTGTGGAATCTGTCACTCTCTCCATATCCTCCATGTGTATTGTGGAAATGTCACTCTCTCTGTGCCCCCCAAGTGTAGTGTGGGATCTGTCACTCTCTCGATATCCTCCATGTGTAGTGTGGGAAATGTCACTCTCTCTGTGCCCCCCAAGTGTAGTGCGGGATCTGTCACTCTCTCGATATCCTCCATGTGTAGTGTGGGAAATGTCACTCTCTCTGTGCCTCCCAAGTGTAGTGTGGGATCTGTCACTCTCTCCATATCCTCCATGTGTAGTGTGGGAAATGTCACTCTCTCTGTGCCTCCCAAGTGTAGTGTGGGATCTGTCACTCTCTCGATATCCTCCATGTGTAGTGTGGGAAATGTCACTCTCTCTGTGCCCCCCAAGTGTAGTGTGGAATCTGTCACTCTCTCCATATCCTCCATGTGTAGTGTGGAAAATGTCACTCTCTCTCTGTGCCCCCCAAGTGTAGTGTGGGATCTGTCACTCTCTCCATATCCTCCATGTATAGAGTGGGCTCTGTAATAAATGTAAATGGCGGAGAGAGTCTCATTATTGTCACCGCACAACGACGATGGAGCAGATTGGCCAATATGTACAGCTCTCATTCACTTATTAGGACTTATAAAGTGCCTTTGTTGACCATAGCAACCAAATCAGTGCTCATTCTCATATCCTAAATTGCTCTGGTAAAAAAAAAATGCTGCTTTTTGATTGGTTGCCCTGGGCATCTCAGACAGTATTGTATTGCTTTTGCATGGTTTTCATACATTTTTATTGGGTTAGGTTGTGAGTGAGTGGGTGACTTGTATTACAGAATATATCACTGTATATGCCATAGTCTGCACCGTTTTGTTATTCTCTACCTCAGGTACTGCTGACTTGCTCCCCTTCTTCTGTGATGTGCAGCTCATAGGGTCCAATTCATGAATAAAATCCTGGTAAATAATTTTTTACATATTATTAACTACTTTTAGATAATACAATTGCAAAAGGCTCTAATCTTCATTAAATAATAAATTAATTCATTCATTCATTTCCAGACACCCTCATAAACAGATCCAAGTTTCAGGTTCTTATCTGATGGGAGTGTCCTTCTTGGTAATATAGGCAGGATGAGAGTTCTGTCTATATCTAAAGTTTTGCCATCTCATTAGCTCACACATCAGCACAGCTTCTATACTGCATTGATTTCATGTACTGTCCTCCTTTTCTATAGCCTGTTTTTTTCTGCTCTCCCTGTGACTGTACAGTACAGTATACATGAGGAGAAAATTATTCAAGTTTCAGATTTTCTCCAGTGGGAGTGTCCTTCTTGGTAATATAGGCAGGATGTGAGTTCTGCTCATATTTCAAATGTTGCTGTCTTCATCAATAGCTCATACATCTTCATACAGCTTCTAACCCCCATTGATCTCCTATTCAAATGTTTTCCTCCTATTCTATAGCCTGTTTTATCTGTCCTCCCTGAAACTGTACAATACCACACAAATTATCAGCAACAAGGGCAGAAAATGTAGGATGACTAACAAGGACATATCAAACCCATGAACAGACTCCAGCAGACCCCAAAATGTATAAAAACTAGTAATAGCTCTTTGCTCTGGATTTTATTCAAATAGAGGGAATATCCGCAAAATCCCAAATTAAATCAGATCCTAGACCAGATCCCAAAATTAATTCAGACTCCAGGCCTAGCACCCTAAACAAACTCGTACCTCAGACCAAGTACATGAATTAATTAAGACCCCTAGCTAAATGGAGACCTCAAACTAATCCTCCTAAATGTTCTGGGACCTCAGACGAGACTCTTAAATATAACCTTAAACTGCACCTGTTATATAAAAAATATATACCTGAGACCAAATTTAAAGGGAACTTGTCAGCTGATACATGCTGCCCAAATCACACAGCCAGCTTCATACATGCTGTCAAAAGTTTTTGCAGTGTGTAGTAGTGTAAAAGGGGGTTACCTTCTCTGCTCCGTGCCTGGAACCATGTAGCTGTGCAGCAGGTTTCCCTGGGGGCAGACTTAGAGACCGGGACAGGAAGGAATCCGGGCTGAGAGAGAGAAAAGGCACGCGCTCTAGTGTGAGAGCAGCGTGTGCAGCGGAAAGAGTAGTGGGTGCAGTGGGGAGAGCAGCATGTACAGCGGTCAGAACAGCACGCAGCTGCGCTCCGGAGAGGAGAGGGCTCCCGGTCGGAGGACGAATACAGGGAGATTGTCCAGAAAGACTGCATCTTGTGAGTACGTGTAATGGACTCTGTGTGACTGGAGAGGTGCGCCCTGACGCCCGTGCAAAGACAGTGACCCGTGCAGAGACAGTGACCCGTGCAGAGACAGTGGCCCGTGCAGAGACAGTGGCCCCTGGTATCCACAGTATTAGTGCTGAGCCTTTGATTCCTGTTGAGAGACTCAATAATAGACTATGCATCATTCTCCCGGGATAGGTTGTACTGCTAAGGTAAAAGACTCAGAGCAGAGGGGACCCCGTTTGCCTAGCATCCCTCTGTCCATCACAGTAAACCCTTAAACCTCAGGTTGCGGGTTCCTAGAGACTACACAGCCCATGGATAACAGAGGGACGACAAGTGCCGCTGTTTCTCAGTGCCTACGTTGGAGAAGATGACCCTACAAGCAAGTCCTCATCAGACTGATAAGTGTTTTCTCAAGAAATTCCGTTTACTACTGTTGTACTGTTTGACTGTCTGGGAACTTATACTGCTTTCCATATATTTGCACGGTTATATTATCAGTTTATATCCTACTGTCTTCTCCCTGGGAGAAGAATCCTATTCCTGTTAACCCCTTAGTGACAGAGCCAATTTGGTACTTAATGACCAGGCCAATTTTTGCAATTCTGACCACTGTCACTTTATGAGGTTATAACTCTGGAACGCTTCAATGGATCCCGCTGATTCTGAGATTGTTTTTTCGTGACATATTGTACTTCATGTTAGTGGTAACATTTCTTCGATATTACTTGCGATTATTAATGAAAAAAACGGAAATATGGCGAAAATTTTTAAAATTTTGCAATTTTCAAACTTTGTATTTTTATGCCCTTAAATAAGAGAGATATGTCACGAAAAATAGTTAATAAATAACATTTCCCACATGTCTACTTTACATCAGCACAATTTTGGAAACAAAATTTTTTTTTGTTAGGGAGTTATAAGGGTTAAAAGTTGACCAGCAATTTCTCATTTTTACAACACCATTTTTTTTTAGGGACCACATCACATTTGAAGTCATTTTGAGGGGTCTATATGATAGAAAATAATGAAGTGTGACACCATTCTAAAAACTATACCCCTCAATGTTCTCAAAACCACATTCAAGAAGTTTATTAACCCTTTACGTGCTTCACAGGAACTGAAACAATGTGGAAGGAAAAAATGAACATTTAACTTTTTTTTGCAAACATCTTAATTCAGAACCATTTTTTTTATTTTCACAAGTGTAAAAACAGAAATGTAACCATAAATTTTGTTATGCAATTTCTCCTGAATACGCCAATACCCCATATGTGGGGGTACACCACTGTTAGGGCGCACCGCAGAACTTAGAAGTGAAGGAGCGCCGTTTGACTTTTTCAATGCAGAATTGGCTGGAATTGAGATCGGACGCCATGTCACGTTTAGAGAGCCCCTGATGTGCCTAAACAGTGGAAACTCCCCACAAGTGACACCATTTTGGAAACTAGACCCCTTAAGGAACTTATCTAGATGTGTGGTGAGCACTTTGAACCCCCAAGTGCGTCACAGAAGTTTATAACGTAGAGCCGTGAAAATAAAAAATCGCTTTTGTTTACACAAAAATGATCTTTTCGCCCACAAATTCTTATTTTCACAAGGGTGACAGGAGAAATTAGACCACAAAAGTTGTTGTGTGATTTCTCCTGAATACGTCGATACCCCATATGTGAGGGTAAACCACTGTTTGGGCGCACCGCAGAGCTTGGAAGTGAAGGAGCGCCGTTTTACTTTTTCAATGTTGAATTGGCTGGAATTGAGATTGGACGCCATGTCGCGTTTGGAGAGCCCCTGATGTGCCTAAACAGTGGAAACCCCCCACAAGTGACTCCATTTTGGAAACTAGACCCCTTAAGGAACTTATCTAGATGTGTGGCGAGCATTTTGAACCCCCATGTGCTTCACAGAAGTTTATAACGTAGAGCCGTGAAAAAAAAAATCGAATTTTTTCTACAAAAATGATCTTTTTGCCCACAAATTTTTATTTTCACAAGGGTAGCAGGAGAAATTTGGCATTCCGTCGCAATCCGTCGTTTTGGACAAGAAACGGATCCTGCAAATGTGCCCGCAGGATGCGTTTTTTGCCCATAGACTTGTATTGCCGACGGATCATGACGGATGGCCACACGTCGCGTCCGTCGTGCACTGGATCAGTTGTGTTTTGGCGGAGCGTCGGGTACAAAGAGAGGAGGAGACCGTGACCCAATTCATGAATGCCCTACAAGAGCTTCACACTGCTATCAGATGGAAGGATGGTGTAGGTGTAGGGTCAGTTGATGTGGTGCTAAGGGATCAGCTGGTGACGGGACTGCGTGACGCAATGATGAAACAGGCTCTGCGAGAGCGCATGTGGGTAAAGCCAGACATGACTTTCTCTGAAGTTGGCAGTGAGGCACTTCTGGGCAAAAAAGAACAGGGAGTGACAGGGCCAGTGGGCAGGGTACGGAGCGGGGAGGTAACCACAACCGCAGACAATATCCCTCAATGGGTGGAGGACCTGAGAATGGAGATTAAGCAGGTCTGTGAAGAAATGGCGGCCTCATGAAGAACTCTGGCAGTAGGGCCCAGCTCTTTGGTGTGAGACGGAGAAGGTGCCCCCCGAAGGGATGGTGAAGCTACCCGGAGGAGAAGCCCTCTTACATGCTACACCTGTGGAGAACCCAGCCACATTGCCCGATGGTGTCCCCGGCAGAGCCGACCATCCCCGCGCCCTCCTTTAAACTAGGTGGCTCTGAGCCACTCGGAGCGTGAAGAGCAGAGGAGGAGGAGTAAATGTCCCCCCAGCCTTGTTTCCACATGCCCCCTGGTCTGGGCAGAAATCAATGGAAGAGCGGTGCGGTGCCTGATAGACACAGGCTCACAAGTGACCACCATGTCTGAGGGATATTTCTGGTCTGGTCCTATCTGATATGGTATAGCTGACCGCTAGGCCAGAGGATCCGTGGCTGGTGACCGTCAAAGCGGAGGCAGCTCCAGACCCCAGATTGCTGCAAGAAGGGCGACAGATATTGGAACGCATGAGGGTGGAGCTCTCAGAACTTATTCCACAGCAGGTACCTAAGGTGGAAGCCTTATTGAGGAAATATCGGGAGGTGTTCGTCAGAGACAAAGATGACTTTGGATGTACCACGGCCATCATCCACGAGATACGCAACGGGAATGCGGCCCCAATCCCCCACCAGGAGGTGAAGGGAATGCTGTCACACATGTTGAAGTGGGGAGTCATACGTGAGAGTCAGAGCCCGCGGGCTGCCCCTATAGTCTTGGTGAGGAACAATGATGGGTCCTTGCGGTTCTGTGTGGACTTTCGCCGCCTCAACGCTTGCACTGTGCGGGACTCATACCCACTGCCCAGGATAGAGGAGTCCCTGTTGGCACTAGGGAATGCCAGGTATTTCTCCACGTTAGACGTGGCCAGCGGCTACTGGCAGGTGCCCATGTCCAAGCGAGACCAAGCCAAGACGGCTTTCATCCTTCCAACTGGACTGTATGAGTTCGACCGGATGCCCTTTGGCCTAGCCATCGCCCCTGGAACGTTTCAGCGACTCATGGAAAGATGTCTGGGAGACCTGAACTTTGAAGCCACTTTGATTTACTTGGATGATATCATCGTCTTTGCCCCACCTTTGAGGAGCATCTGCAGAGACTGGAGCAAGTTCTGAGTTGGCTACAGAAGTACGGCTTGAAAGTGAAACCTCAGAAATGTCACCTCTTCCGGACTGAGATTGAATACTTGGGACACGGTGTCTCTGCTGAGGGGGTGAGGCCTTCTCAGGAGAAGTTCGCTGCGGTACAAGAGTGGCCAACTCCAAAAACTGTGAAAGATGTGCATGCGTTCCTGGGACTCACAGGATAGTTCAGACGCTTCATAAAAGACTTTGATCGCCTTGCTAATCCACTCCATGAGTTGTTGTGGGGAGTGCCCTCTTGCACCAAAAACAGGAACATACAGTGGGGGAAGCGTCAGGAAGAGGCATTCTTAGCTCTGAAGAAGGCTTTGACGGAGGCCCCTGTGCTGGTCTACGACAACATCACGCAGTCGTTCATCTTGCACACTGATGGGAGGGCCACGGGGCAGTTCTATCGCAGATGCAGGATGGAAAAGAGCACGTCATTGCATACGCCAGTCGGTCTTTGCATGACTCGGAAAGGAATCCAGAAAACTACAGTTCGTTTAAGCTGAGTTCTTGGCACTGGTGTGGGCAATGACTGAGAAGTTCGCGGAATATCTGGCTGGCTCAGAAGTTCATGTACGCACCGATAACAATCCGCTGGCCCATCTCGAGACTGCCAAGTTAGGGGCCCGAGAACAACATTAGGTAGCCCGAATGGCCAAGTTCTGATACAGAATTTCGTATAAAAGAGGAGCCGAGAATGTTCATGCTGATGCCCTCTCTCGAGTGAACTATGGCAAACCAGCACCCAGCCAGGATGAAGAACTGGAGGATGTGGAGGTTCCAGGTTTTGGAGAGACTGCCAGAATGGTGGCAGCGGCGTGGGAAACTGAACAGGAAGAGGCCTGCGTAAATTTGTTGGAGCAGCCTCGCAATGAGTGGGTCCGAGTGCAGCAAGAGCATCAGGAGCTAGCTCAGTTGAGGCAGTGGGTCGTGTCTGAACAAATGCCCAATCGTCACGAGAGGAGGTCCATGTGATCTGCAGCGCTAAAGATGTTACGCCAGTGGGAGAAGCTCCTGTTGCGGGATGGACCCTGTACCGGAAGGTGTTCCTGCAAACAGAACTCAGTCTTATATGGCAGACGGTTATTCCTTCATCCCTAATTGATCAGGTGGCTAAGGAAGCGCATGAAAAATGAGCACACTTTGGGCCGGAAAAAACTTTCCAGTGGTTGCAACGCCTATTTTATCATTCCAACCTGAGGAACATTGTGGTGAATGTATGCCAGCAATGCAGGAGTTGTGAGCTGGTCAAACCACCAGAACAACAAGCACCCACCGAGACGGTGAGGTCTTCTGGCACCATGGACCTCTCGGCTATGGATTACTTGACAATTGGGCCAGCGCACCAAGGCTATGAGCATTGTTTAGTGATGATAGACCACTTTACAGATGTGCCATTTCTGGGGCGGCTGGGTGCTGGTATTTGTAGCCGGGGGGGGGGGCACATATCCATGGCCCCTCTCTAAGCTGTGAATATCAGCCCACAGCTGTCTGCGCAGCCTTTCTGGCTTTAAAATATACGGGGACCTTACTTCATTTTTTGGGAGGGTGCCCCTATTTTAATAGTCAATAAAGGCTACGCAGACAGCTGCAGGCTGATATTCATAGTCTGGGAATGGGCCATGGGTATTACCCCCTTCACAGGCTACAAATATAATGCCCCCGGCCGTCGGCTTTTCCCCTCTGGCGTAGAGAATTGCACGGGAGCCCAAAACATTTTTTTTTCCAAAAATTAAACATATTGTTCATAAATAAACATCGGCCTTGCTATTACATATCTATGGATATATCTATAGAGATAGATATGGATATGTCTATCTATAGATATATCTATCTATCTATAGATCTATCTATATATAGATCTATCTATACATATACCTATCTAACTATCCATATATCTATCTACATCTATCCATAGATATATCTATCCATAGATATATCTATAGATAGATACACTGTATGAATACATATATCTATGTATCTATAAATCTATCTATATATAGATCTATCTATCTATCTCATACCTTCTATCTATCTATCTATCTATCTATCTCATTCCTTCTATCTATCTATCTATCCCATATCTATCTAGCTATCTATATAACTATCTATCTATAGATAGATAGATAGATAGATAGAAGGAATGAGATAGATAGATCTATACATACATCGATAGATATTATCTATAGATCTTTCTGTCTATCATCTATCTATCTATCTATCTATCTATCTGTCTGTCTGTCTGTCTGTCTGTCTGTCTATCTGTCTATCTGTGTGTAATGGAGTGTGGGTTGGACAAACGTAAAAGAGGAGGTTGGACAAGAAATTACATCACAAATCTTTTTTTTGTTGTTCAATAAGAGATCTTTATTAAGCTTTCAAAAACGCATACAAATCCTCATTAAAAAAAAACGCACCAAAAACGCACCTGCGTTTTCTGCCAAGAGGTGCGGATTCAGTGAAGCAGAAAGTGTATTACAAAAAAATGTAGAATTTTTAATAACATAGTGATTAAGTTTTATTTGCATAATATGATGTATTTTCCTTTTGTTTCTCTTTTGAGTCTTTCTTTTAGGGATTCCTTCTTTAGAGAATGAAATCTTAATCCACAATCGCAGTCACCATGTCACTTCCATATTTCATTTAAGCCTTCCCTGACTCATCTCATGTTGTTACACAAGATTTCCCAGTGGATATATGTAAGTGCCCTGTCAACGGCCACATGACGTGTGTCACTTGTTCGGAGGATCTCGAGAACTCATCTCCAGCACTTGCAATTTTCAAGTCAATCCCCGATTCTGAATTGTCACTTATTAGCCTGTTGCCTTTCACTATGGTGCCCTGTGGCATTTTATTGGCCGCCGCATATGCATGTGTATGCTGTAATAAGAGGATGGATTAAAGTCTCAAACTGCCCTTTGTGTGACAGAATTCTGGATAATCCTTCGCTTAATCTTCTTTAGCTCCTAGCAGCATCTTGGGGTAAAGTGATACTCCTGAGAGCTGGCAGTGCTTCCTGAATTGTCCAAGGCTTGCAGATAAAAAAAAAATACAGAGGAGTCAGATCCAAGACTCTCCCGGCCCCATAGAAAATTATCCGATATTTGGGAAGGACAAGGCAATTGGCGAAGTGACAACTGGATAAGGAAACGAGATGAAGGAAATCATTGAAGAAAAGACTGAGCATGTAAACGAAAAGAATCAACTAAAGTCACCATCAGCAGAAGAAGATAGGAAATATATTTTACCATTTTTAGAATATAATTGCAATGTGATAAAGTATGATAGTATTAGTATGGAATTGATTTTCAGTTTTCAAAATGTCTGCAACAAACCCAACAGAGTGTGAATATGCTGTAAAGTGCAAATGTATTCTGCAGACGGACCTGCAGGGAAGGAGCCCTTGTGATTGGATAATTAGATTATGGATTTTGTAGTTATGCAGATTTGCCGTTCCCTAATACATCAAGATGTACCCATTTAAATGGCCTGTATTGAGATTAAAAAAAAGTAATTCCTGGGACAAGAGCTCTACTAGCCCATATACAATATGCACCCCAAAACATATGCCATAAATGACTGATAAATGTAGTTCTTGGCTCTGGAACCCAGACCGATGCTGAGAAAGGGGGTCCTTGATGATGGCAATAGTGAGGTCCTAATGCATACACTCTCTCTCTCCACTGAGTTTAATGAGATCTCTAAAAAAATTAGCCAAGTCTGATCTCCCCGGGATTCAAACCCCCGACCTGCAGCATTGAAAGCAGCAGCAGCAAAAACTACAAACCATAGGCTGTACTGTACTGTACTTTGCTTCCTTACAGGCTGACTGTACTGGTACATAGAGATAAACATAGAGATGCATCTCTACATATCAGTGCATTTCTATGTACATGTATATTAGAGGTGACGTAAAGTCAGAGATTTGTTTCTTCTTGTGAAATTACTAAAAAATGCTAAGCAACTACAATAATGACATTTTTAATACACATTTAAAAAAATAAACATAACAAATCAGGAAATAACAGACATATTTGATGTCCTTGCAATTGGAACAACCCTCACATAATGATCAGATTATGTATGGTGATCAGTATATGACGTAAAAAAAAGTCTGGATTGTTATTTTTTCAATTACATCCATAAAAAAGTAATGATGAGGCCGTGTTCACACATAGGGCCTACTGTGTTTTTCTGCTGCTTTTTATCAGTACATTTTTGCAGGTGTCTGCATCACACGACAAAATAGCAATCTTCTCTGATTATTGTGTTTTTTATGCTTCCCCCCCCCCCCCCCCTTATTTGATGCGTTTTTGGCAAAAATTTGAAGTAGGGAATTCAATGTGTTAATCGTACAGAAAAGCTTTGATTCTGCACTTGAAAACGATATTCTGGGGTTTTTCTTACATACATTTTTACATAGAAGCTTATAGAGAAAAAATGCACCAAAACCTTTTGGATCCAAAATTGAATTAGGTAACAGATCAAATGCAGGGTGAACTGATATTTAGGGTAAATTACACAGTCCTGATGTGGTTGAATCCAAGCCCACCTGTAGTTAGTCAATGGCAACAAGTCACCAAACTAAAGGAAAAATGTTTGTGAAAACACACAAGTTAATAATTAAGTTTTTCACAAATTACAAGCAATAGTGCAAAAAAAGTGAAGAAAACCTAAAGGCCTAAAGACTGCTCATGACACATCATGACTGATGATATATTATTGTTGCTCGCTTATCAATTTTGCCATGTAAACGCAAATCACGTGATTTTTATGCTTGACAGTCATTAACCTTTTTTTCAGCTCCATTTAACCTATTAACTATAAATCTATGAGAAATTTGGTGACGGATCTGGAAGTACAATGTCACGACACAGCTGTCGGGTGACCCGAGACCAGGGGCTCCTTCCCTGTCCCTAAAACTAGGGGGCGCCATAGCTCGCCCTATTCCCCAGGATACTTCTGAAGGTGCAGATGCAGGGGCCTCCACCCTTGCCTTATCTTCTGAGTCAGTTTGCTTCATGGGTAGAAAGGAGGTCTACTCTTTTACAATTAATAAATTACATCCATTATCGTGCAGTTTTTCAGAAAAAAAAACAATCATTAATTTCCATGAAAAAAATACCTATGTCCACTTGTAGGCTCATGGTGTCATGTAATACGGAGTCATTGTGTCCTATATTGTCGCCATATCACATCCACGGCACAATGTTCATTGGCTTTAGTATTGAATGCTTTTGTCATTTTCAACTGTTTTAGCTATTAAGCCTTTAATATGATCCAGAGCTGAACCCAAAATTCTGCTTAAGAAACAGTTACGATAATAAACAGGTTGGCTCCACCAATAGCCTAGCCCCAATATTGTAGCTAACATGGCCATACATGTAGGATAGCCAACACGTATTTATTCGACTATTACTATATCCTGCACCTTCGCTATAAATATTTCTGCTTGGGTCAGCTTTAGCGTCGGCTATCGTGGGGACATTTGGTAGACCTCCATACTTTACGATTTTCTGGATTAAGATAAATAATACTAAATAATATGTGTGGAGCAAGTCTTCATAGGCGATTGCTTATTTACAGATTGATATTCATTTCTAGTTATTTTCCCTGATAACATTTGATGCTTTTTATAGACAATTGGCGCGGTGAAGACCACTGACCATCGCGGCTGAATTTCCTCTGCTCTCAGCAGACATAAAAGTGAAATGTCCACTTGAAAGAGATTAAAGTGGGAACTGTCAGTCAGTAATAGCTGAAATTATAAAACTGATGTGTGCCAGTATTTATTACCCACTTATCATCCTGCAAGTCAGGGATAAATCTCTTTTACAGAGAGTTTATGATACATGTATATTAATGGGCTGTTGTCGGTTCTATATAATAATGTCACACCACGTTATACGCCGCCCTGCTCTCGCTTCATGTTGGTGATGTCTTGTATCCTTGTGAAATCAGGAAAAAGAATTCAACGCAAAATATATTTCATCGCTTAATATTGTTTTTCACTCCTCTCACTTTTAGGCAGCGTTGTAGCTAGGCCTTGTTTCGCCCAGGGGTAAGTGTTCAGTAGGCTGCCCTAGCTCTGTATCTAAATACCTCAAGTTGCTGTCCTCTGCTTGTCAGCTTCATGCCAAATGCATGAAGAAAATTGATCTACGAACATTTAGTCAATTACATTTATACCTTTTAACCTAAAGTCAATTAGAGGACCGACTGGTGTGGTGTGCGGGCCGGACAGATCTTGCTCGTGCGCCCCGACGCGCATTTTGCCCTGGACTTCTTCCTGGGGCGTGGTCCTCTAATTGACTAATCTAAATAAGGTATAGTGGGGTGTGGGGTATCTAGATAGAGGTAGCACCTCTGGTGGAGTGCTTGCCGTGTCCTTTTTGGACAGCTCTTCCATCTTTGGTCCTCATCTGATGCTCAACTCTCACCTGTACCTCCAAGTAGCTGCTAGCATGCGGCAGCGGGTACACCCCGGAACACCGCCTCGGCAGGCGGGCCAAACCAGGTGAGGGTAGCTGTTGGGTTTTTTTGAGACCTACAGTGATTTTCAAGGGTTTGCCTACCCTTGCATGTGAAGACTGGATATGTCAGACTATGCGGAAGAAACCAAGAAACCATGAAACCAAGATTCAACGGACAGACAAGCGATTTCCAGCACAGCATTGTGGAGCGCTGAGAGGGCACAGCGAGGCACATATAGGACACTGCTGGCCATCCACTGCACCCTGACCTATCTCCAGCTATCTCGCCTAGTTCTTGCCACTGGGGCTTGATAGGTACGGGCAAAAGAGTGAGGTTGACGACTGCGCAACTCTTCCTCACTTTAATCCAAGTCAAGCACAAGTCATGACTTCAACCACTGCGTATCAAAAGTCCTGTGGCGATGGGAGAGTGGCAAAGCAGCAGGTGTGGAGTCACTGGAAGCTGTAGTCATGAACCTGCACGCAGGCGGCCCAGGCCATATGGTCACTCTCCACTGGACTGAAGCAGCAGTGGAGTTCGGCAGCCTCCTGGGTGTCTGAGCAGTCCTGTTCAGGATCACTATGCTCACCTCAATCGAGGACGGGGCTAGGAAAGGTGCCTCAAACATAGTCTGCTTCATTTCACCTGGCCAGCCTACCGCAGCTGGTGGGTTTCCCATACAGCGGTCGACACACAATAAAGAAAAAGAAAATGATGGTACTCAACCTTGGCACATGGAATGTGAGAACTCTGGATAATACCAAGGCAGACAGACCAGAGGGAAGAACGGCATTGGTTGCTCAGGAGCTAGCTCGTTACAAGGTTGATATAGCAGCTGTCAGCGAAACACGCCTGGCAGACAAGGGTCAATTGATAGAGCATAATGGTGGATATACATTCTTCTGGAGTGGTCATGGCAGCACTGAAAAATGAGAAGCAGGCGTGGGATTTGCTATCAAAACTCATCTTGCTCGTAAACTTACCAGGCTTCCGGAGGGCATCAACGACCGTCTGATGACATTTCAGCTCCCACTTACAAACAAGAAACATGCGACTCTGATCAGTGTCTATGCTCCCATGATGACTAATCCAGATGACATTAAAGATAAGTTCTACGATGAACTTGACACACTTATTTCAGCAATCCCACAGGCAGACAAGCTCATTATACTTGGAGACTTTAATGCCAGAGTGGGAACAGACCATCAAAACTGGGAAGGGGTCATTGGGAGACACGGCACTGGCAAGTGTAACAGTAATGGCCTGCTGCTCCTCAAGATGTGTGCCACACATGACCTTGTCATCACCAACACTCTATTCCGCTTACCCACCCGCAAGAAGACATCATGGATGCACCCACGCTTGAGGCATTAGCATTTCATTGATTATAACATTGCCAGGAAAAGGGATGAGATGGACTTTAGAGTGACGAGGGCCATGTGCGGTGCAGACTGCTGGACTGACCATCGCCTCATTGTGTCTAAGTGCAGGCTTCGCATCTTGCCTGTGAGGAGACCCCAAGGGCAGAAAACGACAAAGAGGCTGAATATCTATAAGCTGCAAAATAAAAGAATTGCCAGGGAATTTGCCAATGACCTTGATAGCAGACTGTTAAATATACTACAGTCAGAGGAGATTGGCGTTGAGGAACAGTGGACAATTCTGAGAGATGCTGTTTATAATACTGCTCTGGAGCATCTTGGATCAGCAGCCAGAAATAATCAAGACTGGTTCGATGAAAACGACAAGGAAATAAAGACACTCCTAGAAGAGAAACATCAGCGGTATAAGGTGTATCAAAATGACCCCACGTCGTTAGCTAAGAAAGGTGCCTTTACCAACATAAAAAGAAAGGTACAAAACAAGCAACGCGAGATGCAGGTTATCTGGTTTAGCAAGAAGGCCGACGAAATTCAGGGCTATGCAGATACCCATGACCAGAAACGCTTCTACGATGCGCTCAAAGCTGTATATGGACCCCAGTCATCAAGCTCTTCATCTCTGCTTAACGCAGATGGAACTAAGCTACTGACAGAAAGGAAACAAATTCTGGAACGGTGGGCTGAGCACTTTAATAATATTCTTAATCGCCCTGCCAATATCAATGATGAGGCTATTGCTCACCTGCCCCAGGTAGAAATCAACAAGGAGCTTGATGTTCTTCCAAGTGGAGATGAAGTCAGGAACGCAGTAAAACAACTTTCTTGTGGAAAAGCACCCGGAAATGATGCTATACCTGCTGAGGTATATAAAGCTGGCGGCCCTGTTCTGATGCAAACGGTGACCAAACTATTCCAATATATGTGGACAAAGGAACAGGTTCCACAACAGATGAAAGATACCAGCATAATTCACATATACAAGAGGAAAGGAAATCGCCAATCTTGTGACAACCATCGAGGCATCTTTCTTCTGTCCACTGCAGGCAAGATATTGGCTCGTCTCTTGCTCAATCGCCTTTTACATCTCCTTGAGCAAGGACTCTTACCCGAAAGCCAGTGTGGTTTCCGTGCTAAACGTGGAACAGTAGATATGGTCTTTTCAGCACGTCAACTTCAGGAAAAGTGCCTGGAGCAACACTGTGACCTTTATGTAACTTTTGTTGATTTGACCAAGGCCTTCCATGATGGCATGATGGTGAAGGTACTGAACGATGGAGACGTATCTGAGGCTTTCCCAGTAACAAACCGCGTAAAACAAGGCTGTGTGCTTGCTCCAACCCTGTTCAGTATGCTGTTCTCTGCAATGTTAAGTGATGCCTTTAACAACTGTGAAGATGGAATCCAGGTTAGGTACAGGACTGATGGCAAGCTATTCAACCCAAAACGCCTGAAGGCGGTTACAAAAGTGCATGAGACTGTTATCCGTGAATTATTATTTGCTGATGACTGTGCACTTAACGCTAGCATGGAACATCAGATGCAGCATGAAATGGACTGTTTTTCGCAAGCTTGCAACAGTTTTGGTCTCGAGATCAACATTAGAAAAACCGAAGTCATGTATCAACCGGTTCCAGGAAAACTGTACAAGGAGCCGCATATCACGGTGAAGGAGCAAAACCTGAAAGCAGTCGATAACTTCACCTACTTAGGCAGCACACTTTCCCGTGAAGTAACCATAGACGCTGAGGTTAATAACAGAATCGCCAAAGCCAGTGCCACCTTTGGGAGACTGCATGAGAACATCTGGGAACGAAGGGGAATCAGCCTTACCACCAAGCTGAAGGTCTACTGCGCGGTGGTCCTCACCACACTTCTCTATGCTAGCGAGACCTGGACAGTGTACAGCCGGCATGCTAAACAGCTTAATCATGTCCACATGAGTTGCCTCCGCAGACTCCTCCACATCAGGTGGCAAGACAATGTCCCAGGCACAGCAATTCTGCAACAAACTGGGCTCTGCAGCATTTACACTCTCCTGCTGAAAGTCCAAGCCAGGTGGGCTGGACATGTGGTCAGAATGCCTGACAGCCGACTACCGAAACAACTGCTGTACGGAGAACTGTGCCAAGGTAAGCGAGCAGTTGGGGGGTTGGGGGGCAGAAGAAGCACTATAAAGACTGCCTTAAGGTGTCTCTCAAAAACCTGGAAGTCAACACCAATGAATGGGAAGAGCTTGCCCTGGATCGTCCAGGTTGGCGGGGCAGGATCACCTCAGGAGCACGTGCAGCTGAAGATAGGAAAATCTTTGACGCAAAAAGAAAGCGCGCTGTACGCAAGGCACAAGTAGAATCTGGTGTACTGACCATATCTGCTTCCTTATGTCAAGTATGTGGGCGAACCTTCAGGGCCCGGATTGGACTCATCAGCCACCTCCGGACCCACAACTACTAATTCTCTTCTAACCTTGAAGTCAAGGTCATCTTCGAAAACGAAGGATGAACATCATAGTGCTACATTGTATTTTTATTTCAGGAAAACAATTTGTTCTGGCTATATATGCAGCTAATTGGTGATACCGATAGGAGAATCTTGTAAATTATCTTGACCCTTATGATCCATATTTGGAAGTTCATATTGATTCAAATTGTGTTCAGTATATCAATGTATAGCACAGTATTCATTGTATCTTTTTGGTGACCACTATTATATCAACTATAGATAATATTGAAGATATATATATATATATATAACATTTATTTGAGATATATATATATATATATACACATATATATATATATATATATATATATATAACATTTACAGTATTTAACAAAAATATTGTATTGCAGTCTATTGATTGTATACATTAGATAACTGGATGTTATCAGGATAATCTGCTATACCGTAGGCATCTACTGAGTTTATACAATATATTTGATATAGGTATGTTGGTGTTGTGAGGTAACGCTCTGTTATTTATGTTTTTTGTCTTGTTGTTCAATTTTAACATAACTTAATAAAGCTTTATATATTTGATCTATATGGTTCTCTTCTTGCGGCTACCAGCATGTAGGTCTGCATTGAATTATATATTTTTAAGGACAGGCCTCCGTAGTAGCTGTAGGTACTCTATATGTCGGGGTATAATTTCTCTGTTGAGAATCTGATGGAGCATGCTCCAAGTTAAAATTTCTGTTATGCTGGTGTGAGCCAAAAGAAAGTAAAGTATGGCCTACAGGTTTTTATGGGTGAAGTATTAGTGTTCCACACAGGAATCTTTTAAGGGTGCATTTTTTAAAGCAAAACCTTTGTGTACACAAAGCTAAAACATAGAAAAGAAAGATTGGCACATACCGTCCCGTGCAACAAAATCCTTTATTGTGGCATCATCATACCAACAGCAGGCAGATAAAACAGTGGAGCAAATATAGACGACGATCGTTTCACGCTTACATTGCGCTTCAACAGGTCATATCAAGCTAAAACACTTTGGCAGCAAATGATTAAGATCTTTTAACTAATTAGCTATTTTAGAGTGATTTTACATGGTTTTAGTAAATAGAAAAGATACCTAAAATGTCTAAATATATAACAGATGATCCCAACATATCTCAGAAGTATTTTATTATTCATTTACATTACCTAATTACCTAACTCTGTGCAGCACAGTTGTTTCCATGCTGCTGTAGGTTGCTGTGGGTGAAATTACCAAAGACTTCCTTTGATTTCTTTACCTATCACAGACTCTACACTTATTTAAAATTGCTACATGGCCATCTTGTCACGATTCCTTCTTTCAGTATGGTGATAGACAACTCAGCCATCCAATCTGAGGCTTGGGCATGCTGGGCTGTCAGTGTGGTCAGTGACAGTCCAGTTGCCCCATCAGGTCTCCTGTTCGGAATAAGCCTCAGGCTATTTAACTGGCTGTCTGTGTCTGATCTCTGCCAGTTATAGCTCTGCTCAAGTGGTGTGTGTTACTCTGTGCTCTGATTTCTAGCATTCTGATCTTTGTTGTCCAACCTTGGATTTGCTTTTGACCATCCATTTTCCTAGTTCCTGTGTCTCACCCGCTTCACTCTTGGAATTCTGGCCTCGGACTGTGACCTGACAATGCCTTTGCCTCACCACTCTATTTATGATGTACCCTCCTGTCTTTTGACCTCAAATTCCTAGATTTCCCCACCTCACGGCTAGTCTAAGAGTAGTAACTAGTGTAACATTACAACTGGCCAATAGATTTGTCTTTTTCACAAGCTTGAATTCTGTTCATATGCTCGTTGATGAAGTGGTGAATGATTCAGGATCTGCTAAGGAATGCCAGAGTCTTGAATCATTGAAATATTAGTTGCAGGGTCAGATAATTAGTTTGATGAAAACACTTCCAGCAGTGGCTATGATGTCGGCACTTTCTGATGTACGGTTAATCTCTCCCAAACCTGTAATGGCCCTCCCTGATAATTTTTCAGGAGAGAAAAAACAGTTTAGGGAGTTCAGGGAGAGCTGTAGGCTATTTTTTACCCTGCTAAAAAAGGACATGGACCGCACATCCAAAATCATACGTTGATCTGATGCCGCTAGACAAAAATACACATAACTGAACATGAGGTTCTTAGTTTAACATTCTGATCAAACTGTATGAAGCCCACTTCCACATCACGGTGAACCTCTCAGTGGGCCCTAACTTTTAGCCACCATCTCAGCGACAATGCACCAGCAGGACGGACGGCCCGATGCCTCACAGCACCTATGCTGCAATTCTGAGTCTCCATGACTCCAGGCCATACCACCCCACTAGCACAAAATCACAGCAACAATGGCCACCACACAGCACCAACACCAACACCAATTTAAAAAGAGCCATGAAACTCACCTTCTGCAAGCTCTGAGACTATGAACTGAGAGCAAAAATAGGCAGGAGCCCTCTTGCAGTTTCCTGCTAATTAAAAAAGCCTGTGCCAGATGAGCGGAGTACTTGTCCAAGTAAAAGGGAAAGATCATGCAACATGCTGAAAAAAGAACAATATTAAACTAAGAACCTCATTTGCAGTTTTGTAAATTTTTGTTTAGCGGCACTAGATCAGCTTATGATGATATTTGAATGTGCTGTCCTTGTCTTTCTACAGTTCTGGCATTTGCATTATTGTTCCTTATTTTTGTTTTACTTGAACCAGCACTCCTTTGATTTGACCCAGGTCAAATAAGCAGGAGACTGCAAGAGGGATTCCGCCTATTTTTGCTCACAGTCCACAGTCTGAGAGCATGTGGAAGGTGAGGTTTTTTTTACATCTATTCACCTTGTGTTGGTGCTGTATGGCAGCCATTATTGCTGTGGTGTTGTGCTTGTGCAGCGGTGAGGCCTGGAGTCGTGGGGACTCGCATCATGGGTGCTGTGAGGTGCCAGGTCACCTGCCCTGCTGGTGCACTGTCGCTGTGATGGTAGTTTGAGCATGGAATCACTGAGAGGGTCATCGTGACGTGGTAATGGGTTTCATATAATCTGATCAAACTGTTATACTAAGAACAGAGGCGTAACTAGGGTTTTGGTCCAGGGGGGCGAAGCTTCTGAGTGGGCCCCTAACCAGGTAACCTGGATTACAACTCGGTGACGCCCCCTAATAGTGGAGGAGAACCTCAGCAGATGACCGCGCGGTTACTGAAGAAAATCTCTATATAAAGACCAATATGGATATTACCGCCATATGGTCAGTGGTAGTTACCAGCCCTACAGATGATATAGCAGATCACTACACAGTTACAGATAATGACTTACCGCTGACGTCCTTTCTAATGGAATCATTCATTTTTCCCGTCTTTTCCATCTGGCCCAGACCGACATGACAACTTCTTCCAGCAACGACTCACCTGCAGAGAATACAACAAAGACATATTTAACGTCTCACATTCCAGCAATCACCATCTATTCCCAACCTGCACAAACTCCTCATCCTGCTTATACCCCAATACTGAGCCGCTGCTGCTGTATGTGACCCTATTACTGCCCCTGATACCCTAATACTGAGCCGCTGCTGGCGTATGTGTCCCTATTACTGCACCTGATACCCCAATACTGAGCCGCTGCTGCCGTATGGGTCCCTATTACTGCCCCTGATACCCCAATACTGAGCCGCTGCTGCCATATGTGTCCCTATTACTGCCCCTGATACCCCAATACTGAGCCGCTGCTGGCGTATGTGTCCCTATTACTGCCCCTGATACCCCAATACTGAGCCGCTGCTGGCGTATGTGTCCCTATTACTGCCCCTGATACCCCAATACTGAGCCGCTGCTGCCGTATGTGTCCCTATTACTGCTCCTGATACCCCAATACTGAGCCGCTGCTGCCGTATGTGTCCCTGTTACTGCCCCTGATACCCCAATACTGAGCCGCTGCTGCCGTATGTGTCCCTATTACTGCACCTGATACCCCAATACTGTAACTTTTTACCTAGCGGCATTACATCAACTCTACTACAATTCTGGTATTTTTTTACCCTGCAACCTTAGTCTTCAGGGGATGAGTTCCAGCGGGTGGGAATAATCATGCCACTACTGTGATGAGTCCCTCAGACCTGGGCACTTTATTTGTCACCACAAGCCCCAGAACGGTCTTCTGTTGATTCTTTTTTTGATGCCTTAGGTTTGATCTATGACAAACCCGATGGGATCCAGGTCACAGCAGCAACTATCATAAACCTAGCATAGGGTTATCACACTGCTGAAGACTCCATTGAAGTTCTATGGAATAATGCAGCTTCAGGTGCCAGTCCCACAAAGTTCTTTCCAAGACTCTCAAGGACACTCTGGTCCTTCATGATTCCTCTTGTTCTCTGGCAAAGGCCATGACCCAGGACATACAGCTGTACCGCAGAATCCGTGAGAGATGTGGTGAGCGACAGGGTGCCCGTTATACTCCTCAAGGGCAAGTCCATTTACTGGAAGTGGAGCCATTGGAGGTGGTAGTTGCCAACTTTTGTGCTGTGAAGAAAAAACGTAAACAAGATCTTGGACTCTGTCTATACTGTGGTCTTGCAGGACATTTTGTAAAGGACTGTCCACCTCACCCTCAAGCAAACAAGCCATCAGGAAAATGCCTAAGGTTGGGTGATTGTCGATGGGGTCACCCAGACTCACAGGTACCTTTTTTCTTATCAGATAAATTTAATCTTAATACAGTTTTGTCCTTCAAGAACAAGGTATTGCTAGCATTGTCTTTCATTGTCTGGGGGTTGGTAGCTAACTTTATTTATTTGGGACTGGATCTGAAATTAGGATTCAAATTTTTACTATTGACAAAACACCGCTACTTCAGAACTTTGTTAAGCGCGTAATGGTGAAATTCACACTGAATCCATTTCCTATTTATCATTGCATAATTTACCTGCTGGGTTGTTGTTAGAGTTTCCATGGCTGCTTATTCACAATCCTTTTATTGATTGGTGCCACAAGGAGATTGTTAAGTGAAGCCTTAAATGTCATAAGAAATGTCTCAGCTCTGTACAAACATCCTCTGTTAGTCTGGAAAGACTGACGGTGTACCTGAAAGACTTTGGAGATGTGTTTTTGAAAAGAGAGGTGGAGACATTAACTCCCGTCGTCCTTATGATTGTGCTACTGATCTTGTCCATGGTGCAAAATTACCTAAAGCTCACCTTTACAATTTGTCTGGGCCCGAATGTGTCGTCATGAAAACTTATGTAAACAAAAGTTTACAGAAGCGTCATATCCGTCCTTCCTCCTCCCCTGTAGCTGCTGGATTTTTCTTTGTAAAAAAAGAAAGATGGTGGCCTCCATCCTTGCCTGGAATTCTGAGAACTGAAGAAAATCACAGTTAAGAATAAATACCCATTTCCACTCATCCCTGACCCTTATAATCAGCTGATGGGGGCTAAATGCTTTTCTAAACTTGACCTTAGAGGGGCTTGCAATTTGATATGCATCAAGAAGGGTGATGAGTGGAAAACAGCGTTTTTAATGTCCGAGTGTTTATTCGAAAATCTTGTCATGCCATTTGGGTTAACCAATGCACCAGCAGTATTTCAAAACTTTATGAATTATATTTTTTCTGATTGCATTGTGAGTTTTGTTGTGATTTACCTTGATGATATTTAAATTTTTTCTCCTGATTTGAATCCTCACCAAGGAACATGATCGTGTATTATTACAATGGTTGAGATAGAATTCTATGTTTGCTAAAATTGAGACATGTATTTTTTCTGTTCAGGAAATTTCAAGCCTGGAGTTCCTTTTTTTTTTTCCTGATGGGTTTAGGATGGATTCTAGGAAGGCGCAAGCCATAATAGATTGGGTCCAACCTAGTGACCTGAAAGCATTGCAACATTTTCTAGGATTTGTCAACCATTATAGGAAATTTATTATGTTTTTTTTCTGATTGCTAAACCTCTTACTGACCTTACAAATAAGGGGGCGGATCTCAAGGGTTTGGCCACCAGATGCTATTGGGGCTTTTGAAAAATTGTAAGACTGTTTTATGTGGAGTGCCCGCTAGGGCCGTGGGGTACTCGGTACCGGTCTGGTTCTTAAAGGGATGTGTCACGGTGGCAGTGTCACGGTGGCAGTGACCTGGTCCTTGGCCCTGGGCTTCCAGTAAAAGGAATAAAGTCTAATGCTTAAAGGGGTCCTCTGGGGATGATGGTACTGCAGCAGGCATGGTATGACTTCCCACAGGTGCAGCTTAGTCCCCAGGGCTCCCGGTGTAGTGGGAACAGATGACAGATGGTTTAGTGCCAGAAAGAATTAGAGGACACAAGGTTGCAGTCTCTTTACCTTTTACTGGTAGTATGCAGCAATAATCCATGGTACAGATCGCAGGTGATCGTGCGGTCCAGCCAGCCTGGAAGCGATTTAGAGATACCCCTAGCCAGGTGGGGTTGGAAGCCTTTCTTACTGAGCTGTGTTGTAGTCCCCTGCTGCCTAAGGCTTCACAGAAGGTCCTCACTTTCTCTCTCTGTCCTTTTGAGTAGGACACTACCCGCATGGCAGGCAACTCGGGCCTTTTTACAGGTGTCTCTGGTTGCGACTTCGGGATCTATGTGCTGCTGTGCCTCCAGATGTAATGGGGACAGGCGACTTGAAATCTCTGGCCCGCTGGTTTCCGTGGTGGGGCATACAGTTACCCCCACAACTGCGGAATTCTGGCTTACGGTTTCTACGCTTCAGCGAGGAGGAAGCTCAGTCGCAGCTTCCCTCCAGCTCTTCACTCTCCTTTGCTTCTTCACCCATACAGTCTCCTACAGACTGCTCCTGCTCGGTCTCTCTACAGACTGCTCCTCCAGCCAGACTATATATAAGGAAGCCACCCACAAACTGGATCAGAGCTCCCCCTTTTGGCCTGGAGTCAGAACAGTGTTGTATGTACTTGTTACCTGTTAAAGGGATTTTTCCTCGCTTCCAGGCATGGCATCACCCTCCCCGTGAGGAAGGCTATTCCACTGTAACAACCGGCTTTTTGGGGTGTTACATATATCCTGTTTAAATTCATCCCAATCTACGGGAAACATTCATTGTGGAGGTGGATGCTTCAGAGGTCTGAGTAGAGGCTATTTTATAGCAGGATTCCAAAGCTATGACCAATTTGTGGCACTTTGCTTTTTTTTCTAGACAATTTTTGTCTGCTGAAAGAAATTATGATGTTGGGAATTGTGAGTTACCTGTGTTAAATTAGCCTTTGAGTAATGGAGACTTTTTTGAGGGGGCAGTTCCTCAAGTCAGTTTGATCAATACCCATAAGAATTTAGCGTATATTGAATCAGCTAAATAGCTATCTCCTGGACAGGCCAGATGATCCTTCTTTTTCTATAGATTCAGTTTCTCTATCACGTTCAGACTGGGGTCCAGTAATGTGAGGGCTGACGCAATATCATGGTGTCTTAGTTCAGTTTCTCCTCTAGAACCCACAGCAAAGCCTCTATTCTCCTTAAGAGCATTGTGGTTTCTGTGGTGTCTTCGCAGTTGGAAACTGAGATCCATAAATTTCAGTTGTTTTGCTCCTCCCACCACTACAAGGTCCAAATTATTTGGACCTGTGTACCTAAGATAACGTCTGTTGCAGGAATTTCATGATTCCGTCTTGAGTGGTCATCCTGGGGTCATGGCTATGTGGAAAGCTATTTCTAGACTTTTTGGGTGACCGTCTATGAATAATGAATGATGTTAAAGATTTTGCATCTGCTTGTAAAGTTTGCGCACGCACTAAAGTCAGGTCGGAAAAGTGTTATTTGGGTGATAGTTGACTGATTCAGCAAACAGTCTCATTTTGTTCCTTTGTCAGGATTACCCAATGCAGAGACTCTCCAGGCTGTTCATTTGCCATGTTGTGAGATTGCATGAAATTCCTCTTAACATTGTGTCTGGTAGAGGAGTGCAATTTGTCTCTAAATTCTGGAAAGCATTTTGTAAGAAACTGGGGATTGACTTGTCATTTTCCTTTGCTTACCACCCTGAAACTAACGATCAGACAGAAAGGACAAATTAATCTTTGGAACAATTTTTAAGGTGTTTTGTTGCAGCTCAGCAGGAGGACTGGTCTTTATCTCTTGCTGAATTCACCTTTAACAGTAGGGTCAATCAGTCCACTGGGACCTCGCCATTTTTTTTGTAATTATGGTTTAGATTCAAATTCTGCAGAATTGTCTAGGATAAGTTCTGAATGTCACCATAGAGAAACTTGGGGATGTCTGGTGGAAGGTTCAAAAGAATATGGTGGCTGTTCAAATTCACCAAGAAAGGAAGCCTGATAGAAAACGTTCGACTGGTCCTGTCTTTAAAGTAGGTGATAAGGTGTGGTTGTCAGCCAAAAATATTAAACTAAGTCTAAGTTCACACTGGGTGTTTTTGCTTTGATTTTTTTGCTGCCTGTTTAATGATAATTTTCAGCTGCTTTTTACAGTACCAGCAAAGCCTATGAGATTTCAGAAATCTCATGTACACACATTTTTTGGGGGCATCAGTATTTTGTGCTTTACATGTTTTTTTTGGACATAGAGCATGTCACTAATCTCAGCGTTTTTTTCAGCGTTTTCCTCATTAATATAAATGGGTGGTGAAAAAACGCACCAAAAATGCAGGTATCAGGTTTTGCTGTGGTTTTTGTGCCAAAACCTGATTCTATGGAATAGGACTTTTTTTTAACACTAAACTTTATCAGCATGCACGAGAGACAAATCTAGTATCCCAAAACTGCATAAAAAATGTCGCAAAAAACGCAAGAAAAAAACAAGTAAAAACATGCTTTTTTTCTGCAGCTTCTTTCCTGCCAAGAGACCAGGTTTTGCTGCAGAAAAAAAAAAGCTGAAAAACCTCCTAGTGTGAACATACCCTTAATGTACTGTTGACGACGTTGGGTCCAAAGTTCATTGGTCCTTATGAGATTCTGGAAATGGTCAATCCTGTGGCTTTTAGGTTGAAGTTTCCTCCATCCCTTTGTATCCCTAACGTCTCCCATAAATCCCTGTTAAAGGAGTTTTTCTCTTCGATTATGTCCCCCTCATCCCCACCTCCTCCGATTTCTGTCAAATACAGTGTAGAGAACAACGTACAACAAATTGTGGATTCTTGGAAAGTTCGTAATTCCCTCCAGTATCTCATCCAATGGAAAGGAAATGAACCAGATGAGATCCAGGGTTCCAGCTCGAGCTGTGAAGGCAGATCGCCTGGTCAGGGCCTTCCTCTGATCTCTGACAGTTGTACCTCTGCGCAAGTGGTGTGGGTTATTCTGTGCTATGAGTTCTAGCATTCTGATCTTTGTTGCCTGACCTTGGATTTACGCTTGACTATCTGTTTGCCTGGACCCTTTTTAATATCCACCATCCTCTTGGAATTCTGTCCCTGGACTGTGACCTGACTATGCCTTTGCCTCACCCCTCTGTTTATGACGAACCCTTCTGGCTCTTGACCTCGGACTCCTTGACTTCACCACCTCATGGCTAGTCCATTAGTAGTGACAAGCGTCACACATCTATTAGAAGTAACACAAGTACGGTAGTGCTATAATTGTTTCTTGACCTCACAGACAATACAATTTCTTCTATTTGCCGAACTGTAACAATCTGCTGCCCAGCATGTGAAACACACTCCATCCAGGAACAGGAAGGGGAGGTGTTCAGCCAAGGAGAATAAGACTACATTTTCCACGTTGAGCTTTTGGTAAATTTTTGATGTTGCAGAGTTTCCACACTATTTTTGCACCCATTAATTAAATTAGGCCTGTTTCATTTTTTTTGGAAAATACACAGCACACAGAGACCTCACCAAAAACTTGTTGTCGAACGTAGGGATTGCAGGCAATACTTCAGGGAGGAGACAAGGGCACATAATAGAATATAGCTTTTAGGGGCTTTTTAACTACAATATTAAGGTGTAAATCATATTGCAGGAGATGACAAGACCCGCTTTAACTGCATAAAAAACCAATCTAACTGAAACATGAAAAAAGGTTAAAAAAAAACCCTTCAAAACTGAACAAAATGGAAGGGATCAGAGAGAAGCTGAAAGGCTGTGTACATTTTCATGAAGGAATGTAACTAGTTGAGCGAATGAGCAAACATAACCTTTAAACATGGAAGCAAATTTAGTCCAAACTGAGAAGGAAGAAGATATCTGGAGAACAACCCGCTCCTCAGACAAGTGAAATACTATAAGTACTGAGCATGTGAGTTCTGTAATTTCGGTGCAGGTGCACTATAAATACTTAATATATCTATGTTTGAATATATAAATCCTATTTTAATATTGACAAACCTATGGAACGCCGGTGTAAGTATCTGTAGAGTCCTGCAACTAATGAAACAAGAAAAATTCAGAAAAGATAAATTTTAAAGATTCATCTTAAAGTGATTGTTATAATAGGTAAAAAGTTACTCAGAAAAAAATAAATATTGTGTCCGCGGCAAATTCATGAAATTCAGTTACCGCGTTGCATAGCAAGCTGCAGGGGTGCCATCTTTTGGTGAGCAGTGGTATTGCACCATACGTTCCAATTCCAACATAAAAAATCTGTTGTGAATCAATAGAGGTATGTTATAAATTAGCTTTACCATGATTCCACCCCCCACCCCCAAAAACGGTACGATATACACATAGCATAGAATATACAGGCACATAATCATCAAAACCGGTTTTACCTTATCAAAGGTAGGTGGTATTATTATCATAACCCCCAATACTGATAGCACAGACTTAGTAAATGTTTGTAAGTAGCTGATTGTACTTCTAAAACCAAGACCTTTCAAGCAACTTTGTATAAAATGGTGTTTTTGTTTTAAAACTATCACATAAATATAAGTGTATGATTATATCCATCAGACAGCCATTGGTTATAACTATAAAAATCCTTCTTAAGTTAAGATCCCATGATGAGTTTTTGATGCTGCATATTTTGGCAGCTCAAAAAAAGGCAGCGTTTTACGGATCCAGCAAAGTGGATGAGATCTATAGAAATTTTGCGCTTCTTTCTGCAGAGTAAACTGACGTGCGGTGCGTGCTGGAAATCGAGAACATGTTCATTTCTCTTACCAGTATGTTGAGTTTTATGTGCGTATTTTCCCTATAAAATTGCATTAGATGCGGGAAATTCACAGGTAAAATACCCTTAGGCGTTTTTTTGTGGATTTCTGCCGCAGAAAAGCAATAAAAATACATGTAATCCAGCTGCATCAATAAAGTAATGCACCAAAAAGGATCAAATACAAAGCAGCTTAATTTACCATTTGACAAATGAGAAAGAGATAAAAACTGCAATATCAAATATGTAAAAAACGCAAGCAAACATTCTAATAGGTGCCGAATTTCTTCACAAAATCTACAAAAATGCAAATAAAACTGGACATTCCCGGTGCTAGAAAAAACATAAGTGATTTCCTCCACGTTTCAAGCTAAAACCTAGTCCTTACTCTTGGATGAGCAAGGACTAGGATTTTCGGTGCTTTCTCATTGCAGTCAGGCATCCGTTCAATGGCTGACGTCAGGGATTACATCTGAACCCCCCCACAAAACGGGATTTGGATGTATATGCGCCGAAGCGGCCGTTGACTATAATGGTGCTGGCAGAGCGAACGTGAGCCCTGTCGTGCATCATTTTCGGGTTTATGCGACTACTGGAGACGGATACTCAGATGTAGTAGACTGCACCTGGGTGTCCGCCTCCAGTGTTTCGATAATAAAGCAGCCATGTTTTTTTTTCAAATTTTTACGAAAAACAATTTAAAAGGGTCATCCCACCAATAACATTTATTGACTACGGGTGATTAATGCATCATTATGGGGTGTCTGACTGCAGGAACCAGCGTTGAGAATGGAGATCCCATGTTTCATATGGTAGCGACCACCACGTCCATAGGCAATGATGGAGAGACTGGCACGCAAGTGTAATAATACTTCATTTGAGCAGCTTACATGAGACCCCTCTTCTAATAATCAGTGGTGGTCCCAGCAGTCAGACCACCACCAATCACACAATCATCCCCTATCCCATGGATAGGTGATAAATGTTATTAGTGCGATTACCCCTTTAACTTTTGCTACATAGTTATACAGCTCTCGATGTCTCTATCTACCGTACTCTTTTTTTTTTCTTTTTTTTTAATGCAAGAAATGCTAATTTGTAATGAATTAATTGTGATAATTAATATTGACCTATAATAAGAGTATTGTAAGTGTGCTCATTATGACATTTTTCTGGCCAGGTATATACAGCGCAACTTGGATTTGAATAAAAGACAGAAACCAATGTAAATCAAGGTGAATGAGCTCACAAATTAATTTATTCCTGCAGATACAATAACCCCTTAGACCAAACTGTCTAAATTTATCTGACATCTTGAAATAATAACCAATTTACAATATTAGAATTCATTCAGGAAAAACAGACGATGAATTTGCATTTAAATTATATTCTTAAGCGACTTTCAATTGTGATTTTGCCCGCTGCTGTGAAGTAGGAAATTGCAGCTAAAATTGTTTTACTCCTGTATATTTCCATATGATCTGAACACTTTTACGAAAAGGACTTGCAGACGGTGAGCAGTAGCGGATTACGTTCATCCGAGGCCCTGGGCTGTTACTTTATTTGGCTTTTTCATCTACAATTTTTTTTTTTAGGACTTTACATTTACTGTTTGGTAGGCATTACACTGCTGTAGCATATACAGGTATTGCACAGTAAAGAAGTTCTAAAACTTTTTAATTAACTTTCTGTATCAATTCCTCACCATTAATAAATCGCTCTTTGATTACTTCTACTGACTGATAGAAATCACACAGATGCTCCTAAATGATGAAGGTTCCCATGAACTGATAGCAAAGAGAGAGCAAGAAAACCATAAGGAACCCCCTAGATGTTAAAACTTGAAATCTTTGATGGTTCTCCACCAGTGAAATACTCACCAAGATCTTGGTTATTAAAATTAGGGATGTTCATGTTCCGGCCCAAGAACTGCTCTGGAACCTTCCACCTATCCATTTATGTAAACCGTACTCCATTTTGGACCAGGACATATTCGAATTTCCTGAGATTGATTTGCAGCAGCTACGCCATGCATGACTTCATTCCACCAGAAAGCATGAAATAGAATTTCTATTACTGCTGTATTACATACTTTCCAATGGAGGGAGTATTTCCTCTTCATGGAGGAACAGTGACACCTTCATGAAGTATCATTCCTAAAAGTCAATATCAACCAATAAGAATGGCGGACTGTACTGTTGTGATCATTCCCTTGAAGTCACCAATTGCGTTATAATAAAGTGTGAACTAGGTTATGCGTCCTTCATGTATATGTTAGGCTACGTTCACATTTGCGGTGTCGGGCGCAGCGTCGGCGACGCATACCGACGCATGCGTCATGCGCCCCTATCTTTAACATGGGGGGCGCATGGACATGCGCTGGTATGCGTTGTATTACGTTTTGCAACGCATGCGTCATATTGACGCACAGAGAGGGCGCAGAAAACGCTACTTGCAGCGTTTTTCCTGAGCCGAAATTCCTGCTCTGTACGATCTTATGACAACGCATGCGTCGCAAAGCGCTGCGTTGTGTATTTGCGTTGTTGGTTGTGTTGCGTCGCGTCGCCCAGCAACACAAATGTGAACGTAGCCTTAATGTGTAAATGTATAGTAATGTATTTAGTGTACAGTATATGATATATAGTGATTATAGGGTAAGCATCATAGGTGTTATATATTTAAAGAATAGAGTGTAATAAGCAATATAAGACATAGTTAAAGTGTGGGCCTATCCAAAAGCGGGAAGGACAAGCCCCAGTAAAAAAAGGGACTGCTACCTGGTAGGAATCAGATGGAGAAGTACAGGAACCAAGGTCAAGTTCAAGTGCAGTGGGCTGGTAGTGTTACCAAGGATTTATCATTCATGGCCATGGGAGGCCTTACTGGAGACATGCCTGCAATGTCTGGAGCTCAGGGCTTGGTATGAGTACTATGGAAAGTGCCTTATCCCCTGATGTAAAGGGGACGATGGCTGTGAAACCACGTGAAGGGAATGTAACGTATCTCGGGTGTACAGCAGGACTGGACAAGAGATCTCTGGGGCTGAAGGAACCAGTAAACACTGTGATGGTCCATGAGGAAAGGATAGCAATGCTGAGAATGTACTGTACAAAGGAAACAACAAGGGTTGTGCCTGATACTGCATATTACAATGTGATGAACTTGAACTGTCCAGTAAACTTTTGCTTGTTGAAACAAATCGGTTGGCCCTTGATCTATGTGCGGCGGCTTCTGAAGATGTAGCCTTGGACACGGCGAAGGCTTGCGGCCTTAACCCCTTAATGACAGCCAATACGCCTTTTAACTGACCTCACATATAAGAGAATAGCCTCCCCATACAGGTGACAATACAGCATCTGTCGGTTGTGCACTATAGCTGACAACTTTCTGCATCAGCCATGATCAGTGTTTGCACAGTCCAAATCTGTTTAACCCCTTAGATGCTGCTGTAAATAGTGACTACATCATTATAAATGGTTAACAGAGTGTGGGGGCTTCCTATTTATCCCAACTGGCGCCCTCAGATCATGATTGTGTAGTCCTGATGTTTGCCATAGCAGTTCATGACCAAATAGCGGCATTAGAGTCTGACGGCTGTAGTAATCTGTTCAGAAGTTAGAGGCATTTAGGTGGTAAAAATGCACATTTTCATTTCTGTCATACCACTTTGCATTAATTCCTGTAAAGCATCTGAAGAGTTAATAAACTACCTGACAGCAGTTGTCAATATGTCAGGGGGTGCTGTTATTAAAATGGTATCACGATTGAACCCCTAAAGTCACTTCAAACATGGATAGGTCCACAAAAAAATAAATTTAGTAAATTTCCTTGAAAAAATGAAAAATTACTGCTACATATTTAAACCTCCTAAAATGCTAACAAAAATTAACGTTTTACAAATGGTGCTGATGTAAAGCCGACATGTGGGAAATGTTATTTATTAATGTCTTGCTGTGGTAGGACCATCTGGATTAAAGGGATAATCAATCAAATTTTGAAAATTGCTAATTTTTTTACATTTTTCTCAAATTTTTGATATTTTTTATAAATAAACACAACATATTGACCTAAATTTACCATTATCATAAAGTATAATGTGTCACGAAAAAACAATCTCAAAATCACTGGTATTTGTTGAAGCATCGCAGAGCTATTACCACATAAAGTGACACTGGTCAGATTTCAAGAATTTGGCTCCATCACTAAGGGGTTAAAGTGAGTGTGATACACCTCACACATTCCAGCATGTTGGGAACAGGACATGATTTTCTGTAAAGTGCCAGGGCGTGATGTAGCATCAGCAGCACTAACGAGTCTTGCCACATAACTAGGGATAAACGTCCTCCTCAGTGCAAAGCATGAGATTTGATTCAACTGTATGAGAGGCCTCTGACTAGAGTCTAAGGGGTAACACCCCTCATTGTGGAGAGTGACATACCTGAAATGCTAGAGTAAGGAACGTTATAGGAAATGCAATGCTCCTTTTGGAAATTAAATATGCAAATTGTCTCTTCAGGTAGGAAGAGGACTAGAACTCTACTGCCAACTATTGAAAGTAGCGATCCTAAAAGCCATTATTGACCCTTTAATGAGCCTTGCCACATGACATAGGATGAAAGCCAAACTAGAATCTCAATTTGTAGACATGTTTTTTGGGGTGTTGCTCCTGCTCAATACAAAGCATGAGATCTGATTTAATTGGCATGTCACGCATGTCACTCTCCACAAGGAAAAATGTTACCTCTTATTTCCTATGCAATTCCCCTAGCAATGCTGGACAGTGGGCACAGCTGCCAACATTTCAGCTAATATTAAGGGCACATTCAGACATCCGTGCAACACAGCTCAAGCATGGATCACAATGCACGGACTGGCCGCCAGTCTCCCTACCTAAGTGTAACAGCTTCATAGAAACATATGATTCTGTAGTGCTCAGGTTAGGAGACCCGCAGCCAGTCCGTGAATTGAGGTCCATGCTTAAACCATGTTGTACAGATATATGAATGAGCTCTTACTCAAAAACAACACTGTCACATAAGAACACATGGTTGATGGGGGCTCTGCTATAGATTACATTGGGGCCCAAGATTTGCAAATTCTATTGGAATTAAAGAGTCCAACACCCAAAAAGATAGTATATAATATTTGCCCAAAGTTATTTTTTTGCCATAGATGTGACTTAATGCTCTTCTCCACAGTACAAAGTCTGTAAGAGGCGCATACTTACCATGTGCCAGAGGGGCTTTTGGACACCAAGACATGAATACTAGTGTTGAGCGAACAGTAGGCTGCTCGGGAGCATGCGATACTTGTCACTGCTTGGCACTCGATTGAGCACCCAAATGCTTGAACGAGTATTGAGCAGTGGCGGGACATTCGCCCATCACTATTGAATATGAGTATCCTTTCCAACATTTTAAAACCCATAGTGAGACTTATCACCCTCGTTCCGGAACCACATAACACACTGCCAAAATGCTCAGAATTTTGCACTTTCCCCCTTTCTCAGACCCAAGCTGATTGTGTCGGCTAAATCAGGAGTTTCGGCAAGTATGCTATAACCATACCACCCCCCTAAGGCCAGTGATGCTGCAGATTCTGGTGCATGATGCTTTTATGCATTTACGGGGAAGCTATCAGCTGATTCACACTTCCAGAATCATGTGCAGCATTAGAGACTGACTCTATTCTTGCAGCCATGTTTGGCATTTCAGAGAAAATAGACTTAATTTCATTTAGGTTGGAACGATTTAGATGACTAGTCCGAGAGGCTGTCTTTTACATGTGTATGGAGGACTAAAATTTTTCCTATTTTTGCAACCCCCAGGTGAGTGCTGTCATCGTTCCATGTTTGGTGTAGTAGAGGCCGGTCTCTAATGTCTTCTCCCTGTCCCACTCCTCAAGGACAGGTCTCTCACTATACACACACAAGAAGAGACCTTTCAGTCAAGGGGTAATGGGGCAAGGAGGAGCCAACGGGGACCGGCCTCTTGGACTAGTCATCTGAATAATGTCATCATTGGCTGCTATCCTAAAGTATGTTTCTGAGAGATATAAATGGCTGCAATAATGGATCCAGTCTCTGATTCATGGTTCAGCAACATGAATCAGCTAAGAGGTTCCCTAACTGTTATGGGTTTCCGTTAAATGCCACATCGGCTTTAACAATCCTAAATAAAAACTTCATTTATGATTCTGTCTTACGATAGTGAAGGCTTTTATCACAGCATTAAAGCCTTGATTCCATACAATTATTATCATTTCGCTTATTTAATGTGCTTATTTTTGTAGCTTCTGCTGTTGAATGGCTAAAACTTGCAATTACGATGATGACACCACTGAATATTTATATCAATTTTTGCTTTTAATGGATATAAATTTTAATTTTATTAAATCACCCGGCAATGGGGGAAATTCAAAGAGAGAAGTTCAATATCTTTTTCTGCGGAGCCTTAATAGCTCATTTCTATGCATGTACCTGCTATTATTATTACGCTCAGATAGTCTAATGGCATCT
The DNA here is from genome assembly GCF_032444005.1 of Ranitomeya imitator. Taxonomy (NCBI): domain Eukaryota; kingdom Metazoa; phylum Chordata; class Amphibia; order Anura; family Dendrobatidae; genus Ranitomeya; species Ranitomeya imitator. Next base: position 812,388,018 of record NC_091283.1, read on the forward strand.
GTAATACAGCATTCCCTCCATGTAACAAGTCTTTAATTAGCGAAAAATTCATAGTAGAAACGGCTGTTATGTCACGACAGCTAAAGATCTGGTTTCAATAAAGGGCACAGGAAACCCAATATTTTGGGAACAGGTCAATTTGGTTTTAAAGATCCATGTTTTTGAAAGTAAAGAATGAATTAAAAAGTTTTGAGTATAGCTAATTTTTAATATTTAAATCCACTATTATTTTTACTTAAATGCATGTATTTCAGGCTAAATATTTTTGCAATTCAGTTGCATTAAAAATGTTGCACTCTTTGGGTTTTTACATGCTCCTTGTTTCCGTTCACACTCAACTTTTAATGTGGTCATAAATCAGCTGAAAAAAAAATAAAAAAGACATAAAATAATTTCAAACTCTCCTGTCACACTGTCCGAATGAGATCACTGACAGATTATCAGTTACTGTAACTCATTCTGCAGCCAGCATTAGAAACCGCAACCCAGAGGCTGTAGAAGGCAAACTGTGCAAATTTTGTTGTAAAACCCAATGGCAAAAATGTTTTTTAGCCTTCAAATACAAGCATTTAAGAAATAAAAAAAATTGTCCTAAAAGGTGGATGACCCATATAAAGGGTTTGCACCAACCTGATATGTTATCATCCATTAATAGGATTATTGAGGGACCGACTGTTGGGATCACTAGCGATCGACCACTGGGGCCCCCAGCGGTCCAGAGAGCAGGGCTCTTCTGCACACATGGAGCAGAGGTAGAGTATGAACATCTCTGGTTCTTTCATTCTCTATGGATCTGTGGGAGATGGCTGAATACAATGCTCTGCTTGTAAAGGGATAATTTTTAACTTAGTGCAAAACCTTTAAGGTGTAGACACATGGTTGTTGCACCTTTACGGAAAGCATGAAAACCAGTCAGACTGGTTGGATTTCTCTGCCACCCATATTCTTTCCTGTAGAGGTAATCGGAAAAAGTGGTGATTGGCATCCTCTTATCTCAATTTTAGTAAATATATCCACTCAGCCGATCCAATTCCCTATTAGAGACTTGGATAGGATGGCCATCAATTGGACAAAGTGACCATTACCTTCACCTTGTTGACTCTCCCAGAACATTGAGGAAGCTCCTAAGATGAAGGGAGATCTCCCAAACTCATAGAGGAGTCAGCAAATCCCCATGCCAAACTGAACTTGCCTGTTCTGGAGGTTTCTTTACTTAAAGGGAATCTGTCACCTAATGTTGGCCCTATAAACTGTGGCCACCGCCATCAGGGGCTTATCTACAGCATTCGGTAATGCTATAGATAAGCCCCCGATATATCCTGAAAGAGAAAAAAAATAAGTTATATTATACTCACCCAGGGGCGGTCCGGTGCGGTCCAGTCTGATAGGTGTCGCAGGTCCGGGTCCGGCGCCTCACATCTTCATGAGATGTCGTCCTCTTCTTTGCGTCCTGTCGCGGCTCTTGCGCAGGTCTAATTCTCTGCCCTGTTGAGGGCAGAGCAAAGTACTGCAGTGCGCAGGCGCCGGGAAAGATCAGAGAGGCCCAGCACCTGCGCACTGCAGTACTTTACACTGCCCTCAACAGGGTAGAGAATTACACCTGCACAGGAGCTGCAGCAGAAGCAAGGAGGATGATGACATCGTATGAAGATGGGAGGCGCCAGACCCGGACCTGCAACAACCATCGGACCCGAACGGCGAACGCCCCTGGGTGAGTATAATATAACCTGTTTTTCTTGTCTTTCAGGTTACATCGGGGGCTTATCTACAGCATTACAGAATGCTGTAGATAAGCCCCTGATGGCGGTGGCTGCAGTTTATAGGGCCAAAATGAGGTGAAAGATTCCCTTTAAAAAGATGAGGAAGTAGGTATTGAAAGTTGGGAATGGATTGGAGGAGCATGGCTTTAGAAAAGGAAAGTAGCTACATCAAAAATTTACTGAATTTTCTGTGCATCAAATGGCTTGCCCTCCTGAATATCTGCAGTGCAAAGGTGGAAAGTGTGACCGCCTTTGGGGTATCTTTCAGGCTGCCTAATAGAGCCCAGCAACCATGGAAATGACTAGGCAGTACTTGAAAGAGTTCAATCAACCAAGAGAGGTGACCATAATAGATCTGCATGCTGCAAAAAAATTCTGCCCTTCTACAGAATACAAAATACTCTATCACAGCTCCCAACCATCCCTCAAATCAGGACAGTCTCACTGTCCTAGCAAGCCAGGGCTTTGTGCTGACTTCCAAAACGCGGCCTGTCTCTGCACATGTTTATAGTAATTAAATAAATAATTATTTTCTTGTGATCTGATCTCCCCTGGAATCAAACCCACAACGTGTGCCATTGCAGGCAGCAGCTAAAGCTATGAGTCACGGGCGGCTTACGCTGATCAGCATAGGATAATTTTCTATACTTGAAGCTGCAGTGCAGGCTCTGAGCCCATAGAGATGCATATGTACATCACAGTGTATTTCTATGGCCCTCTGTATTAGAGGTAAATTAAAGCTTGGCTTTTTTCCCCAAAAAAATTGATAAAAAATAATGAAAAACAATTACAATAATGTAATTTTTAATGTGCTTTTTAAAGAAATAATAAACATCATAAATCAGCAAATAACATGGACATGTTTGGTGCCACTATAATCATACCGACCCGCACAACACAGCAGTCAGATTATTTATGGTAATTGGCGTAAAAAATGGTGTGAGTGATTTTTTTGTCTATTAAATCCATAAAAAATACAACAAAAATGTAACGCTGAGGCCGTGATCACATGTAGTGTAAATGCTGTGTACTTTCCGTTTGTTTTTGCTTAGAAATTCTGGGGTGTTTAAGGGCTCATACTCATCTGCGTTTAAAAAATCGGTCTAATGTTGGTCCCGAAAAGTCGGACGAGTGTCATGCGAGTGCTATACGAGTATCATGCAAGTACAATGCGATGTCATCCATATGACATGTGTATGCAATCCATATACAATGCATTTTTAGCATCAGCTTTTACATAAGTAATTCTCTATGTCATTTCACGCTAGTTTAGTACACTCCCTGACAGAAGTTATGTCGCTTATCCCTGTTATGTAAATAAAAGCTTATAACCCGACAGTAAATTCATCCATTGGTTGTATAAATTATTCTTTTGAAAGCTGAAACCCTTCGAAATGTGGTTTAGGTATTGGCGTTAATTCAGAAATATTGATGATTTAATGGACACAGAATGGTCAGATTTTGGCAAGAAGTTTTGTTGCCTGGTCATATAATGCACCCAATCCTAGTTTACATCCTCACCTGTGCTCTGTAAATGATTGGATAATTAGTGTGTGTGTATAAAAAGAAACCCAGCACCCCAGACCTTCACTTGAACTGCAACTTGAGCTCTGACAACATGCCGAAAATCCACCCTGCGACCAAAGCCTGGATTATCAAGAGGCTGAAGACCAGATCCACTGCATAACATGGATAAGCGACATAACTTCTGTCAGGGAGTGTAACTAATAAAACGATCCTAGATACAGAGATAGATAGATAGATAGATAGATAGATAGATAGAATTGTGATGTATAAATACTAGTGCACAGGTGACTGGGGTACATCAGCTATGAACTCCGGTGACCTGTCTCACATAAGCGCTACACAATGTGGGAGTGTAATCACAGTCCTGTCTAAGTGTGTTTCGGCTGGCTTGCTGAGCGATTGCACCATGTCACCGCTCAACAAACCACCTGGATGTAGGACAGCTAGAGTTCTTAGTGGGACAACTGTTATGTTTGCTAATGACAGGTGTTATGAAGGCAATCCAGAAACACAGTGTGCTTAGCGATCAGAGCGCACACAGTGATCTGACAAATACCCAAAAATACAAGAACGAGCTCTGAGACGTGGAAACTCTGTAGACTGCACACCTGATCCTATCCTAAACACAACTAAAAGCGGCTGTGGATTGCGCCTAACAACTACCTAGGCAACTCGGCACAGCCTAAGAAACTAGCTAGCCTGAAGATAGAAAAATAGGCCTGACTTGCCCCAGAGAAATTCCCCAAAGGAAAAGGCAGCCCCCCACATATAATGACTGTGAGTAAGATGAAAAGACAAAACGTAGGGATGAAATAGATTCAGCAAAGTGGGGCCCGATATTCTAGGACAGAGCGAGGACAGTAAAGCGAACTTTGCAGTCTACAAAAAACCCTAAAGCAAAACCACGCAAAGGGGGCAAAAAAAACCCACTGTGCCGAACTAACGGCATGGCGGTACACCCTTTGCGTCTCAGAGCTTCCAGCAAAACAAAAGACAAGCTGGACAGAAAAAAAGCAACAAAAAAGCAAAAAGCACTTAGCTATACAGAGCAGCAGGTCACAGGAACAATCAGGAGAAGCTCAGATCCAACACTGAAACATTGACAAGGAGCAAGGATAGCAGCATCAGGCGGAGTTAAGTAATGAAGCAGTTAACGAGCTCACCAGAACACCTGAGGGAGGAAGCTCAGAAGCTGCAGTACCACTTGTGACCACAGGAGTGAATTCAGCCACAGAATTCACAACAGACAACATCATATAGGGATTCTCGGCAGACAGGAGAGGAATATGATGGTTTATTATTTTTTATTTTTCAGTAATAAGTTGGAACAGTTACTTTTTAAAGCTCAAAATCAAAGCTTTTCTGTACTATAAAAACCACATTAATAATCCGCTTCACTCATTCCAATCAGGCCAAGCTCCGTGAAAATTGGCAAAAATGGTATGAATATAAAAGAAAAGATTATGCTATAAATCTTGGAATTAAGTAACCAACTATGTTTCTGCTCCATATAACTATACTTTTTTTTGTCCCTCCATTATAAAGGAGAATATGTGCTAGTTCTCAACAGGACTTCCCTCCCATTTCCCCACCCACCCCTCCTTTCCTTGTTTGGTACCCCTCTTTTCCTCTCTCATCCTCTCCCAGATTCCTTAAGTTTGTACCCCATATATAAAATGAATGTTGTCACTGTCCATATCTGTTTAATCCCTTAGATGCTGCTGTCAATAGTGACTACATCATATAAATGGTTAACAGAGTGTGGGGGCTTCCTCTTTATCCCAATTGGTGCCCTCAAATGTACACACTTGCTTTTTCTCTTTCTTTTTATACAATTATGCTGTCATGTCAACATTCCTAAATGAAGAATTTATATACACAGTATATATTGTTAAGTCCTTCTCAGTCCCTGGCTTACTAGAGGTAGGGATCCAGAGTAAATGACACGCAAACAAGGTATTGTGTGATCATATACAGGGGAAGCCCAGGAGCACATCTCTTTCTCTGGGCTTTGCCCTCCCTTTATATAGAAAAGAATTATTCTTTTACAGACATGCGCACAAGCGCTCATATTTCACTATCTCTTACATAAACAATCTATACCAGTCTTTATCAGTAGAAAGTTACATCATCTGGAAGGTGAATGAAAGGCTGCTATTGAAAGAAGGAATGCACACATGATTACTTCCATAAAAGGAAATGTTAAGTCAGCAGAAATGTATCTTGTTGTAAGCGAGATTTCTCAGGAAGAAGATAAGATGGATTCCTTTAGTTCAGTCTGATCTCCACAATTCCCCCCTTTGACATTTTCTTTTATTTATTTTATTACCACAGGGCCAAAGACAAAGCCTTTATTTGGTATTACACATGTACATGCTTGTATTCAATAAGAGAATCAAATCTAGTATTAATTCTTCCGTTTAACTCTCGCAACCTTTTCTTTGTTTTGCAATAAGTACAGATATTACAAAGGGATAGCAAAATAAGCGCAATAATCAGTATTAGCAAAGGATAACATAAGAGAAGAAGGAAAAAAAACTTTATACTCTTGCATCTATTACACAAAGTTTATCTGTGCATACTGAGATACTCTTGAGCACAATCTGGAATAGTACGTATATGACTACAATAATCATAACTATATGTATTATGCTCTGCATAATCCCAGCAACCCACCCACCGATTCCTCTGAACCAGTTGGCTGGGTTAAGAAAAGAAAAGGTATCTGACCACCAGCTATCCTTATTCTGGTCATTGTCTTTGTCATACTGATCTCTGAGTCGTTGTACGTCCTTTAATTTAAATGTCATACTCATAGTACTATTCGGGTCTATATAATGACAGCAGGTGGGTCCGATGATTTGACACATACCCCCTTGTGAGGCAGTTAGGTAATCCAATACCAGGGTATGTTGGTTAGTGACTATTATAAGCTGATTCTGTACAGCTATACTAGTATTTAATATGTCCAATATATCCCAGATCTGATCATCTAGATAATCCGTGGCTCTAACTAATTTATCCCACATCTGTGTTAACATAGGATAAATAAAAATGGTACTAGCAATTTTGTTAGGAATTCCCATTTGTACTATATGTGGCCTCCCCGAGGGACGTGGTGAGTTATCTGCAGCTCTTTTATACTGAAACTAAGCTGTAGATTTTCTGTGGGGACCTGTCCTAAATTAGTTAATCCAGTCTTATTTCTAGGTACCCATTTTCCTCCCCTAAATGCTAAATATTGTAGATGTGTGTTACTCCCTGAGAGATTACCCTGCCACCAAGGAAATTCTACCCATCCCACAATTGGTATGGCGATTGTAGTATTCCACAGCCTAGCATTACCAATTTGGTTGTTGGCCAGGTTGTCTGAACAATTAGGCCAAGCGAATATTTCTTCTGCTAATACGGGAACTGCTAGAAAAGGTATACTTGTGGCTGATACCGGCGAATGGGTACAGATCCAACAATCTGTCAGGGTTTGTGTATTGTTTAACAAGTCATGCACTAATTTTCTATGATGTTGTACGAATCTATTGTTCAAAGGGGCTAGAGAATTCAGTCTATCCCACGCCTCCGTTGAGGTTATCATTATTAACATCAATATCATGAGTTTATACTGCTTTTCTTGCAATGGCTTGCATGTATCCATGATGCCTTTCCTTCAAGCTTGACTGATGTAGGTGTTGTCCTTATTCCCCCCTTCAGACTCGAGAGGTAGCAGTGTAGCTAAATTGAGAGTCTGAAGCCTAGCAAATGTGATAGTAGAGGGGAGCAGCAAAGAACACTGAAGCCGCAAATGTCTGGCCATGGAAATGTGTTTTGGTTGGACCTGGTTTAATATCCCATAAACATCATGTGTAGTTTGAACTGTGAGTGGATGCTCTAGGACAATTTCTGATGCTTTGTCCAACAATAGTGAGACAGCAACAACTACACGTACACAGGTTGGCGCTGCTCTAGCTACGGGATCTAACCTTGCTGAAAGATATGCAATTGGTCTTTGTTTCCCTGCATGCTTCTGGGTAAGAACTCCTGTAGCATGGGAATCAACTTCTGCAGCCATAAGCTGAAATGGTTTGGTGTAGTCTGGTAGCCCTAACGCTGGAGCTGAAACAAGGGCATCTTTTAATTGTTGGAACGAAATCTGACCTTCTTTTGTCAACAAATAAGGTTCACTTTTTACACAGTCATACAGTGGTTGCATTAGTTGACTGGCATGTATAATCCATTGTCTACAATGAGACACTATTCCTAAAAATGCTCGTAGCTGTTTATGATTTCTAGGCTCATTCATCTGTCTTATTGCTTCAGTTCTTTGTGGTGTAAGATGCTTTTTACCTTGAGAAATGCAATGACCTAGAAAGACCACTTTGGTCTGACAAACTTGTAGCTTTTGTCTATTCACTTTACACCCTTCTTTTTCTAAAAAACATAGTAAACTCACAGTGGACCTTTCTGCAGTTTCTAGATCTGGGCAGCAAAGTAGTAGGTCATCCACATACTGCAAAATTACTATCTGTGGTTCGGGTTCAAACCTCTGAAGGACTGTTTGTAGGGCATTTGAATAAAGAGTAGGGGAGTGTATCATTCCCTGTGGAAGGCGTGTCCACGCCAACTGTTTGCCCTTAAATGTAAATGCAAACAAATGCCAACTATCTTGGTGTAAAGGAACCGAGAAAAATGCATTTGAAAGATCTATTACAGTAAACACTTGAGAACTGGCTGGTATCTGTGATAGTAACGTATGAGGATTGGGTACAACTGGGGTGATTGGATCTAGAACTTTGTTTATTTCTCTTAAATCATGTACCATACGATATTTGGGCATAGAACCCTTATCAAGAGTTCTCTTCTTGACTGGATACAGAGGAGTGTTAGCAGGTGATTGTATCTCTACCAAAACTCCTTTCTCTTTATATCCCGCTATCTGTTTTGTAATCGCTAGTTCCTGCTGGGCACTCACAGGGTATTGTCTGAGCTGTGGGAGAACAGTTCCTGGTTGCACAGATAGTTTTACAGGAGAGATATGCAATAGTCCCACATCGGTGTCACCCTGTGCCCACAGTGTTTCTGGGACCATTGAGAGGTCTAGATCTGTGGTGTACTCTTTTTCTTCAGCATAATCCTCAAAAGCCTGAATTCTAACATATTGTTCTAATGTTTCTGCATCATCAGGGATAGTCAGTATAACTGTGCCATCTTCCCTAAAATTGATGTTAGCTTCTAATTTCTTTAGGACATCAGTTCCTAACAAACATGTTGGGGCACCTCTGGCATACAAAAATCTGGATGCAAAACATTTAGGTCCTAATGAGACCTCTAGGGGCACAGTATATGGCAGTGTTCGAATTACCCCATCATAACCCTCAGCAAAAGTTGTTTGTTCTGAAATATCTTCCGGATTCGGAAGAAAATCTTGATTCAAAATTGAGGAAGTTGCACCTGTATCTATCAAAAATGGAATCTCTCTCCCCCCCACATTCACCTGTATCATAGGTCTTCTAGCTGGTAGGGAAGTTTGTAACACATCGAGTCAATCTGAATCTGGTATGGGACCATCTATGATGGTAGATTTCTGCTGGTTGTCCGTTTGGGGAGGGTTATTTCTGGGAACAAATTTGCCTGACTTTATATCTGCCAACTTCTTCCTGCACTCTCTTTGGAAATGACCTGGCTTTTTACAGTAGTGGCAAGGAAAGTTGTGTTTCACTCTTCCTCCTGTATTAGCTTGTGCTATTCTAACAGGCTTACGATTCTCTCTCATATCCATGACTATTCCTAAACATCGTTGTTTCACAATATTTGGTTGTTCAATTGTTCTCCAATCTGGAGTAGAGGATTTAAATTTTTCTCTGATTTTCGGATCTAGCCCCTCTATTAATTGTTTTGTAAAAAGTCTCCTTACTGAAGCATCAGTCAAATCCAATCCTTCATCCCTAAAGCTATTTTCTAATTCTTGACTATATTCTTCAATACTTTACCCAAATTTCTGCATAATCACACCCGTAGATCCCCTTTCCCTCTGTTTTTCTCTCATGAAAATTATTAATGCCTCTGTGAACTGGGTACCTGATGCTTCTGTCTGTAAGGCACCCCCTTCTGCCACTGGTCTATTGGGCTGTAGGTGTGTCAATAATTCCTGAAAAAGTCCGGGGGACATTTTCATTCTACATAATTCTTCCCCGTCCGCCCAGACCCCAGCATGAGTCTGCATGATTTGTTGTATGTATTGTGCAAATCGGATGGGATATTGAGTGGGATCAGGCGCATTATGCAGGAGGGACATACCTTCAGCAGGGGACCAAGGAAAATACTGTCGGGTCTGGTGATATCTAGTTCCCATTACCCCGTCAGCACCAGGTTCCCTAAAGGGTCTTGGTACTACCCTAACAGGGGCAAGTACAGCGCCATGTCTAGGTGTACCACAGACTAGGCAATCATTTCTCCAATCTGGATTTTGTTGTCCACAGTGTGAACATACCCATCCTCCTACCCCACCAAGATTGGGATACAAGGCTGGAAATTGTTTTCCTCCTTCTGCTCCTCCAGATGGTACAAATGATTGGGCTTTTGGATCTAGGTAAGGTGGTGGGATTATGTCACAACTTTTTCCCTTCCCCATAATCCATTTGGAAGTGTCTGGATCATACTTCCAATTCTCCTCTTTAGCTGTTTTTGAGACCTCTATCATACAGTGTATGATTTCTTCCCACCCATTGTCTTTGATAATTCCACCTCGTTCTTTACTCAGTTTTTCCCATTCTGTACTGAACATAAGTGCTTCTGAAATTCCCAATTTTTCTCTTACCCTTCTAATCTGACTTCTGACTGTCTTCCCACATCTTTCCTGTATGATATCTGCTGCTTCCACTTGTCCTAAGACGGTTTTTTTGTCTGTTTATTTCCCATTTTTCTTTTTTTTTTTTCTTTCAATATTAGCTATTTCTACCCCAGGTGACGTTTGGACAATCACTTATCCTAGGTGATGTCTCGTTGCCTTCTCTCCTAGGGAGCTAAAATATTGAAGGGCTGATCTGCTCCATTCTTTCTAATGTGCAGAATGTACTTAAGTGCTATTATGCACGCAAACAGACCCAGCAACACCATACAGATCACAAAACTTTCTGTGTCAGTTAGCATACTTGTCCCAGGCTCATGGACCCGCGTCCTGGGCTCATTCTATCAAACCTTATCCAGAAATGAAGGAGGTTAAGCACTTAAATGAGAGTCAAGCATGGGCGGAGGTCTCCCCGAAAGGACGCAACCACATGACCCAGTTAGGCTGACTTCCGTGTATAAGGCTTATACCCCAACTATTTCGGCTTATTTTTCTACGCACTTTTGCTCTTCTTTCACAACATACCACAACCTTCACTCTGTTCACACACTGCCAGGGACAGGACTCATAAATCTATACAATATAGTAACCCGAGTTTTATAGGTATCTACTCACTAACCCAGCGTGACACGGCTCATAGAGATCTTTCGGATAATACAAGGCAGATAAAAGAGAACTAATAATGTCTCTTACCTGGCCAGGTTTTTCAGTTCATTTGCCGTCCATTATCCCAGATCTCCGTTGTCCGTATCTGCAGGTGAATCTCGAGCAAATACTCTCATCTCGGGTCCCCGTTCGGTGCGCCAAAGAAATGTTAAGTCCTTCTCAGTCCCTGGCTTACTAGAGGTAGGGATCCAGAGTAAATGACACGCAAACAAGGTATTGTGTGATCATATACAGGGGAAGCCCAGGAGCACATCTCTTTCTCTGGGCTTTGCCCTCCCTTTATATAGAAAAGAATTATTCTTTTACAGACATGCGCACAAGCGCTCATATTTCACTATCTCTTACATAAACAATCTATACCAGTCTTTATCAGTAGAAAGTTACATCATCTGGAAGGTGAATGAAAGGCTGCTATTGAAAGAAGGAATGCACACATGATTACTTCCATAAAAGGAAATGTCAAGTCAGCAGAAATGTATCTTGTTGTAAGCGAGATTTCTCAGGAAGAAGATAAGATGGATTCCTTTAGTTCAGTCTGATCTCCACAATATACTATAGATATATATATAAAAACCCATTAATAACCCTGCTTCATATCTACACCACAAATGCATAGGCATAACAAATGGAGCAAAAATTCCATAATTATTGCCCCCTCCGACATCTCCTCCTGCCAGGGTAGAAAGAAACAGTAAATGAGTGTGGCTGGGGCATCGGCAAAATTTGCTGTGGCAGGGTACGCGAGCCACATAATTTTTCTTTCTTTTCTGTGAGTTGGGAGGTACGCTCTCTGTAGTTTTTTTTTAGTGTATATCTGTGATTTACATTATGTACTCCCATACTTTCCACCAGTGACTGGTTGGGTTTTGGTGCTGTGCATTAGTGGTTTTGTGCCCGCTGCAGAACCTTGCTATTTAATGCTTTTCCCTAGTCTACAATCTACCTGTTCTCTGGCCGCAGCCTGTATTACAAGACTTTCATCAAGAAGAAAAATGCAGGTTACTTATAAGAAGCTCTTTGTTTGAGCAGCATTTAATGTAATGTGATGAAAACATAGAAGAAAGGCCGAGTGATTGATGGAAAGTGGGCAGAGTGCAGGCTGGATGAGAGCAGTTAGTAGCACTGCCAAAAATAGACTGAAAAAGTTTGTTGCTTCATAGCTTTCTATGTATTAATTCAAAGTCACTACATTTTACTGTACATGGTTGGCATGAAGTGTGGTGGATGAATTGTATTTGTTGTTAAGCCTCTGAGTACTTTTTTTGTCAAAGAGAACCGCTCACATTGGACATGGGGTCTGATCTGCCGTAAGCATTAGCAGGAGGGGTGAAGCATATTAAAGAAGCACTCTTCATCCCATCAAAGTTTTTATGCTCTTAGTATATTACAGTCATCGCATTGTGTACTTACAATTGCTCGTTTTGCCTTTCTACCCAGTCAATTCTTTTGTTTTACATGCTTTATGTAGACACAGGAAATCTCTTGTTCTTGACCCAGCTGCTCCCCCCCACCAAGGACTTTTGCAGTGATGACCCACACAGGGAAATTAACCTCCTATTTCTAGATAGAGTTTAGAAGGATTCAGCTAATGGAAAAGAGAAGAATTAGCTGTGTAGAAAGACAAAAGGAAAAATTGTACGTGCACAGTGCTATATAATATGATGACTGCAATATAATAAGAGGATACAAATTTTGATGGGATGAGGAGGAGTGCTTCTTTAATGCATTAAGACATATGAGGACTTGTTTTTTTTAGCAGAACGAGTTCTAGTTTTGATTGACACTATTCATTTTACCATAAAATATGCTGAAAAATGGAAGAAAAAAAACAGATGGTATGTAATGGTGAAAATAAAAATGCAATTCCGCCATTGTTTTATGGGTTTTGCTTTTACGATGTCCATTATGTTTTAAAAATGACTCTAAATCATGATTCTCCAGATCAATATGTTTACGGGGATACCAAACTTACATCAGGTTTTTTTTTTTATTTAAATGCTGAAAATAATTCAGAATTACATAATTAGAACATGTTTTTTGCTTTCTGTCACTATTTTCTGAGACCCAAGGGCTTGTTTGATCGTTTGATAACTTATATTTTATAATGCCAATACCACAGTCCTGAATAATATAGTGTAAATCATGGTGTCTACTGAGCTTCAGAGGAGTACCAAGATGGCAGCGACAGGGGGCTTCAGCAGGCCCGAGACTGCCATGGTAACCAAGTGGTCGAGCTCAGCTACACCCATGTGCAGCGCCCCAGAGATCTGGTCGTTGCAGTATGACACTCTGCCACTAAGGGGAGTGATGGTACGTCTGATGGCACTGAAGGAGTTCTCCTGACCAGGTATCACCAGAACACATTACACTTCACACTTCGACCACTAGGGGGAGAAAAAGGCTTTATTTATTGGGCCACTCCTCACACTGGTAAAACTAGGGGTTGGGTAGGAAGTTAGTCAGAAGCTGACTGGGTTGGATTCAGGCAACATCCCGTGGCAGGGGGTGTTGCAGGGAGAAGACACAGGGGGGTCCCTGTCAGGCGTGGGAACCTGGCAGGTGCCTAGCGAACAGAGCAGAACGTTACGGAACCGCGCCTGCACACCCCGCGGCGGTATCCTAAGAAAGTGACACGAGGGGAAGGATATTGTGGAACAGTGAGAAACGAGATCAAGCACAAAGGAGAGCCAGTAAGAGTCGTGCCGTGAGACCGAGGCAACATCCTACTGAGGCGCGTAGCCGGTGGCCGGAACACCGCGGGAGTAACTGACTCTAGGCCTTACTTCGAACTCCGCAGGACAGTTAATTATAGGTTATAAAGGCACAGATGATTGGCCTCGGGGAGACCAAAACATCCAACACTGCGGAGACACCATCACGTGTTTCTCAACGCAGTGATTCCAGAACACTGCCCCCATCCCTTATGGGAAATATGCAGATGCAGGTAAAGAAGCTGCGGAGACACCATCACGTGTTTCTCGACGCAAGCAGTGAATAGCCAGGCCTTTCCCCGGGAAGGAACAACCACGGGAAGGGCAGCATCCTATGAAGGAAAGCCACCTATGCCAAGCATGGTATCCGTCCACAGACAGCTGTTTCGGGGTGTTTGCCCCTCATCAGTGTGGAGTAGGAATCTGGCTATTAGGAGCAGTGCCTAGTAAAAAGGCTATAAAGGCACAGATGATTGGCCTCGGGGAGACCAAAACATCCAACACTGCGGAGACACCATCACGTGTTTCTCAACGCAGTGATTCCAGAACACTGCCCCCATCCCTTATGGGAAATATGCAGATGCAGTTAATTATAGGTTGGCTGTCTACCTTAAATTTCCTACAAAGACATTGGGGCACAACGTGTGGAGAGGGGCGTCTCTAGGGTCCCGGAAGAGCTCCGAGCCTTCCCGTCATACGGGTGCGTCCTAGCCATAACATACCTCGGGGACGAGAAACTAGTAACATCTGGAACAAGAGAGAGAGAATTAGAAAGAACGAACGAACGAGAACAGAAGTTGTGAGGACTATTCAGAATGCTCAGCAGGGTAGGACTACAACACACAGGGGCTAGTGGTAGGCACTGATTTCCACCTGCAAAGGGAACTCTGGATGTGCCCATCGGACCGGCCGGTCTCAGATAGCCCTGTTAAGCGTGCTCTGGATTGAGGATCCTGAAGTCTTCAGTAAAGAGGTAAAGAGACTGCAACCTTGTGTTCTCGTTATTGACTGCACCTCGCACCATCACCATCTACCTTACTGGGAAGCCCTGGGGACATACTTCACCTGTGGGAAGTTATACCATCCAGCTGCCATTCCATCACCCCAGCAGACCCCACAGCAGCGTCGGTCACCCTGACCGAACACCACAGGTGGCGCCACGAATCCCTGACAGACTGCACCACCTTTATTGGACGCCCCTTAGCAGGGTCGCGGACCGGGTCTAGCCACCGTGACAGCCTCAGAACCGAACCAGAGAGGCCCGGTACCGAGAACTCGTGGCCCTGTGTCTGGGGGCGATCTACATGGCTTTGAGAGACTGGTGCCGGTTATCCAATATAGCCGACATCTGCGCCTTTGGCGGGATCTCATTTCCTGAGCCCCCTCCACACACGCGGACCCCTTTCCACGACGTTACTTCAAATTCTAATGCAGGAGGTAGTCAATGTATAGGCTTTTGGGACAAAATTCAGTACAACTTGTAATCCATTTATTGAAATTTCTGCTCATTTTTAGCAGAGCGGTATCTTCCTCTTGTTCCTGACATCTTCAGCACTCTTTAGGCCTTGCGTTGTCATGGCAGCGGACTAGGCCTCACACACACACTTTGTTTTATCTAAGGCTTATTATACTGTGGAGTCTGGGGAGACCTGGGTGTATAATGACGCATATTCAATTTGCATCAAATAAATTTCATGTGAATTTTAATTTCAGCAGATTCGCTCATCCTTTGTCTTAAGCAGTCCAGAGCATAACAGTGGGGTTCTTCTGGCATAAGTCCTTAGTTTTTGTTAGAGGGTAGCAGACCGATTTTCAACCCTGGTAAGGAATGGCGCCACTTTTTGTTCTTAAGTATTTAGATACGGGACTAGGGCAGCAAATTCCATCTCTGCCCCAGAAGAAGCAACGACTAGGATCCCAATTCAGCAAAATTTTTACACCAGAATTCAGGTGTAAAAAGAGAAGATTTTTGCACAAAGCAAGGCTGTGCAAAAATGTTGCACCTTTTCACCATTTTTACCCAGCTCTGACAAAGGGGCAGGACGGAGCATGGCAATCCCCACTTGTCAAATTCATAATGAGCGGTTGCGTTCCTTATGCCACAAATATTACTCCAGTTTCTGACTGGAGCAAGATTTGTGACACACGCCTCACCTGATTCATTAAGAGTCGTGTGATTATTAATGACTCAGGTGCATTGCAATCCATCCCACTCCTTCATCATGGTGTTTTTCACGCTAGGCTTGATGAATCAGAGTTTTAGACCTCGATTCATCATTGTCGTTTTTAAGCAACTGTTCTTTTTTTGTCTTGTGGTATTCATTGCAGTTTTTTTGTTCAAAATTGGCAAACAAGCTGTATGAATTTTTCTCAAATCCAATAAAAAATTGTCATTAGTTTTGTCCTCAACTTTTTTTTGTAATCCTTTAATGTAAAAAGGCACCTGTTTTACAAAATATCACAAAAATTGTGCCAAAGTTTTTGGCGTGCATAAAATCGCTTCAGGTGGAGACTGGAGTGTATTTCCTACCAATTTTGAGAATTTTCGAAAAGTTCCAAGTGATGAATGAAGCCAAAATATCTGAAAACCCTAAACTCTATCCATAGTTGCGAACTAAATAGTTTAAAACAGGCGAACACATAAAAAAACACAATGAGCAATGAGCAAATAAAATCATAAATTGGACCAGATTATGTGACAGTCGATCATACTGTGTGGAGGGTTTTGTGGAGGCAATTATACTGTTTGGGGGCTATATGGGGGGCCATTTTTCTGTTTACAGGGCTTTGTGAAAAGCCATTATAATGTGTTGGAGGACTATGTGGCAGGTCATTATACTGTTTGGAGGGCTATGTGGGTGCTGTTATAGTGTTTGGAGCGCTAGGGGGTGCCCTTTATATAGTGTGGAGAGTTGTATTTGGGCATCATACTGTGTGGGGTGTGTGGAGGCATTATACTGTATGGAGGGCTGTGTGGGGGCAATTATACTGTTTGGGGGCTATATGGCGGGCCACTTCTGTTTACAGAGCTATGTGAAGGCCATTATAATGTGTTGGAGGGCTATGTGGCAGGCCATTATACTGATTGGAGGGCTATGTGGGTGCTGTTATACTGTTTGGAGGGCTAGGGGGTGCCCTTTATATAGTGTGGAGAGTTGTATTGGGGCATCAAACTGTGTGTGGGGTGTGTGGAGGCATTATACTGTATGAAGGGCTGTGTGGGGGCAATTATACTGTATGGAGGGCTGTGGGGGCAATTATACTGTATGGAGGGCTGTGTGGGGGCAATTATACTGTATGGAGGGCTTTGTGGGGGCAACTATATTGTATGGAGGGCTGTATGGGGCAGTTATACTGTTTGGGAGCTATATGTCGGGCCACTTCTGTTTACAGAGCTATGTGAAGGCCATTATAATGTGTTGGAGGGCTATGTGGCAGGCCATTATACTGATTGGAGGGCCATGTGGGTGCTGTTATACTGTTTGGAGGGTTAGAGGGTGCCCTTATACAGTATGGAGAGTTAAACTGGTACATCATACTGTGTGGGGTGTGTGGAGGCATTATACTGTATGGAGGGATGTGGGGACCTGTTGTGAATTCTGTGGTCGAGCTCCCTCCTGTGGTCACAAGTGGTACTTCGGCTGATTCTGTCTATGGGCTTCCGTTGGTGGATGTGAGTGGTACTGCGGCTTCTGAGTTTCCTTCCTCAGGTGATGAGGTTAAGTCGTTAGGTGCTGCTCTATTTAACTCCACCTAGTGCTTTGTTCCTGGCCTCCAGTCAATGTTCTAGTATTGGTCTTGCTTCCTCCTGGATCGTTCCTGTGGCCTGTCTCCCAGCATAAGCTAAGTTCTGCTTGTGTTACTTTTGTTTGCTATATTTTCTGTCCAGCTTGCTATATTGCTTTTTCTTGCTTGCTGGAAGCTCAGAGACGCAGAGGGAGCACCTCCGTACCGTTAGTCGGTGCGGAGGGTCTTTTTGCCCCTCTGCGTGGTTGTTTGTAGGTTTTTGTGTTGACCGCAAAGCTATCTTTCCTATCCTCGGTCTATTCAGTAAGTCGGGCCTCACTTTGCTAAATCTATTTCATCTCTGTGTTTGTATTTTCATCTTAACTCACAGTCATTATATGTGGGGGCTGCCTTTTCCTTTGGGGAATTTCTCTGAGGCAAGGTAGGCTTATTTTTCTATCTTCAGGGCTAGTTAGTTTCTCAGGCTGTGCCGAGTTGCATAGGGAGCGTTAGGTGCAATCCACGGCTACCTCTAGTGTGGTGTGATAGGATTAGGGATTGCGGTCAGCAGAGTTCCCACGTCTCAGAGCTCGTCCTATGTTTTTTGGTTATTGTCAGGTCACTTTGTGTGCTCTGAACTTCAAGGTCCATTGTGGTTCTGAATTACCTATTCATAACAGGGACCACAGTGGGTCATCATACCTTTTGTAGGTGACCATACACTGCCGAGGTGTACAGTAGGGTCATCATCCTGAGAGTGTGGAGGGTACTGTGGTGGTATCATACTGTTTTTTTATGGGACACTTTTGTTTTGATCATACTTTATGGGGTCAGTGAAAGGGGAAAGTAGCAGCTTCAATAGGAGAAAAATTACAGTGTAAGGGTTGCAAAGTTGTGAGATGTGCTCTTCTGTGACACCGTCATTTTGCTTTTCTTGGGGTGGGGACAATTAGAACTTGTGCTGTGGTGACCCCAATATATTTCAGTTCTGTTCCATATGAGAAATACCAGTGGTAATACAGGGTTGGTTTGGTAAGGGGATTTCACAGTGGGCCAATGAACTTGTAATTGTTCCTCTGAAAAATCCTTTTTGTTCTGGCGTTTACTGTAATAGTTTTCCAGATCATAGAAATTTCCCCAAACAGAACAAGTTTTCAGTACAAATATTTTCATCCATCAGCGTCGCCGTCTCTCAGCAGATTGTCAGCTCCTGTGAATAGTGCTATTGTTTCTGGATTTCCTTCTTCAATTGATGACACAAACATTTCATTGCTTGAACTTTGTAATTCTGTGTTTTGGGTCATCAATGGATGTTTTCAATATAAATGAGACCACAGAATTTATTGAAGTAGACCATTATATGCAAACCAAAGCACATCTTTACCTCTGTTTATAGGTAAGAATATCCAATACAATGCACTGGATTTATTATACCCAGTGCGTCAGTGATGCAGCACGTATGACTACATTACCTGAAAATGCAAGCATATGTTGCTGGCGCCACCTACCCGAACATTAAGGAATGACAGGCTAATATATTTGCTCTTAGTATTCTAAACTATTCTAGAGCTTGGGGACAAAATATGGGTAAAGTGTTGCAGCTATAAAAACTGAGAAGATGCAAAACTGTCAAGCTTGAACTCGGTGCTTCAACATTATAAGAACACACTCAACTGGGCTCCCTGAGCCCCGAAAATGAATCCCAAAGGTCCAGAAGAGAACCACGTCTGATTCTGCTGATCAAAGATACTAAGTTTATCTCAGACAAGTCTGCAGACCTTGGAAGGACTGGCCAGCCATCTCATGTGTTATGGAGGCTTCAGGACTCATTATTTTGATTTCACAATGGGATTTATTAATTAATAGATTTTTAACAAAGACACATTAAGCTATCTGAAGTATTGGTTTTGACATTAAAGAGAACCTGACAGTTGATGCATGTTGCCCAATCCACAGGCAGCATACAGTACAGACCAAAAGTTTGGACACACCTTCTCATTTAAAGATTTGTCTGTATTTTCAGGACTATGAAAATTGTACATTCACACTGAAGGCATCAAAACTATGAATTAACACATGTGGAATTATATACTTAACAAAAAAGTGTGAAACAACTGAAATTATGTCTTATATTCTAGGTTCTTCAAAGTAGCCACCTTTTGCGCTTTGATGACTGCTTTGCACACTCTTGGCATTCTCTTGATGAGCTTCAGGAGGTAGTCACCGGGAATGGTTTTCACCTCACAGGTGTGCCCTGTCAGGTTTAATAAGTGGGATTTCTTGCCTTATAAATGGGGTTGGGACCATCAGTTGTGCTGTGCAGAAGTCTGGTGGATACACAGCTGATAGTCCTACTGAATAGACAGTTAGAATTTGTATGATGGCAATAAAAAATCAGCTAAGTAAAGAAAAACGAGTGGCCATCATTACTTTAAGAAATGAAGGTCAGTCAGTCCAAAAAATTGGGAAAACTTTGAAAGTGTCCCCAAGTGCAGTGGCAAAAACCATCAAGCGCTACAAAGAAACTGGCTCACATGAGAACCGCCCCAGGAAAGGAAGACCAAGAGTCACCTCTGCTTCTGAGGATAAGTTTATCCGAGTCACCAGCCTCAGAAATCGCAGGTTAACAGCAGCTCAGATTAGAGACCATGTCAATGCCACACAGAGTTCTAGCAGCAGCCACATCTCTACAACAACTGTTCAGAGGAGACTTTATGCAGCAGGCCTTCATGGTAAAATAGCTGCTAGGAAACCACTGTTAAGGACAGGCAACAAGCAGAAGAGACTTGTTTAGGCTAAAGAACACAAGGAATGGACATTAGACCAGTGGAAGTCTGAGCTTTGGTCTGATGAGTCCAAATTTGAGATCTTTGGTTCCAACCACCTTGTCTTTGTGCGACGCAGAAAAGGTGAACGGATGGGCTCGACATGCCTGGTTCCCACCGTGAAGCATGGAGGAGGAGGTGTGATGGTGTGGGGGTGCTTTGCTGGTGACACTGTTGGGGATTTATTCAAAATTGAAGGCATACTGAACCAGCATGGCTACCACAGCATCTTGCAGCGGCATGCTATTCAATCCGGTTTGCGTTTAGTTCGACCATCATTTATTTTTCAACAGGACAATGACCCCAAACACACCTCCAGGCTGTGTAAGGGCTATTTGACCAAGAAGGACAGTGATGGGGTGCTATGCCAGATGACCTGGCCTCCACAGTCACCAGACCTGAACCCAATCGAGATGGTTTGGGGTGAGCTGGACCGCACAGTTAAGGCAAAAGTGCCAACAAGTGCTAAGCATCTCTGGGAACTCCTTCAAGATTGTTGGTAAAGACCATTCCCAGTGACTACCTCTTGAAGTTCATCAAGAAAATGCCAAGAGTGTGCAAAGCAGTCATCAAAGTATAAGGTGGCTACTTTGAAGAACCTAGAATGTAAGACATAATTTCAGTTGTTTCACACTTTTTTTGTTAAGTATATAATTCCACATGTGCTAATTCATAGTTTTGATACCTTCAGTATGCATGTACAATATTCATAGTCATAAAAATACAGAAAGATCTTTAAATGAGAAGGTGTGTCCAAACTTTTGGTCTGTACTGTATATCAGTGGCTGATTTCAACCATACCGTAAAAGCCACTAGTGATCGAGCCGCATGGGAGGCTAGTCCAGCAGGGAAGTCTCCGGCATTTCTCCCCGCTCTCTGTCAATGACTGACAGGTCTCTTCCTCTGGCGCCTGTATCTCTATATAGAGCCTGCCGCTGGGTCACATGACTTTTCTCATGTGTTTTTCTACCGTTATGAATGGTATGACGCGGGCTGCAGAGGATTTCCGGGTTGTGTCAGGATGGCGCATACATCGTCATCTTACCCAGCAGCGATGCATCACTTGACACTAGCTCATATGACGTTCCCATTAGCTGCAATTACTATTTAACCTTTGGACATATAACTGTTCTTTTTGCCTTTTTCTGTTATATGGGTTTTATCACCATTCTGTCCCTACTTCTTACATTGTCCAAACATATATTTTATTAAGTCATGGTTTATTATAACCATGTGATAAAATAAATCATCTACACTGACACATTTTATTTATTGAGATATTTCATTATCCTGTTTAGTACAAGAGATGAGCAGATTGATCCGCGGAGATACAAGTTTGAGTCAAATTTCCTGAAATTTGCATAATTGCTCAAATTCGCATACTTTGATACTTTGAGGCTCAATTCACAGTTCACAGAAAAAAATATCTTTCCAGTCAACCACACAGCTGAAGCTTCATAGAGTGGGCTAATGTTTTTTTGCGTGGATTGCCATAATACCGTGCACCTATGACATCTTATGGATTATCATACCTTTATACTGGTGGTCAGTACCTGGGCCATCACAGATCAGCGGTTCCCAGCAGAGTCCCTGGGTAAGTCTCTCTTTTCTGTAAACTGTGAGCTCTTGTGATCAGCAGGATCCTCTCTCTTGGTCTGCAGAGTGTAAGCTTTGCTGGTTGGCAGGGTCCCAACTCTCCTGTAGAGTGTAAGCTCTTATAGTCAGTGGGGTCCTAAATTGTCTGTAGAGTGTAAGCTCTTATGGTATGTGGGGTCCTCTCGCCCTCTCTCTTTCTCACCTGTAGCATGTAAGCTCTTAGTTAGTGGGGTCTACTCTCTCTCCCTCTCTCCCTCTCCTGTATAGTGTAAGCTCTTACCGTCAGTGGGGTCCTACGCATTATGTTTTTATTCTAGGTTATTTTTGTTTGCTAGTGACAGCAGCGTATATGTGCACGTGCATATTACACTTACGCTATCTGGTGTGCTGGCCCTTGTTTTTGCTTTAGTTTTTTGCACTTAGTACATTTGGAGGTGTTGCCCCCCGGGGGTTGTGCTCCGTAATCTGCTCATCTTTCCACAAGCAGGTGTAAAACTGTCAGTCCCAGGTCCTTCTCTGCCCCTATGTACTCTGAGGCCTGGCCGGCACATAGTAAGATGAGCAACTTGAGTTAGGGATCATCCTGATTGGGTAAACCTTACTGCAGAAGGATGGTATCGAATCGCCCCCGTGTAGGGCAAGGGGTACTCCATACCGGGTCCTTCGGTTCTCAAGGGGGATGTCACGGTGGCTGACCCGGTCCATGGCCCTCGGGAGGTCCATATTAAAGGGAAAGGTCTTTAAAGGGATAATGTTCGTGACGCCACCTGTGGTATTCGGTCAGGGAGACCGACGCTGCTAAGGGGTCCGCTGGGGTGATGTTATGGCAGCTAGATGGTATACCTTCCCACAGGTGAAGTGAAGTATGTCCCCAGGGCTTCCCAGTGTGTAGATGGTGGATGGTGTGAGGCGCAGAGAAGAACGAGGACACAAGGTTGCAGTCGCTTTACCTTTACTGAAGGCTTCAGCGTCCACAGTCCAGAGCACCAGATCACAGGGAAGGCAGAGTCTGGCCGGTTTGGAGGCAAATCAAGAGTCTCCTTATCTAGGAGGAAATCAGTAGCCTTCCTCTAGTGCCTTGGTGTTGTAGTACCTTACTGCTAAGCCTCTCATAAGGTCCTCACAGATGTTGTAGATGTTATCGATGTTATCTCTCTCTGTCCCCAGATGGATAGGACAAACCCGTATGACCGGTGGCGTGGGGCTTTTTACAGGGACTCTATCATGCCCCGGTCTCTCGTGGGTGCCACCTTGCCTCCTGGGTATAGGGCGGATCAGTAACTTGCAATTAGCTGTCCTGCCGGTCTCTGGAGCAAGGCATAAAGGACTGTTGCTCCCTCGGTGTTCCGGCTACCGGGATCCTGCGCCTCAGTAGGAGGCAGCCTGTGCAGGGCGGAACTCCTTCCGGTTTCCACTCCTTTTGCTATGACTTCTTCTCACTCTCTACAATACAGTTCTCTGTTCGTGTCTTTTCTTAGGAACTGACGCACGTGGGGCAGGCGCAGCTCCGTGACCTTCTGTCTGGGCCTCTGACAGGCTCCCACCCCTGTCAGGGACCAACTACCTGAGCCGAAGTTCAGCCAGCAACTGCCTAACTTCCTATCCAGGCCACAAGTTTTACCTAAGTGTGAAGAGTGCCCTAATAGGAGCGTAGCTCCCCCTGGTGGACTGGAGTATGAAATGTGTTGTATGTTTGTGGTACCTGGTAAAGAGATCTCCTTTATTGCCTCCAAACGTAACATCACTCCCCCTAGCGGAGAATGATATTACTGCAACGACCAGGACCCTAGGGCGCTGCACTATTTATGCTTTTTTGATGAAAAAAGTTAACTAAGAACATTATTTTTTACATGTGTTTTTATTTATTTGTTCACTGCAGTGTGTCTACAAATTTTAGATTATAAAGTATCAACCATCCAATCATTTCAAATAAAAGTTTTTCACCTAAAAGTTATGATTATTAAATTACCAGATTATTAGACATTCCAAATGTCAGATTAGCACAATTCCAGATTATTGGGTGCCAGAAAGGACTTTACCTGTACACCTAAAACCACGTTACAGTTCCATGGAACACACTACATCTTGTTTCCGGGGCAGCTACATGCAATGGAGTATAATTCACCGACTCCATTGAAGTATCACATTTTAGCAGAAAGCCGCTCACCTCATAGAACTTTACATCTGTCCCTTCTTCCCTCCGTGCTTAATTCTGTTGTCTTTAAAGGGTTTGAACTTAATCAGATAGAGCGAGGATTACAGGTATCCCGATCCTAAAGGAATAGAAAAGACCACTTTGCTTGTCAAATGGAGAGTCAGATACCCTAGGAAAGCCTTACTGGCTCCTCCAGCAAGAAACAGGTTAATCTTCACTTAGGGGTGTTATAGACTTCAAGGGGCACAGAATGACTCCTTCTAATCTCTATAAAAGGGAAAGCAGTGTTAGCTGAAATCAGAGGAACATTTTGTCAGAAATCAGAGGCTAATCCTCTTCCATTTAATGGTTTGAGTGGAGTGACTCCGAGAGTAAACAGTCACGCAGATTAAACTGCAAAACTTAATTGGGCGTAACCAACACCAACGACATCATCCTAGACTAAGCCCCTTATAGACTCTTTCTCATGTCTTAAGCCTTCACCATAAGAACCATTCATGGTTTTTATCACATTTCAGTCTCAAATTGAAGATTCCAATATCTGAGCCAGCCATCAGGACGCTGCTCGGCTCCCAATATAAGAGGACAACCCCAAAAGTAGTATCAGGTCTGTGGGTACAAAATAGGGACTATTGTTTCATTCCAAATAAATTGGCATTGGCTCCGAAACTGAACGCTACCTATTAAGCAACTGCTAATTGTCTACAGTTTAAGTTAAAAAAATATATAACATTCGAGACTATTGCCATATTTTTGAATCACTAAGTCACATTTTCTCAAAAAAAGATGAAAATGTTCAACAAATGTTCCTTTTCTGTCCATCTGCTATGTATTTAGTCTGTTAGAGGAACAGTTTGTGCTTTAGAGCTGTGATGTGATGTCTTCTATAACTAAGTACCTGCAGCCATTTTGGAGACCATGCCTTGCTGGTTTTGGTCAAAAAGAAAATGTGTGTGATGTGGACAAATATAGTATGTGTGCTCCAGCTAATTTATCAAGAGTGATGCACTCAGTATAGAACTCTTTATCAATTACTATGACTATGTAGTCAATATTTCACTCTGCTTAATCATAATCTACAAAAACTATTAAGCTAAATAAACTTTCTTACCCCTTTAACATGAAGGTTTTTTATTAACGGTCTTTGTCTTAATCTCGAACCATGGTGACTTGATGGATGAGCAATCTGTAGGAAAATTGATCTTGTGCAAGCCTACATAGGTCGGCCAGGGTCTTCTGCACCATTATTTTGATAATATCAAGCCATCAGGTTGTTGGTCTTCCTCTTCACCTTGTTCCTTCTATTCTTCCAACCATGAGCTCCTTCTCCAGTCATCTGGAATACCGTGTCCTGTTCTGGACGCCACATTTTAAATAGACATTGAAAAACTGAAGCTAATTCAGAGAAGAGCTACCAGAATAGTGAGCAGACTGCAAAGTATGTCCTACAAGAAACTGTTAAAGGATCAGGGAATGTTTAGCTTGCAAAAAAGAAGGCGAATAGGAGACTTAATATCTGACTGCAAATATCTGAAGGGCTGTCTCAGTATAGAGGGATCATCGTTATTCTCATTTGCGCATAGAAACACGAGAAGTAATGGAATGAAACTGAAAGGGAGAAGATACAGATTAGATATTAGAAAAAAGTTTTTGACAGGGAGGGTGATCAATGAGTGGAACAGGCTGCCATGAGAGGTGTGGAGTTTTCCTTCAATGGAAGTCTTCAAACAGAGGCTGGACAGACATCTGTCTGAGATGGTTTAGTGAATCCGGCATTGAGAAGGGGGTCGGACACGATGACCCTGGAGGTCCCTTATAAGTCTGACATTCTATGATTCTATAATTCCAGTGATTGAGTGATTGCTCTCTTCATATCGTGTCCAAAGTAGGCAAGTTGTAGCTTGGTGAAGTTTGTTTTGAGTGACATGTCTGGCTTGATTTGTTCCAAAATTGATTTGTTTGTTCTTCTTGCCATCCATGGTATTGATAAGGTCCTTCTCCAGCACCACATTTCGATGGTGTAGATTTTTCTTCTGTCTTCTTTCTTTATCGTCCAGGTTTTGGATCCATATGTTTCCACAGAAAAGATCAGACTATGTACAAGCCGGGTCTTCGTTGGCAGTGAAATGTTCCTTGATATGAAGACCTTGTCCAGTGATTACATTGCTAATTTGCTCATAGCAATTCTCCTACTGACTTCCTGTGCTTTCGTTGACTAGGTTAAAGTCCTTTACAACTTCTAGTTTGTAGCCGTCCATCTCAAATGTGTCCCTGTCATACCCAGCAGTAGTCAATATCTTTGTCTTCTTTGTGTTGAGTAGCAGTCCCATGTTTGAGCTTTAATTTTTGACACTCCATAATAAGTCTTCATTCTATCTATGGTTGTTGTTATTAATGTTGTATTGTATGCTCCCCCGTTTATGTATAGGGTCCCTATGTCTCCACTACTCTCTGGACTGTACAGCTTTCAGCAGAATCATCATTTCTCAGTCATTGTGGTAGAGTTAATTATTTTACTTGGGACATTCAAGAACCATTATCTGCATCAACATCATTAAGTAAACATGAAAGACCCGACAGAGACCAAAGATAGTCACACTGTAGGACATCAACTATGTGCTCAAGATATCTCCTCTGCATGAGTCTGCAACACCCTTCTCAACAACTGAGGCTCAGTCCATTAGTTCATTAGGTCCACCCTCTTCTTCAGCCCTAAAGATATATGTACTCAGTTGGGCAACATTGCAAGTACAGAAGTCATTGTGCTTTAAAATCCCTAAAAAAAATTGAACTTTTATAACCTTGGATCTTGGGTTATCTCTTTCGATCTGTGCAAATGTCAGACATCTTTGGTTACCGTGCATGGATTGAATTTCTTTTTCTGCATCTTTTATCCATTCATTACCTTCCAAGTAGAGAGCTTAGCTATGTCTTCCCAAGATGTGGGTTCATATACACAGACTATAGAGTGTCTTTTATGAAAGACATACTGGTGTTTTACCTTTCGCTTCCTCTCACTGAACGCTTTGGTTCCATACCTAGGTTTGGTTTTATCTGCTTCCTTTTAGTATTTGGTCTTGGGCTGACGTTATCCATTTGGTCAGTATCAGTTTTCATTTCTGTTTCTATTTCCACTGATGTCATTACATTTTCTTTCTTGTCTGTTTTGGGGTTTAGGATTCTGTTCTCTTTGCAATTGTCATTGTATTGAACAAAGATTCTAATCCTGTTTTGGAGTCTGTTGTGTTTTTCTTTAGAAATATAGACCAATGCTTATGTGTTTGACTCTTGACTTCCCGTATTACCACAGTTTGTATGGAGTTTTCATCACTCTTTCTGTGTCTTGTGTCTGGATAGTACTTATGGAAAAAGACACCTTACACTCCTATCTAGAGAAATGTTTCCATTTTTAAGTGTATCAGTAATTTTGTGTCAAGTTCACATTGATAAGGGCCATAAAATCACCACCGTTCTCTGAAACAAAAGGGGAGAAGCACATGATGGGAAAGTGGCCCAAACCGCAAACAGCATGAATCAGAGTCTGGGTGCACAATTTCAGCCAGGTATATTTTCAATGTATACTTTGAAGATCTGGCCGGGATCCATAGCTGGAGATGAGACTATTCTGGCATTGCCCCCGGACGGCTTCTCCCAGCACCGTTGCAGTTGTGCAGTTGACTGATTGCACTGGTGGACATAGACATAGGAGGGACCCTTTGCAATTACAATATATGGGCCCCTTGCAGTACAATAGCTCGTCATCATGCACAATTCCACTTGTGTTAGAGGTGGAAATGGGCTACCTTACCTCTTGCCCCCCTGAGCAGCTACATGGGTAGCACCAATGATACATCTTTCAGTGACTGATAAGACTCCCCTTAGGGAGGGATCTGTCAATCACCTGAAGCGGTGCTGGGGGATCATGCAGGCAGGTTCTGGTTTATGCTGCCCAGACATTGCATAGGCTGTATGCATATTTAAATTCCAAGAAGAGCATAGTATGGCCCATAAGTCTCCTTACGCTGGCTTGGCACTCTCCACAAGGAGAAACATTCCCCCTTGCACCCCAAGTCAGAGACATTTGACCTGCCAAGTCCGATCTCCTGCTTGCACTGAGAAGGGGCAAACAAACCAAAACTTGCATCAGCAAATGGAGTTTCTGGTTTGGCTTCTTATCATAAGTCATGAGGCAAGACTCGTTAAGGGGTCAACATTGACTTATAGGATTCCTACTTCCATTAGGTGGCACTAATGTTCAGTTCTTCCTTGGTAAAGTTATGCATAGACTTTGTGTGATCCAATATACCACAAACTCCATCAAGAAGAGAAAAAATACAACCAAAGGTGTGCCGTGCTCAGTTAAGTGTTTTGCCCATTTTTGCCAAATATCGTTGGGGGTTTCAGCACCCAAAATCTTACCAATCAGAACTTCTAAAATGTCTCCATGTCATGAAATTACAGGTACGGTACACTTCCCACACCACTGCGATTTCAGTAACTGGTGAAATGTCACAGTTCATTCTTATCTCCTCATGAATCACAATATACTATACCTCACTATTATCTGTCCAGCTATGTCCGCTATGTGCTGGTACTTAAATAACTTGTGGCAGCTCAGATTGGATTCCACTGGATATTTCTGCTCAGGATGATCCTAGCCACAGCATTGTCATCTCACCCGCACAGCCTTGTCTCAGCAGGATAAAGCCATGTGCTGTCTTAATATTTTAGAAACTTTCCTTTTCTTTTGCATAATAGTAATTTCATTGTGGATTGCACAGATTAGTTTCCGGAATTTCCAGGGTCTCAAGACACCCCTATGTTCAGCCCTCTTTACCACTTGGGCCCCTGTGTGGCCGTATGTGTCCTTCTATGTTCAGCTATTAATGCAGGGCGCAGTCGCATCTGACCAAATTTCCTCTACAGTGTACGCTGCGGGAGAAAAGTGGTATAACACGCCATTAGTTTTACTGCACGGACAGACCAAGTCTACCAGAGGAAGAGCTGCTCTTTGTTAGCGGCTCTCCACTCATCCATGTGCTCTAATAAAGCACATGGAAAATGCTTGGGTTTTTAAAACAACCCTCTTAAAGGGAATCCGTCACCACATTTCAGCGCTCTGACCTAATAAAATGGTCATACAGGTTATAGTATGCTGAAAAAAGTCGCACCTGTATGCCTCATATCAGATGCCTTGTTGATAAATCATCTTTTATCGCTTTATGTAAATGAGTTCCTCCAGGCTCTGGGGCAGACGCTGCCCAGAAGATAACGCTTCCTCCTTGCTACATTATCCTATCTTTCTCCTCCCACATCCTTACTGGGTCCATGTAACGTCAGGTGCGTGTCCGGAAATCCCGCGGCTGTGCATTCTGACTGCCATCGCTCCTCTTCCACCCTTCTATGCACATTGGCAGAACTGCTTACACTACAGTCTGTATTAATCCTATATTTGTGGTATATTAAATGTAATTATTTTTTTAAAAAACCCGCTCCAGCCTTTTTAAAAATGTTGTGTGAATGTTAACGCCATCTTTACTTCAATTACTTAATCACATTTTGTCACGTTCACTCCCTGATGTTTGTCATAATGATCTGTTCCTTAGCATGTAATAGTGTTGTCTATTGTAGACCCAGGGCTTAGTTTGCTATGTTACGTACTTTGATGATGGCCTAACTACACTGTTAATATTATGGGTGGAGATGTTTTTTACTGAATTTCTGCTTGTTTCTTATTATTTTTCGATTTCTATCCACCGGTCATCTGGAGTTTCTAATTGGGAAATAGACCATCTCAGGCATTGTATGTTCTACTTGTAATGAAACATGGGCCCGCCTTCATAATTCTCTAATGCCTGAGCCCAAAAAAGAAGACTAAATGTGGCTAGCCAGTGTCTTTGAGGAAACGTGCCAGTTCCCCAACTGCACAGGTTCCCTTGATGGTAAGCACTTCCATGTTCATAAACCACCAAGCTCAGGGTCCCAATATTACAATTATAAGCAATTTTATTCTATAGTCCTGTTGGCCCTGGTCGACAGCACATACAGGTTTATAATTGTCGATATTGGGGCCTATGGAAGAACTGGAGACTCCAGAGTCTTCAATTCTTCCATAATGGGTTGGCGGCTACGAAATAAGGATTGAACATCCCACCCCCATGTATTCTACCGGATTCATGTTTGGAAGCGGTTCCATATGTTATGGTTGCTGATGAGGCATTTTAATTGAGCCGCAATGTAAGGCGGCCATATCCCCGGAGAGGCCTGGACCACCAGCGCCGAATCTTTAATTATCGGCTATCCTGAACACGATAATTGGTGGAGTGCGCCTTCGATATCCTATGTGCAAAATGGAGGGTCCTGATGTCAGCCATGCAAATAAATGAAGCACATGTCAATGCTGTCATTAAAGCCTGTGTCATCCTTCAAAATTTCATGAGGATACATGAATGTCCATCAAATGATACTGATGATGGAATCAATGGAAATAATGGAATGGCTTCAAACACATGTTGCCAATCCATGTCGTCAGCCCTCTGACCTTAAAGTGCAGGACATATTAACAAATTATTTTCTATCACCAGAGGGATATACTCCATGGCAAGACTATGCTGTGTCTATGTAACACCCTAGGGTCCTGGTTGTTACAGTGGCATTGCTTTCCTCATGGAGAGAGTGATGTCACGCTTGGAAGTGAGGTAAGATCTCTTTCATCAGGGAAACACAAAAATACAACATGTTCACACTCCAGGCCAGAAGGGGGAGCTCTGATCCAGCTTAAGGATGGCTACCCTATATATATTCTGGTCTGGAGGGCAAGTCAGTCAGAAAGTGCCAGACAGCAGACTGGAGCAGTCTGAGGCAGAGAGGGGAGTGAGGGGCTGTGCAGCCAAGAGTGTGCTGCAGCTCCTGGACAGAGACAACACTGAAAGAAGAACACATTGTAGAGAGCGTGCAGGAGAGCGGAGCACAGGAGAGAAACAACTGGGGAGAATAGCTGCAACTGAGCTACCTCCTTGCAGAGTGCAGACACCGGTAGTCGGAAGACCGAGGTTGCGTCAGACTCCATGTGGCACAGCAGAAACCAGCAGGGCAGCTGATTTCATGTCACCTGTCCGCCCGAACACCTGAGACACAGTAACGCATAGAGCCCGAGTCGTGATAGAGATCCTGTAAAAAGGCTTGAGTTACCTGTCATGCAGGAATTGTCCTACCCTTTAAGGAGGACAGAAAGACAGTGAGGACTTTGTGTGAGGCCTAAGGCAGCAAAGGACTACACCACCGCGCTAGTAGGAAGGCTTCTAACTCCATCTGGTAAAGAGGACTCTGGTACGAAGGTGGAGGTGAGGCGGCAGCACAGCCTGACTTATTTGTTGATTTAAGTTTCCTACATGATTGGGCCCCTGAGAGGTGGACGAGGCTGGATTCCAGCCCAAAGCAGGGCCCTGTTGTGGAACATGGTATTGGCTACTTGGGTAATGGTATCCATACTCATGAGGATTTGTGTTTGACTTTTGGCTAAAACCCCCAGAATGGCCATGTTGAACATACCCATGTGGACACCACTCTACAGTGGGTATGTTCAAGTGGCCATATTAGGCAGGTGGAGATGGATTTGAGAAGTGCGCATGTGGTTGGCGGTGTTGGTATGGGGTTTGATGAGGCTGAGGTGATTGGATCCGTGGTGGATGTGGTTCTGGGAGTGCTATTGGTTGGTCATCATGGCTTCCAGGCATGTGTAGGTGGTTGTCAGTAGACATCTGCCATCTTTCAAGGAAGTTGCAAACCAGACTTGGATTATTATGTTCGGTGCATAAACTTATTGCAATTTGTAGTGCACGCAGCCTCACCTCACGGGGAATTGTGCGCATTTACTGTGCAAGACTCCAACCATATGCCTCCTCAACATTATCGTTAACAGTGCGCGATAGATAATCCAAATGTCTACTTGGCGCCTGCTACCGGTGGTGGGAAGCTCCCTCATGCGCCCTCCCCAGCGTGGGATGGCCGCAGCCTGTGGTGAGGTATCCAGGGGTAGCGTAGGACTACTGCTACATCCACGTTCATCCTCATCTCGATTGGACTCCTGTCCTGCCAAAGATCGTGGTGGTGGTGGTTGGTTTGTTGCTGATTGAGCAGAAGAAGGGCCTGCCACATCTTCAACTTTGCCAACAGGGTCCAAGTTGACCTCGGAATTACATGCTGTTTCTCGTTCAGTAATTTTGGATTCAGTTCTGTTATTTGTCAAAATTGAATGGTTCAAAATTATTAATTTATGTACCTTAAGGCCAAGTATAAAAAGGTATTTCAAGCATGCATTACGAAGGAAGATCCAGAATGGGAGCTAGGAAATTCAAATGGTCAAATATATATATTTGCGCTTTTTAGTGGCTACTGCACCACTCCTGGCCCTGCTGCTGGCGCTCACGGCAGTATTGATCACGGCAGCTGCACCACCGTCTGGTTATATCAGACACTGCAATATGACAAAAAAAATCAATCTAATTATGATAACATAACCTTCTTTGCCTTTTGAATAACATAGTAACATAGCAAGGCCGAAAAAAGACATTTCTCCATCCAGTTCAGCCTATATTCCACCAGAATAAATTCCCAGATCTACGTCCTTCTAAAGAACCCAATACCTGTAAGATACAATATTGTTCTGCTCCAGGAAGACATCCAGAGCTGAAGAGAAAGGCGACAGTTTCCTGGTAGTGAGGCATACAAGGCTTGGAATGCATAGAAAAAGGACCTAAGGTCCCATGTGAGCAGTGCCACATTCTGGGGTGTCCCTCAAGTGAGAGGAGACCAATGAAAAGGTATAGTGAGATCTAGAGCAGATTCAACTAAGTGACAGGCCGGAGTCACACTTAGCATAGGGAAATACGGTCTGTTTTTTACGGCTGTAATATGCAGAAAAGCTCCTGAACATTGATCCGTGTTCAATGCGAGGATGCGATTTTTTCTCCAAAAATTATCCGTGTGTCATCCGTATGGCATCCGTACGGCGAGATTTTCTCGCCGGCTTGCAAGGATCCATGGGCTCAAATATTCGTGAAAACATATACAGTATGCAGTCTATATATACATACAGTATATGTATATATATATATATATATATGTCAGTGAGACACATACATATATACATATATTTATATTTAATACAGAGCTAGATAGCAGAAAAGTGAGTGTGTGTCTCACTGTCATACATACTATATATATATAGACTGCAAATATGTTTTCACGAATATTTGAGCCCATGGATCCATTCTATGTCCATTTTGCAATTGTCCGTATTCAATTATGTCCGTATTCGTATTGAATATGGATCAATGTTAAGGTGCTTTTCTGCGTATTACGGCCGTAAAAAATGGACCGTATTTCCCTACGCTTAGTGTGACGCCGGCCTTATTCTCTTGTACATAATCTCTATCAAGTTCCCGTTCAGTAAAAAGTTTATTTTCAATCGGTGGTCTCCCTCCTTAAACTGCCAAACATCTGGTCCTGGTCAACCACAGGTATCGGTTACATGCGGCCAGCACAAGTCCACACACCCTGTCCGGACGCCCACTTTCATGTAACAAGAGACGAGTACCTCGCCAATGGCAGCCGCCCCGCACCACGTTACACATTCAGCTTGGCAGAACATTCCACAGACGACCATTAGTAACTTCACTGATGGCAGCCAAGGCTGTGAGTGCGGAGATTTCTGCACATAGCGCTCATACTCCATACTGAATAAATCGAGATATTTGGAAAATGTTGTCTCCATTTCTTCATCATTTGCAGATAATTAACATGTGTATCGATCCTGGGATTTTCATAATTCCAAGTCTTTTCCTTTTTAGTGTTGCAATTTCATTGTTGAGGAATGTATTATACATCTATGTGATTTATTCACTTTTTTTTAAATATATTTATTCATGAAGTTTATTCACTGTTGGTATTTATTCTACTTATTTTACATACGGTTTATTTAAGAGGGGTTATCTGTCCCCTTTCAGAAAATCCCCTGTTGCAGTTTGTTGTAAATAATCAAACCATGAGTTACTGAGCATCCCGGAGTCCACCGCTGAGTCTCCGCCGCTGCTCCTGGTGTCTGCTATTGGCTGCAATGCTGATGTTATGTTGTCAGCGCTGCAGCCAATCTCTGAGCCCAGCGGTTCTGTACAGGGCATTGTGCCTCGTCCGCACATGCCATACATGCACTATCCTGGTCTGTGTACTGGACCCAAGTAGTGCATGCCACGTGTTTTCCATGCAGACCACTGGTGCATGGGGAATATGGCCATGTGCACCTGGACATTTGCGTAAATGGGTCCGTGTGCTGTCTGTGTGTGGTCTGTGGCGCACACGTCCCTATAATGCACTGGTCTGAATGAGCCCTTACGGTACCCCACAATATACTGACCAACTCTCCCTTATATCACACAGCTAGACTTACACCCTCTCGTAACCCACGGAAGGGTTTTATAAGTCACTGCACTTTGTTAGGGAACTCTTCCTACAACCTGCTCAACATATCTGACAATGACCATAGAAATGACAGAAAAACGACCGGCACATGCAAACTAGTGTGAGCAGGTGCATACCAGGAGCAGCTACCTCCATATACAATATACAAGAAAAGGTCACACTCTATCGTGCCAAAGCATGTCTAATATGAAATACATGAAATATGAATAGCAAAATGGCTTTTGAACATTAGGAAAAATATTTGAGAGACGCTTTGCACAGAATTTGGCCAAATAGTGTGAGCCCATCAACCATTGTCAAGGTGGTCTCAGACAATGACCATAGTCTGGGAGGGTGGGGGAAGCTGTTTTTTCATTAGACTACAGTTTGATTTCAAAGCTGCTGGATTTTATAGTATGTCCGCACATTCACATGTGCAATATTCGGTCAGTATTTTGCATCAGTATTTGTAAGCCAAAACCAGGAGTGGGTGACAAATACAGAAGTGGTGACGTGTTTCTATTATACTTTTCCTCTGATTGTTCCACTCCTGGTTTAGTCTTACAAATACTGATGTAAAATACTGACCAAATACTGAACGTGTGAACGTGGCCTAATTTAGAATCTCACATAACATGCAGTTTAATGCTTGACCACAAGGGGGAGCTCAATGATAAAAAATATATATATACTGTATATGTATCTATCTGTCATCTATATTTATGTATCTATCATCTATCTATCTATCTATCATCTATCTATCTATCTATCTATTATATATCAATCTATTATTTATCTATCTATCATCTATTATCTATCTATTATTTATCTATCTATCATCTATTATCTATCTATTATCTATCTATTATTTATCTATCTATTATCTATCAATCTATTATTTATTTATCTATCTATTATTTATCTATCACCTATCTATCATCTATTAACTATCTATCATCCATCTATCTATCTATCTATCTATCTTCTATCTATTATCTATCTATCGTCTGTCTATCTATATATCTAACTATTATCTATCTATTAACTATCTATTATCTATCTATTATCTATCTATTATCTATTATCTATCTATTATCTATTATCTATCTATTATCTATCTATTATCTATTATCTATCTATTATCTATTATCTATCTATTATCTATCTATTATCTATTATCTATCTATTATCTATTATCTATTTATTATCTATCTATCTATTATCTATCTATCTCATATCTGTCTATCTTTTTAGCTATCTATCTATCTATCTATCTATCATCTATCTATCTATCTATCATCTATCTATCTATCTATCATCTATCTATCTATCATCTATCTATCTATCTATCATCTATCTATCTATCTATCTATCTATCTATCTATCTATCATCTATCTATCTATCTATCTATCTATCTATCATCTATCTATCTATCTATTATCTATCTATCTATCATCTATCTATCTATCTATCTATCATCTATCTATCTATCTATCATCTATCTATCTATCTATCTATCTATCTATCATCTATCTATCTATCTATTATCTATCTATCTATCTATCTATCTATCTATCTATCTATCTATCTATCTATCATCTATCTATCTATCATCTATCTATCTATCTATTATCTATCTATCTCATATCTGTCTATCTTTTTATCTATCTATCTATCTATCTATCTATCTATCTATCTATCTATCTATCATCTATCTATCTATCTATCTATCTATCTATCTATCTATCTATCATCTATCTATTTTATATATTGATCAGTTTTTTCGAGATAAATTGCATTTTTTTCTTTTTTGCATATTGTTTATAATATTTAAGATGAAAACAGCAACAACGTAAAAAGTGTGCAGACATCACGTAGAGCAACATGTCTTATCCTATGAGCCACCTGATGTTACGTTCCCAGTAATCCCCGATGTTGCGGGTATGTGCCAGTAATACTGTATCTCCCATACATTCACCCCTGTATCAGACTGCACTCTGTGCTGGTACAAGCTGCCTGTTCCATGTTGCTCTACTTGAAGTCTGAACTCTCTTTAATTTAATAAAATGTTATTTTCAATATTGATTTTTCCAGTGACAGCCCCGGACTTTAGAGAATATTATGATCCAACTTCTTACTGTGCATAAATACCCCAAAGCTTTCTGTAAATAAAGAATACAGTTAGGAAAACAATAAATCTTTTTAAAAATGTTCCATGTGATTTGGTTAAATCACTGCCAAAGATTCCAAAACTTCACAATTTTCTAAAAACTGCACATTTAAAAAAAAAAATTTTTAAATCAGTTTAGTGATTATTAGAAATGAAATATTGGTTTTCATTTTAAATTTTGGGTATAAAAAAGGGAACAACTAAAAAACCTAGTGGCTCTGATGAGAGTTGTCATCACTGCCCGGCGTGTGTGTGTTTTTATTTTTGATTACCGGGTCAGTAATGGGGTGACAGCGCCCCATTACTAACCCCTGGGCTTGATTCCATCAGTATTTTTTTTTTACAAATCACAGCTGTCATCAACCCCATCTACCATTACCCTGACTGCCAGTGCACCAGGACAATTGGGAAGAGCCGGGCCAAGCTGGGCCAGATTTGACACATTTAACGCGATGCACCAATTCGGGGCTGGCTACGGGCTGGTGTTTTTAGGCTAGGAAGGGCCCAATAACCAGGGACCTTCCCAGCCTGACAATATCACCTCTCAGCTGTCTGCTTTACCTTTGCTGGTTATCACAAATAGCCCATATCGAAAGAGTCCATTTTTCAAACACGAAAGTTCGGGTCGCCGTTGACTTCTATGGGGTTTGGGTTCTGGTACAAGTTTGGGTACAGTTCTGGTACCCGAACCGAACTTATGACTAAAGATCGCTCCAACACCTTAAAGGGATTGTCTACCTTTACTGACATTTTTTTCTTCTTCAATGCATGTATTTGGGGCGAATCATCATTTTTGCCATTGGGTTTCAATGCCAAATGCTTGCATGCTATAGCCCCTGTGTTGGACTGACTATTGCTAGCTGCAGATTGAGTTAACTGAGGATCCATCAGTGAGCTCCTTCTGCCAGTCTGAGGTCTTTTTTCTGAGCTCGTCTCTGCTGATTTATGACCACAGAACCCCTCAAAGTTAACTACGCAGGGAAATAAAAGCAAAACGGTGCAAAGTTTATAATGAAACTCAACTGGAAAAATGATTTATAGCCCCAAATACACTTCAGTGAAATATATACTTATTGTTCCCCCAAAGGTGGACAGCTCCTGTAATGACTATTTTCCACCTGCTTTACAGCAGCACATATGGCACTACGGACTGACGTGGCGACGTAGAAGACGGCCTCAGGCTGCTATTCTCCAATGATGCTGTAAATTGCACAAAGTAAACATCTTTCCAATACATTCATTTTAATTAATCAGTGACAGATGCAGATTTGGTCCAGTGAGGCTGCCATGTTGGTGGGATAATTACTGATGCAGCGCTCCGGATGCCGACAGCCCACAGATGGCACTTAGCCCGTCTCATTTGGTGGCTAAGTGAGTGGACAGGATTGCAGGAAGGGGAGCAAGTTTTCTTGTCTCTGTTCTCCATATATACTTATGCAAATTTTGCCTTGATTTATAACCAGGTTAATTACATGTAAATTTGGAACATGAATATGCATGAGACGCGGCTAAGTGTATTGCGGTTTTTTAGCTGACAAGGCCCAGTGGTCCATAGTAGTAAGGGATCGGCGGCGACGATGATTTATTGATCAATTAAGACTTCGCAGAACACGTGATAGTGTTTCTGCGAGATATAAAAAAAAAAATAGTTTAGTGGATTTGATCAGGCGGCCATGTGACGGGTTTCTTTTTTTAACCTGTCGTCTTCCTGCCTCCTTAAGAAATCACAAGCAGAAAGTGGAGGAGAAGCAAAATGACGCAACAAGATTTAGAGAAACTCTTCTCCATGGGAGGTGACCGGAAATACTGCAAATTATATAGTTAATGGTCCTATATGTTCTCCAGGATCTTTCCATTTCTGATTATCAGTGCCGTATAACATGAGGCCAATCAGCCAGCTAGGGTCATGATGATGGCAAAAAAGAAAAAAAGCTCCATTATCGGCAGCGCATCACCCCTTGTTAACTGGGCATGTGCTGCCGACAAGATGCATATTATATGGGGACAGAACAATTGTATCGCCACCATTCTAACCCAATGCAGTCTGTATCAGCCATAAAAGAGCTCCAGTCAACTCATATATAGTTCATTGGCATTGATTAATGGGGGGAAATGAGCCTTAGGCCGGCGTCACACTAGCGAGTTTTACGGACGTATGCGCGCATAAAATACGTCCGTAAAACACGCATTACAAACGTCCCAATTATTCTCTATGCTCCTGCTCCTATCTGCCGTATTTTACTGATCCGTATTATACGGCTTTGTACGGCCGTAGAAAATCGCAGCATGCTGCGTTTGTCACCGTATTGCGCAAAAAAAATCGCCAATGAAAGTCTATGGAAGCCAGAAAAATACGGATTACACACGGACCAGCAGTGTGACTTGCGAGAAATACGCAGCGGTGTTAGAGAGAAAAGCCGGTAATTCAGTGCGGTGTACAGTAAAATCACACTGACAGCTTACAATAGAATAGGTAGAATAAATGTGGACACATAGAATAGGTATATATATATATATATATATATATATACAGTTAGGTCCATATATATTTGGACAGAGACAACATTTTTCTAATTTTGGTTATAGACATTACCACAATGAATTTTAAACAAAACAATTCAGATGCAGTTGAAGTTCAGACTTTCAGCTTTCATTTGAGGGTATCCACATTAAAATTGGATGAAGGGTTTAGGAGTTTCAGCTCCTTAACATGTGCCACCCTGTTTTTAAAGGGACCAAAAGTAATTGGACAGAGTAAATAATTTTAAATAAAATGTTCATTTTTAGTACTTGGTTGAAAACCCTTTGTTGGCAATGACTGCCTGAAATCTTGAACTCATGGACATCACCAGACGCTGTGTTTCCTCCTTTTTGATGCTCTGCCAGGCCTTCACTGCGGTGGTTTTCAGTTGCTGTTTGTTTCTGGGCCTTTCTGTCTGAAGTTTAGTCTTTAACAAGTGAAATGCTGCTCAATTGGGTTGAGATCAGGTGACTGATTTGGCCATTCAAGAATATTCCACTTATTTGCTTTAATAAACTCCTGGGTTGCTTTGACTTTATGTTTTGGGTCATTGTCCATCTGTAGTATGAAACGACGACCAATCAGTTTGGCTGCATTTGGCTGGATCTGAGCACACAGTATGGCGGCTCTGAATACCTCAGAATTCATTCAGCTGCTTCTGTCCTGTGTCACATCATCAATAAACACTAGTGACCCAGTGCCACTGGCAGCCATGCATGCCCGCGCCATCACACTGCCTCCGCCGTGTTTTACAGATGATGTGGTATGCTTTGGATCATGAGCTGTACCACGCCTTCGCCATACTTTTCTCTTTCCATCATTCTGGTAGAGGTTGATCTTGGTTTCATCTGTCCAAAGAATGTTCTTCCAGAACTGTGCGGCTTTTTTAGATGTTTTTAGCCTTTTTATTCTTGATGCTTATGAGTGGCTGCACCGTGCAGTGAACCCTCTGTAGTTACTTTCATGCAGTCTTCTCTTTATGGTAGATTTGGATATTGATATGCCGACCCCCTGGAGAGTGTTGTTCACTTGGTTGGCTGTTGTGAAGGGGTTTCTCTTCGTCATGGAGATTATTCTGCGATCATCCACCACTGTTATCTTCTGTGGGTGCCCAGGTCTTTTTGCATTGATGAGTTCACCAGTGCTTTCTTTCTTTCTCAGGATGTACCAAACTGTAGATTTTGTCAGTCCTAATAATGTAACAATTTCTCAGAAGGGTTTTTTCTGGCTTCGCAGCTTAAGGATGGCTTGTTTCACCTGCATGGAGAGCTCCTTTGACCGCATGTTTACTTCACAGCAAAACGTTCCAAATGCAAACACCGCACCTCAAATCAACTCCAGGCCTTTTATCTGCTTAATTGAGAATGACATAACAAAGGGATTGCCCACATCTGTCCATGAAATAGCCTTGGAGTCAATTGTCCAATTACTTTTGGTCCCTTTAAAAACAGGGTGGCGCATGTTAAGGAGCTGAAACTCCTAAACCCTTCATCCAATTTTAATGTGGATACCCTCAGGGGCTGACTGGCAAATTTTAGCCTGGGGGGCAAGCACACAGCAGTGGCCCATGAGTAGCGGCTCATCCTTAAAGGGGTTGTCGGATCTTATGCTACATGTCTACAGACACTATGTGTGAATCCTCATATCATGCGCTATGAAGATTCTCTGGT
Source organism: Ranitomeya imitator (assembly GCF_032444005.1). Classification (NCBI taxonomy): domain Eukaryota; kingdom Metazoa; phylum Chordata; class Amphibia; order Anura; family Dendrobatidae; genus Ranitomeya; species Ranitomeya imitator. The sequence goes on from NC_091283.1 coordinate 812,428,645, forward strand.
GCTGGCAACAGGTGGTCTTGTGACTGCAAGCATGCGATATATATATTCCCAGCCACATTTCGACTAGACTGTTTTGGGCCTTGTTCAATACAGTTGCATTAGGCCATGCAAGTCTGGTCGGCATGTGACCGCATGTATGCAAATCACAAACTTACAGCCACACACCCGCCAAATGACCACAGCACTGCCAGCAATGTGAGAAGCACAAGTCTGCAGTCAAAAGAATGACAGAGTGAATGCACCAATGGCACACACACACACACGCACAGCCCCACTGTATAATGACACACACAGCTACACTGTATAATGACACACAGCCCCACTGTATAATGACACACACAGCCACACTGTATAATGACACACACATAGCCCCACTGTATGACACACACAGCCCCACTGTATGACACACACACGCACAGCCCCACTGTATAATGACACCCACAGCCCCACTGTATAATGACACCCACACAGCCCCACTGTATGACACACACAGCCCCACTGTATAATGACACACACACACGCACAGCCCCACTGTATAATGTCACACACACAGCCCCACTGTATGACAGGCACACACACAGCCCCACTGTATAATGGCATACACACACGCACAGCCCCACTGTATAATGACACACACGCACAACCCCACTGTATAATGACACATGCACGGCCCCACTGTATGACAGGCACACGCACAGCCCCACTGTATAATGACAAACACACACAGCCCCACTGTATAATGACACACACACCCACAGCCCCACTGTATAATGACACACACGCACAACCCCACTATATAATGACAGGCACACGCACAGCCCCACTGTATGACACACACGCACAGCCCCACTGTATAATGACACACACACACGCACAGCCCCACTGTATAATGACACCCACAGCCCCACTGTATAATGACACCCACACAGCCCCACTGTATGACACACACAGCCCCACTGTATAATGACACACACACACGCACAGCCCCACTGTATAATGACACACACACAGTCCCACTGTATGACAGGCACATGCACAGCCCCACTGTATAATGACAGGCACACGCACAGCCCCACTGTATAATGACAGGCACACGCACAGCCCCACTGTATAATGACACACACACAGCCCCACTGTATAATGACACACACACAGCCCCACTGTATGACACACACACGCACAGCCCCACTGTATAATGACACACACGCACAGCCCCACTGTATAATGACACACACGCACAGCCACACTGTATAATGGCATACACACACAGCCCCACTGTATAATGGCATACACACACGCACAGCCCCACTGTATAATGACACACACGCACAACCCCACTGTATAATGACACACACACGCACAGCCCCACTGTATAATGACACATGCACAGCCCCACTGTATGACAGGCACACGCACAGCCCCACTGTATAATGACAAACACACACCCACAGCCCCACTATATAATGACACACACGCACAACCCCACTATATAATGACAGGCACACGCACAGCCCTACTGTATGACACGCACAGCCCCACTCTATAATGACACACACACGCACAGCCCCACTGTATAATGACACACACACAGCCCCACTATATAATGACATACACACACACACACATGTACAGCCCCACTGTATAATGACACACACACGCACAGCCCGACTGTATAATTACACACACACACACACACACACGCACACACGCACGCAACAGCACCACTCTATAATGACAGGCACACGCACGGCCCCACTGTATGACAGGCACACGCACGGCCCCACTGTATAATGACAGGCAAACGCACGGCCCCACTGTATAATGACAGGCACACGCACGGCCCCACTGTATAATGACACACACGCTCACACACAGCCCCCCTCTGTATAATGACAGGCACACGCACAGCCCCACTGTATAATGACAGGCACACGCACGGCCCCACTGTATAATGACACGCACACGCATGGCCCCACTGTATAATGACAGGCACATGCACGGCCCCACTGTATAATGACAGGCACACGCACGGCCCCACTGTATAATGACACACACGCTCACACACAGCCCCCCTCTGTATAATGACAGGCACACGCACAGCCCCACTGTATAATGACAGGCACACGCACGGCCCCACTGTATAATGACACGCACACGCATGGCCCCACTGTATAATGACAGGCACATGCACGGCCCCACTGTATAATGACAGGCACACGCACGGCCCCACTGTATAATGACACACACACTCACACACAGCCCCCCTCTGTATAATGACAGGCACACGCACAGCCCCACTATATAATGACAGGCACACGCACGGCCCCACTGTATAATGACACGCACACGCATGGCCCCACTGTATAATGACAGGCACATGCACGGCCCCACTGTATAATGACACACACACACACACACACCCATTGTATAATGACAGGCACACGCACGGCCCCACTATATAATGACAGGCACACGCACGGCCCCACTGTATAATGACACACATGCAGCTCACAGATGCACGCAGCACACACACGCACGCAGCTCACACACACGCACGCAGCTCACACACACGCACGCAGCTCACACACACGCACGCACGCAGCTCACACACACGCACGCAGCTCACACACACACGCACGCAGCTCACACACACGCACGCAGCTCACACACACACATGCATGCAGCTCACACGCACACATGCACGCAGCTCACACACACACACGCACGCAGCTCACACACACACGCACGCAGCTCACACACACACGCACGCAGCTCACACACACACGCACACACGCAGCTCACACACACACACACACACACACTCTCCTCATACACACACACACTCTCTCCTCATACACACACACACTCTCTCCTCATACACACACACACTCTCTCCTCATACACACACAGACACTCTCCTCTGTGGTGCAGGGGCGGCTGATGTCCATGTGCAGCTCTTCAGTTTCTCCTGCTCACAGCTCTGCACTGTCCCGGCACCTCCCCCATCTCTCCTTCTCTGCCGGGATAGCAGATAAGAGCAGGAGAAGCCGGAGCTCCGTGCACACACAGGCGGGTATGCCGGTATGCTGACCTTTCATCTTGGCTGCTGGCTCTCTCCCTCAGAGTGGCAGTGGCGCATAGGAGCTTGCTCATCACATACCCCTGCAGCCTGCATGTCAGGGCTGCTGGCGGGATGACACCATCGCGCACTACAGGTGCGCTATGTATTAGTCACTGCCAGTCCTCCAGCGGCCCTGTGCAGCTGCTTAGACACCGGCCCGGGGGGCATATGCATTTCTGCCACCTGGGCCAGCCCGCGCCTGGATACCCTCAAATGAAAGCTGAAAGTCTGAACTTCAACTGCATCTGAATTGTTTTGTTTAAAATTCATTGTGGTAATGTCTATAACCAAAATTGGAAAATGTTGTCTCTGTCCAAATATATATGGACCTAACTGTATATCAGTGAGATACATAATATATATATATATATATATATATATATATATATATTAATATTTCATACAGCGCTAGATAGCTTTAAAGCCGGTAATTCAATTGCCGTCTTTTTCTTTCTCCTTCCTAAACCCGACATGATATGAGACCTGGTTTACAAACAGTAAACCATCTCATATCCCCATTTATTTTGCATATTCCACACTACTAATGTTAGTAGTGTGTATGTGCAAAATTTGGGCTCTGTAGCTATTAAATTAAAGGGTTAAATGGCGGAAAAAATTGGCGTGGGCTCCCGCGCAATTTTCTCCGCCAGAGTAGTAAAGCCAGTGACTGAGGGCAGATATTAATAGCCTGGAGAGGGTCCATGGTTATTGCCCCCCCCCCTGGCTAAAAACACCTGCCCCCAGCCACCACAGAAAAGGCACATCTGGAAGATGCGCCTATTCTGGCACTTGGCCACTCTCTTCCCATTCCCGTGTAGTGGTGGGATAGGGGGTAAAGAAGGGTTAATGTCACCTTGCTATTGTAAGGTGACATTAAGCCAGATTAATAATGGAGAGGCATCAATTATGACACCTATCCATTATTAATCCAGTACAAGTAAAGGGTTAAAAAAAAACACAAACACATTATTAAAAAGTATTTTAATGAAATAAACACAAAAGTTGTTGTAATATTTTATTGTACTCTCAATCCACCTGAAGACCCTCGCTCTGTAACAAAGAAAAAATAATAAACCAACAATATACATACCTTCCGAAGATCTGTAACGTCCCACGGTGTAAATCCATCTAAAGGGGTTAAAATATTTTACAGCCAGGAGCTCTGCTAATGCAGCGGTGCTCGTGGCTGTAAAACCCCGGGGAATGAAGGCAAAGTAGGTCAATGACCTATATTTACCTTCATTCGCGGTGATGCGCCCTCTGCTGGTTGTCCCTCGAGCGTGGGAACTTTCCTGGAAAGCTCCCAGGCTCGAGTTCATATGAGGACAACCAGCAGAGGGTGCCTCACCGCGAATGAAGGTAAATATCCTCTCCAGGCTATTAATATCTGCCCTCAGTCACTGGCTTTACTACTGTGGCGGAGAAAATTGCACGGGATCCCACGCCAATTTTTTCTGCCATTTAACCCTTTAATTTAATAGCTACAGAGCCCAAATTTTGCACATACACACTACTAACATTAGTAGTGTGGAATATGCAAAAAAATGGTGATATGAGATGGTTTACTGTATGTAAACCAGGTCTCATATCATGTCGGGTTTAGGAAGGAGATAGCAAAAGCCGGCAATTGAAAGCTATCTCACGCTGGATTAAATATTAATATATATACATATATGTGTCTACTGACATATATATATATATATATATATATATATATATATATATATATATATATATATATACACAGTATATATGTTTTTATGATTTTTTGAGCCCATGGATCCATTGTAAATCCGTATGTCGGTTTTGCAAGCCTGCGAGAAAAACACGCAGTACGGCTGCCATACAGATTACATACGGAGGATGCCATGCGCAAAATACGCTGACACACCCTGCCTACGGAGGAGCTACGGACCACTATTTTGGGGACTTTTCTGCGTATTACGGGCGTAATATACGGACCGTATTTTTATACGCTGAGTGTGACGCCGGCCTTAAAGGGAATCTGTCAGCAGGTTTGACTATGCCATCTGGGAGATGCATAATGTAGAGGCAGAGACTCTGATTCCAGCGATGTGTCACTTACTTTTCTGGGAGCCTCAGATTTGATTAAAACCTGTTTTCCCTGCTGCAGATCTACCAGTTAGCTGAATGCTGAGCTTTGTATAACCCAGCCTATACCACTGATTGGCTGCTTTCTGTATTCACTGTGCATAGGCAGACATCTGCCAATGAATGTTGGAGGCATGGTTGGAAGTAGGTTTCCTACTCCTCTGCTGATAAAACAGTGATTTTATACACACTACACTAAATGACACTTCGCTGGAATCAGGGTCTCTGCCTCTACATCATGCTGCTCTCAGGCAAAGTAGCAGAAGCCTGGTGACAGATTCCTTTTAAGGCACAGAATAATGTACCCCCTTTCTAAACAAACCTGTTTTTCCCATGTGTCCTCCATTCTTTCATCCTTCATTTTTAAAACGCTGAGACTTTTCTTTTCATTGTCACATTGAGAACTGACCTGAGTTCTGATGGGACAGATAATAACTTAGATAAGTGAGTCCCACGGCTGGTACCTTACTGATCAGTCAGAGGAAAAGAGTAATAGAAAACGTCACCACTTCTGCATTTATCACCCACTCCTGGTTCTGCCTTACAAATACTGATGTAAAATACTGACCAAATACTGAACGTGTGAACATGGCCTTACAGGTGAAATGAAACCTCAGGAATCATGTGTCATCATTAGCAATTGAATATGGGTTTTTTTTTACTTGCCTATGGATTATAACAATGAGGGAAAAAATTTCACAAGCCCAAAAAAATAACAAAAAGGTATTAAAAAAAAATAGAACTTTCTCGATATAAAAGAATAACTCCCTGGAAAGATTCACCCAGCAAATTACCGCAGCAGCAAGATGTTACAGTCTTATAATAGGATCTAATGAAATCACAATGTTCAGGACGTCCATTCTGTAGACGGCAGCTTGCCATATCGATTGCACTTTGGAAAGTTTTGGCTGCAGTTTTTTTTACCATTTCACTTCTATGAAGAAAATTGAAGCATAAAAGCATAAAAATTGCACGGATTAAGTGACTGCAGTACACTTCTAGGAGGATTTCCCAACCCACAAAGTACTGTCATATTTTGTGCTTCATCTAATTGTAAGTCTGATAGATAATCAGAGCAGAGAAGGCATAAAAGTCACCACCACCATGCTGACTCCATTATTGCAGAGCCCAGACCTCCTCTGGTATTAACATCAGCACAAACACTGCGCCCCCGATGGAAGCTTCATGGCCGAGCAGCTGCATGCAGCCTTACATCACCAAGCACAATGCTGAGAGTCGGGTGGAGACTGGAGTGGTGTAAAGACACCATCACTGGACTCTGGAAGAAACGTGTAGTGCAGTGATAGATCACACTTACCTTTCTGGCATCTGATGGACGAGTCTGGGTTTGGTGACTGCCAGGAGAACGTTGCCCACCTGACCGCATTGTGCCCACTGTACATTTTGATGGAGGAGGGATAATACTATGGGGATGTTTTTCAGGCATCGACCTCAGCACTTTAGTTCCTGTGAAGGAAACGCTTAATGTTTCAACATACCAAGACATTGTGCACAATAATGGCTTCTAACTTGTGGGAACAGTTCGGGGCAGGCCCTTTCCTTTTCCCCATGACTGAGTCCTGTGCACAAAGCTAATACTGGAGAGACATGGGTGGCGGCGTTCAGTGTGAAAGAACATGACCGGCCATAAGATCTAACAGGTTATTTGTAAATTGTAAAAAGAGACGTGGCTGCAACAGAGGAGGGAATGAGGACTCAGTAGTAACTTAACTAACTGATAATTATTTGATTAACACGGATATATGTGGTGCTTACTGTACAATATCAAAGGGTAAAACCAACAATAGGAGTACAGTCATTTATGATACAATGAGGATACAGCAATTCGGCTATACTGATTATTAACACAGTTCTGTTGGCCCACTATTGTTCTGAAGTGTTAAGTGAATGACTAGTATCGTGAGGGGGTGTCTTAGACCTAATACCATGGCCAAAAACAAGGTGTCACAGTACTAATGGGGACCATCACAGTCGTCACTCTCTTAGGCCGGTTTCACACATCAGTGGCTCCGGTACGTGTACTGACAGTTTCCTCACGTACCGGAGACACTGACTCACGTAGACACATTAAAATCAATGTGTCTCTGCACATGTCAGCGTGTTTTCATAGACCGTGTGTCCGTTTGCAAAACACGGAGACATGTCAGTGTTCGTGGGAGCACACGGACCCATTAAAGTCAATGGGTCCGTGTAAACACGTACCGCACACAGATGGTGTACGTGTGCCATCCGTGTGCCGACTGAGGACCACATGGACCGTGCAGGAGACAGTGCTAGAGTTAAGCGCTGTCCCCTGCTTTTGGTGCTGAAGCCGGCATTCATTCCTTCTCCCCAGCATTATTCGCTGGAGAGAAGGAATGAAAAATCAGGGGGGGGGGGGGGTTGTGTGTGTTTAAAATGAAGTTCATGGTCACCAACCTGTGCGCCCGCCCGCTGGCATTAAAATACTCACCCAGCTCCCGCGATGACTCCTCTTAGCGCCGCAGCTTGTCCTGTGTGAGCGGTCACGTGGTACCGCTCATTGCAGTGATGAATATGCGGCTCCACCCCTATGGGGAGAAGGAATGAATGCCGGCTTCAGCACCAAATGCAGGGGACAGCACTTAACTCCAGCACTGTCTCCTGCACGGTCCGTGTGGTCCTCAGTCGGCACACGGGCAGCACACGGCTGCCGCACGTGTGCCACACTGATGTGCCACGTGAGCACACGGACACACGGACACGGATAACTCCGGTACTGATTTTTCCGGTACCAGAATTATCTGGACGTGTGAGACCGGCCTTAAGCAATATGAACCGACGTACAGGCCATAACGGAAGTCTACATTCTGCACCGTTATCAATCAGTCACTTTACACACCCGCTGTGCAGGTCGCTGTAGTCCTCTGCAGCATGGCCCTTGTCCCTTTTGTACTGTACGTCTGCGCCTGAAGTTGCAGCTCACATGAACGTCCTTCTTCTGTCACCTAGTCGTCTGTTTCTTACCTGGCTCTGTGTACTCGGCTCGGGTCTCCCAGCTCTGGTCTCTCATCTCCAGTTCTGGTCACTCAGATCTGGATCTGATTTCTCGGTTATGGCCAAACGGTTCCTCCCTCGGATCTGGTCCCTTGGATCTGGTTACTCGGATCTGATTACTCGTTTCCTCACTCGGATCTGGTTACTCGGTTCCTCACTTGGAACTGAATACTCGGTTCTTCACATGGTCCTGGTTACTTGGACCTGGTTACTCCGCTCTGGTTACTCGGTTCCTCATTTGGATCTAGTAACTTGGATTTTCATTCAGTTCTGGTTACTCGGTTTCTCACTTGGATTGGGTTACTCGGTTCTGGTTACTCGGTTCCTCAGTCAGATTTGAGTACTTGGTTCTTCACTCAGTTCTGGTTACTCAGTTCCTCAGTTGAATCTGGTTACTCGGTTCCTCACTCGGATCTAGTTACTTAGTTCTTCACTAAGTTCTGGTTTCTCAGTTCCTCATTCGGATCTGGTTACTCGCAAACACGGCAATAAGCCAGCTTCGCTGCATAGCACATCCATAATGTTGCTGGTCCAAGCACTGATTCTGCCCTTCTCTACCCTCCTGGGCCTTTTATAATTAATAACTGCACCACATCTGTCACCTCACTATGTCTCTCCTCCAATTTCTCCCCCTCAGGGACCATAAACTTCGCCCTATAGTTCCAACTGATGCAGTTATTGCTACTTTCTCTTGTCCTACAACATTTGACCAGCAGCCAGTGGTGCTTGCTTGCTGATACTCTTTTATGCCTCAAACTGTGGAAATCTCTCATTTGTTCATCTCCTTACAAAATCACACCATGTAACAAGTAAAAGCTCTAAAATCACTTCCAAATTTCATACATGCCAATTGTCCTGAATTTTCCAGAACCCTCCTAATCTTTTGGAAACGGTCCTGAAAAATGTGCAGTCTGTCTAGCTAAAAAAAGGGTCTGAGTTTACCCAAAGTGGCATTTGAGGCAGAATTTAGATGCGGTTGGGGCTGGACTAATACGTCCCTTAATTGCTAACACCACATTTGGTAACCGTAAAATGGGGACCTTTGTTTTTCACCATGTGACACAATGTGTTTGAAGCCTCCAATAAACTAACAAAAACAAATATGTAGTTCTGTGCCTCAAAATACCTCTGGAATTAAAGGGTTAAGTGATATATGAGGCGGCTGGATGCCTTTCTGGAGCTGTTAGCGAACTCTGGATCTCCCACCAGAGCAGGCACACTTGTGATTGACTTGTGGCTGCGATTAGGGACAGCTTCATCTTATCTGATACATTCCTCCTCCTCAGTTTTGCTCCAGCTCCTAACATCTCACTGTCTGTACCAGGCCTGGACTAGCCCAGACCCTCCAGCCTCAAAAATTCCTCTTGCTGGAAGGTATCACGATGACATTATCCTTCATAAAGACTTTGTGAACGAGGGAAATCAGGGTTCAAAGAGGAGGCACGATCAAAACACTTAATGCATGTAATAATAAAAATATGTCATTTTTCTGGGTCATTTCTTTTAAAAGGTGCTCCGTAAATTTTATACTGGTGTTCGAACCTATGGATAAGTCACTGGTGTCAGATAGTTGGGGTCCAACTCCCAGCATCCCCACCAATCAACTATTCTCATTGCCAGGGTCACCCACACGTTAGCAGTTGCAGCACTAAGCAAATCAACGCTCCATCATATGTGTAGCGGCCGTTGCCGGGTGCTGAAGATTTCAAATGAAAAGGACTGGATCTGCAATGCATTCCTATTGGACACAAATAAAAGAAAGCTGCATATAAGACATAGCTGACCTGCACGCCACAACATCCAATATACGGTACAGAAATGTCTCCTTTTTTTTTAAAGTGCAACAAACAAAATCATAAGAAAAATTGACTACTCTTAAAAATAAAAACTGTTCCTTCTCTCAAGCTTCCTATTGGTCTACCATGTACATCCATTTGTATGGGGTTCGATTTGTAGTCTGCTAGTATTAAAAAGGCCACTGCAAATATGCCCTGCGTTATAGGCAATGGACACTTTTGACATGAAAGAAATAATTTTTTGCATATGCAAGTCTTTACCATATTTTAATAAAATCTTTAATTCTTGCATTCATCACTTTCTTTCTTGTATCAGTACACCTTCTATCCTGCAACTTCCTTCTCTTGTGTGTTCTTTTCAATAGCCTGTTTTTTCTACCCTCTCTGAGACTGAAGATGCTTTTTCTCCTCTCCACACTGGAGATCTGTGTACAACCCCCTCCGCTCCCTCTTCCTCGCCCTCTTTGTATCTCTAATGCTGACAGATGGGAGAGGGAGAGCAGAGAATCATCAGCAGAAGGAGCTGTAACTGATTTATATAGTTTTGCAGATCTCTTAGCTAAATAGAGGACTATTATGGACACTATAGCAGTAAAATAAATTTGTTTTACTGAAGACTATTTAGAAAATTACTTTTAAATTAGGATGCCAATACACAATAAAAAAAATTCTGGGCAATGTACATAGGCTTTAAAGGGGCTGTCTATGTGCCGGCCCGTCACCGCTTCATCCACAGCAGAGTGAGACCTGGCCCCATTTTTGGGTTGCAGAGACAAGACTCATATCTATCAGGCTTTTGTGGTATGTTCTCCATCTGAAATAGGAATACCCCAATAAGGACTTACCAGTGTTGTTTGTGTGAGGGCTCATTCACACACCAGATTTTTCCACATGTGAAAAAAGGGACCCATTATTCTGACTTTGATCAGAGTTTGAGCAGAGTGTGATCCAAGTGTCATTCATTGTTCTCACACGTGGAGAAAAAACTAAAATAAAGTGTCTCTACCTTCTCCATTCTGACAGTTGAAGAAAAACAAACTGCACTCGAAAGTCATCTGAGTGTGGTCTGATTTTTTTCATGCTTACATTGACTTACATTGCTGATTTTGATCTGACCCTGGTATCCAAATAGGACATATTGACGCGATTTTCCACATACCTAATCACAGACGAGACATTGGTCCATAGACTGTGACAAATGCAAGTGCTTTCCTCGAAAAATACAGATTGCACTTATACATGAAAATCGGACGTGTGACTGAGCCCTATGGATTCATTACATTCCTACCATGGGACAATGCTCCCAATCAACTTGACACCAAAACTTCCAGCCAGGTGATGAAGCCCCTTCCCAAGACACCAAACCCCTTCTAATCTTCAAAATTACTGGGGGAAAAATGGCTTGAAATGTGGATTTGGACATTAAGGTTCATGTTCATATCAGATTTATATTCCAATCAGAGTTTGCACTCATTAATTTGTACATAGAGTTGTATGGTGTAATTAGCGATGCAAACGAGCCCAGGCATGTGAACATCGCTCAGTGTTTAAATCAGAATTCCTACATGAATATTGCATCCAGCGTAACAGAAGTTCACCCTGCAATGTCTTATTCATGGAGATGTCTTGTTTTCACCATTACATCTCCTTGTTCTACTATTTACAGGGTTATAATGTCTAGGGAGCTTGTGTGCGAGTGTGCGGCCGCACAGCAATACAAGGAGCTGCACGCTCTGCTCTGGAGTGCCGGTGCCAGAGCAGGGTTTTAACCTGCGAGACTCGGATGTATTTCTCGCCAGTGAGAAGGAGCCCTAAGGAGGAGGCCAGCCTCAGCGTGCCTTGTCCAGGACGAGTCCGGAACCCCCGGTGATGTCACCCGAGTTGCTGGGTGGAGAGTTTAGTTCTCCAGACAAACCTTTGAACTTGAGACCAGGAGGCGTGGAGAGCATAAAAGATCGACAGTGCGCGAGAACAGAGTCAGTAGTGGCGGGAAGCTGTAGTGTGTAGGGGCTGAGTGTGAGCTCTCCTGTGCTGCACAGTCAGGAAAAAGTAGGCCCAAGCCAGAGTGGCCTACGGAGGCTTACCGGAGACTTTAGGCGGAGACGCTTCCAGAGATCGATGACAGTGCTGACTCCCGTGACACCACTGAGCGTGAGTGATACCTCTTTACGACCAGGCCGCAGTGGGCACACTCCCAGACGGGACGACCAGGCCGCAGTCAGAGTGCGGCTGCCTGCCATACCCACTCCTGCATACTCCAGTGATGAGTCGGCACTTAAAAACAAGAACTGTTCCCCTTTTGGTGGATCTCCTTCTGGACCCAGGGCCTGCGACCGTACCTCCCTGGACAACCGACAACGACGGAATCCAAGACCCCTTCTGCACGAGGACGACACCGGATTCTTCAAACGTCCAGGCTGGGACGCCACCAACCTTCATCTGAGAGACTGCTCCTAATCAAGTCTGATTCCTTTGAACTCTCCCCGACCTAACTACATACCTGTTGCCCCTAAGTTTATCATACATTGTCTCATTATCCTTATCTACCATATACCCTCTCACTGCGTGGAGTAACACTGATATATTAAATCCCTCCGTTAACGCTTGCTCTGCCTCCGACCGTTACTGCATCCTTATACCTGCTTTCATATGCACCCCCAAAAAGTCAGGCATGTCAAATGCGCAAAAATGTTACCCTCGGCATAACGCGGTCCGTTACCGCCGGCATTAACCCTGTGTGAGCGGTGAGTGGAGGGGAGTATGCGGGCGCCGGGCAGTGACAGCGCGGAGTAAGGAGCGGCCATTTTCTTCCGGACTGTGCCCGTCGCTGATTGGTCATTGCTGTTTTGCCGCGACCAATCAGCGACTTGGATTTCCATGACAGACAGAGGCCGCGACCAATGAATATCTGTGACAGAAAGAAGGAAAGACAGACGGAAGTGACCCTTAGACAACTATATAGTAGATTATTTATTCTCCCTTTCTCTAATTTTAACATTTAACCATATTAATATTCAGATTCATTTCTATCCTAGCACTTCTTTTCTTATTGGTTGTCACTGTTTTTAATGCAATATGTTCTGCTGGGGGGGATTGCAATAGTTAACGCAAGTCCTGCACGGACACTGAAAAATAAGGTACTGCTGGGCAATATGGGGAATATCTGACCCAAGTAACATCATTGGTCCATAGATTGTCCTCCATGACAGGGATTAATACTAAATCACAATCCAAAGGATTAGGAATAATCTCATCTGCTTCTTTTTCACAGACTGAGGATTAGAACAGGGAAGGGGCCACACATTTTGTAATTCTTTTGCACATCATAAAAAGATTGTGTGGTTTGGCAAAATGTGGGAACATTTACTCTAAAGACAACACAACTTAGCGCTTGAATTTAAGTCTCTTCAGTAATAATAGTCTGTAGTAATTATAGTAACACTATATATTGTACAGTGACAGTGAGGGGGGCCTGGTCCTCAGAGAAAGATAAAACATGGGTCACATATAAATCTCCGCTTTCTGACAATCTGCAATAAAAGTTCTCTTGGGAACAAAAGAAAGACTGCAAGACTTCCGAGTAGATAAATATAGCAATATTTTATACGCTACCAACGCTAACAACATGTTTAGCTACAAAGACACCTGCTTTTAAGAAGAAGTGGAGATCGCCTCAAAATGAAAAAGAATTTTAATTATATATCACAGCACGTGAAGTTTATACAGCCGCATGAGAAATAGAACAAGTATGGATGGTAACCCTGAACTACTGACATCAATACTGATTATTGGGAGCAGGTACAGACTGGGGCTGAAATTCAGCCCTGGCATTACACAGGCCCATGCTATTCCTATCTCCAAGCACCAGATGGGATATATTATCAATATTACCCTGCATGGAGGAAAGCAAGATTTACTACAAGACCAATATTTCTAACTAGACGGTGGCCCGATTCTAACACATCGGGTATTCTATAATATGTATGTAATTTATTTATGAAGATTTAAGAATAATGCAATGAATACACAGGATTTTCTGGGTAAAATATACACATTATCAGTGAATTGGTGTTTAAATCCCGCGCTAATATGCCGGGCGTGACCAATCAGTGCAGCGGGGTTTAAATCTCGAGCCAATATCGCTGATTGGTCGTGGACAGCCAGGCGCGACCAATTAGCGAAGCATGGTTCAAATCCCGGGCCAATTCATGGCCGTACTGCACCTGTCGCTGATTGGTCGCAGTCGGCTGGGCGCGATCAATCAGTGAAGCGTTGTTTAAATCCCGCGCCAATATCGCTGTTTGGTCGCGTCCGGCTGGGCGCGACCAATCAGCGAAGCGTGGTTCAAATCCCGGGCCAATTCGCGGCCGGACTGTGCCTGTCGCTGATTGGTAGCGGCCGGCCGGGCGCGACCAATCAGCGAAACGTGACTAAAATTTCGGGCCAATTCGCGGCCGGACTGTGCCTGACGTTGATTGGTCGCAACCAGCCAGGCGCAACCAATCAGCGAAGTGTGGTTCAAATCCCGCGCCAATTTGCGGCCGAACTGTGCCTGTCGCTGATTGGTCTTGGGCAGCTGGCGAGACCAATCAGCGACGCAGGATTTCCGTTAGAAACAGACAGAATTAGACGATTATATAGTAGATACCTGATGCGTTAGAATCAGGCCACCATCTAGTATTCATATAAACATTGGTGCTTACATTTATGTTTTAACCCATTGGACACACTGCCACTGTTTTTCTCCTGTCTTTATTTTAAGAGCCAAAACTTTATTAGTCATCTATCATTGTATGACAGTTTGTTTTCTACAGGATGACTTATAGTTTTCAAAGACACCATTTATTTTACCATATGATAAACTTAAAAACGGGAAAAAAATTTATTCTCTCCCTTACACACTGTCCTCCATGTTGTTCTCTCCCTCACAGACTGTCCTCTGTTATGATCTGGTGGTTTAGGAACAACATGAGACAAGCTCTGAAGGAGGTGGTATCTGTACTGACCGCAGACCCTGAACCTAGCAGCGCAACTAGAAATAGCCGTGGGGGGTACCTGACGCTCCCTAGACCCCTCGGCACAGCCTAAGATCTAACTTCCCCTGAAGATGGAAACAGGAAACCTATCTTGCCTCAGAGAAAATCCCCAAAGGAAAGATAGCCCCCCACAAATATTGACGGTGAGAGGAGGGGAAAATAACATACGCAGAAATTAAATCAGATTTTAGCATAGGAGGCCAGTCTAGCTTGATAGATAGGACAGGAAAGGATACTGTGCGGTCAGTATAAAAACTACAAAACAATCCACACAGAGTTTACAAAATCTCCACACCTGACTAAAGGTGTGGAGGGTAAATATGCTTCCCAGAGCTTCCAGCTAACAGAAAAAATCCATAATGACAAGCTGGACAAAAATAGAATGCACAGAACAATAAGTCCACAAAAAGTGGACTGAAATGAGCAAAGCCAGAACTTATCTTAGCAGAACTGGTCAGGAAACCAGGAGAATCCAAGCAGAGTTGTGAATCCAGCCAGAAAACATTGACAAGTGGCATAGGCTAAAGACTAGAGCCAGGTTAAATAGCAGAGCCAGGAGAGACGATTAGTGAAAGCAGCTGCTAAAGCTAAACCCAAGGAGCAGCAGTTCCACTCATAACCACCAGAGGGAGCCCAAGGGCAGAATTCACAAAAGTGCCATTTACAACCACCGTAGTGAGCCCAAGAACAGAATTCACAAGAGTCCTCCATGTTATTCTCTCCCTCACAGACTGTCCTCCATGTTATTTTCTCCCTCACAGACTGTCCTCCATGTTATTCTCTCCTTCACAGACTGTCCTCCATGTTATTTTCTCCCTCACAGACTGTCCTCCATGTTATTCTCTCCTTCACAAACAGTCCTCCATGTTATTCTCTCCCTCACAGACTGTCCTCCATGTTATTCTCTCCCTCACAGACTGTCCTCCATGTTATTCTCTCCTTCACATACTGTCCTCCATGTTATTTTCTCCCTCACAGACTGTCCTCCATGTTATTCTCTGCTTCACAGACTGTCCTCCATGTTATTTTCTCCCTCACAGACTGTCCTCCATGTTATTCTCTCCCTCACAGACTGTCCTCCATGTTATTCTCTCCTTCACAAACAGTCCTCCATGTTATTCTCTCCCTCACAGACTGTCCTCTATGTTATTCTTTCCGTCACAGACTGTCCTTCATGTTATTTTCTCCCTCACAGACTGTCCTTCATGTTATTTTTACGTTCTAGTATATGTATGTAGTTTATTCATGAACGCTGATTGGTCGAGGCTGGCTAGGCGCGACCAATCAGCGATGCGGGATTTCGGTTACAAACAGACCCTTAGACAATTATATATATAGATGATACCTCCGTCACAACTCTTATGGGTGTCTTGTGAACACCGATTCTGCTAACAATATAGCAGACAAGGAGGCCCACAACCAGGAAGGCCCTTCTGGCATTTGCCAGAATTGCCAGATGGTCAGTCCAGCCCTGATTGGGAGACATTATGTGTTTGATAGGAGGGTGCTCAGAAAAGGATCCGTTCTCTGGATTTATCATCTTTATGTCTTAAGAAAGCAATGGGTTTCTGTTGGCTGGGGTCTGACAACTGGGATCCCCAGTGATTGTGAGTGCAGGTGGATCCTATTCCTGATTTTCCATAAGTGAATGCAGGGCAGATTGCACGCTTGTTCTGCTTTTCCTTCATACAGGAGACTCATGGTCCCCCCATTCTTGTAGGTTACAGCATTCAGTTACTTTATGATCTAAAACTTATCATCTGTTTTGTGGATAGGAGATCAATATTCATTCATTTGGGATAACCCCTTTAACCCCATGAGGTTCAATCATTCTATCCAATCATAGCTGTTGGCCAAATACTCATTCGATAGAAATTGATTGCTCCCAGCTCCACCATTCACATGCACGTTCCCGGAATATGGAGAGTGAGGGTAAGCCTCTTGCAGGGGCTTATCTCCATTGAAATCAATATGATTGGGCATGTTAAAATATTATGGCTTGAACCTTCATTCCCCCAACATTTTGCCATATGGCCAACATTACCCAACCTTAATGCAATATCAATGATAACCTTTAGGCTATGTTTACACAACCATATTATTGGTTAGAATGCTGTCTGTTAAAAAAAATCTGATGGCACTTGGACTAATATTGTTCAAAGGGCTGTTCAGATGACCATTTTTTATCATTGACCGAATGTCTGCGAGAACCAGTGTTCTACTTATTTTGGATGAGACTTGCCTATTCAAGTCAACAGTGCACATAAAATCAGATCCCATACAATGACAGATGTACGCAAGTCTATAAACATACATCCAGATATAATGGGGTGGTAAGATACCAGTCCCATCCAAAAACTAGTTCTGTAGGGGCATAAATGCCATTTACCACATAAGAGGACACCACTATTATTAACGGCACATGATACAGATTTTCCATTGCAGTCCAATTTAAAAGGGTGGTTTAAAATGGTCCTGTTGAGCATATTACCAAAAACTTGATGAAAACAGATTGACCTAACATCACCTCTCTCACTCAAAGGCTATCATGGTGTAGAGCAAGATGGCAATGGAGGGTTGAAGGAAGGTCTGTCCTATTCAGTAATGAGTCCCATTTTTATCAAAATAATATCCGGAGATTCGTCTGGAGACACCACGTGAGCAACGCCATAAAAAGGCCTTCACGAGAGACCGTCACACTGGTCCTACTCCTAGAATTATGTTGACAGGTGGCATGGCATAATATACGATATATGTAATTTTTTCAATTAATTATTGCTTTTTTACAGGTGGGCCATACTATATTGATAACAGATATATATATTTTATTTTTTTCTTTACTTTATTCCCCATTTATCTTCTTTTCTATTATTAAATTTCTTTCATTCTATTATATATATATTTTTTGCTTATCACTTTTTTCGTCATTGGTTTATTTATTTATTTATCAACTTTTTTTCTTTTTCTCATTCTCTGTATTTATTTATTTTCACCTTTTTCATTCATTATTATTTTTTACATATATGTTTATTATTATTGATTATTATCCCTTCATAATAGTTTTAATACTCCTTTTTTTCTTTGCAGTTAGTCGTTTATTATTTTTGTTTTTCTTCTCCCCAATCTTCTCCTTAGGTTTATCAATATATCCTTGGTTATTTCTTATTTGGATCATTGATATGGCTCCCCCTACCATCTATTTAGTATCTGGCGTTTTTGCCCTTCTCAATCATGGCTGCGGAGACGCTGTGCGCCACTCTGCGCATGCGCCGGCTGTGCTGCGTTCCCTGGTGCTGCTGGGTGCGCCGCCGACTGTGACTCACGTCGCACTCGGTGACGTATTTCCGGCTCCGGGGTAATGGTGGCGCCGCTGGTGGGTGGGTGAGTGCGGCGCCCTGTAATTATGGCGTCTCCTATAATTATTATTAATCACAGCTGTGCCGCCGCTATATATCGCCCATTCACTCTGTCTCCCTCATTCCCTGACGAAGCGGAAGCGAAACGCGCGTTGGAGTGTAGTGAGGGAGCGGGCTGTGTCTCCTGGTCAGTATCATCTTATGCCACTCATTTATATTTATGGCTTCTCTGTTCTTTGGATATCCTGATATATTGCCCGATAATATACTGGGCTATTAATTGTTTCATCTATACCTTATATTGAACATGGCTTTGATCAATTGTATTGGATTTATCACTGCCATATAGTGCACTGCAACCATTAAAAACTTTTTTCCTTTGCATATTTAATTTAACTATTTTTGCACTATGCACTTTACAGTTAATTAATATTATATAGTGTAATATATGGTTGCATATGCCCAGGGTACCGTTGATCAGCTGTTCCACTTTTGTACTATGCACTTTATAAATATGAATTTGTCGCATTATACATGCTAGGTGCTAATCAATTATTTCTATGCTGCTATATTATGCAGAATAATTATTACATTTTTTGTATAATCTGCATCAAATTGATTACAATTATATTATATAAATTACTCTTTTGATTGGCTAATGTGTCAACAGTCTCTCTTTTCTCTTATGTGATATATATGCTTTATCTTTGACCAGTTCACAAACCCACTCCCTCTATATTACCTTACATAGATATTATATACATACTTTTTCATGAATAAATTGTTTGTTTTTATTTTTCGTCTCCAGCATGTTGTACATGCTTTTTAATTATATTGTTGTACAATCATGTAGTGTTATGTTTTATCAAATAAAAATTATATGTTGTTATATTGCCTTTTGGATACTTTCTTTTTTTGGTTTATATTTTCATAATATACGATAGCTGGACATTTCTAGTCTTCATTCCAGGCGCACTAACAGCTTGATGCTACATTGATTTGGTTATGGAACCAGTGGTATGGCAATTTCTCCGAAGTATCCCAGGAGCCGTTTTTCAACAGGATAACGCTAGTCCGAATATTGTTCATGCTACTGTCATCAACTCCTGTGTCCTAAACATGCTACCATGTTCTGAAGCATCTCCGGACTTGTCTCCCATTGAGCACATCTGGGACATCATTGCACAGGAAGCTGCCAACAGCGGATCTTGATGATTTGCCCGAGTGCTTTCAGAGAAGCAGAACATTCCTCAGACAACCATTAATAATCTCATTGATTGCAGCCAAGGCATGTGAGAGTGGGGATTTCTGCACGTGGTGCTCATACTTAATACTGAATAAATAGAGAAGTTTTGAAAAACATTTTCCATTTTTTCCTCAATTGCATGTCACTAATATGTCTATCCGTCCTGTGATTTCCATAACGCCATGACTGTTCTGTCTTGTTGCTGCAATCTTAGGACTGAAATTACAACACCAAGAAGGAAAGGTCATGGCATTATGAAAATCACAGGATGGATAGACATATTAATGACATGCTATTGAGGAAAAAATGATGTATGTGAATATATATCGCATATATATAAAGTCAAACAAAAACCATGTAAAAGTGAACGGATCTGTCAAGGCATCAATATATACTGGCTAAATAATTGCCTGCGCTGATATTTGTGAATGACACTTCTGTATGTTACGAGTGGTATTAAAATGACAATATGAACTATTTTTAGCTGCCTAAAGAGCCGCATTATTATTAATGACGAATGTCTGACTTAGCGCTGTGTATATTTCACCTAGGGGTTGCCACAGGCTGACCGTATTGGAGTATGGAGTTTGCAGACATACAAAATTGTGAAACCTCTTGCTCATTTTAAGTACCGTATGTATTTGGAATTAAAGGATCTATACTGCCTGTCCAGGGTTTGTATAATTCTATACACTTCTGTCACATACCTCCCTAGGTGGTGGAAGGAACAGATAAGTGTTAATATAGGAGCATAGGAAGGTATGTGACCCTGGTGTCTCCACCATCAGGAGTAACCGGGGGGACAGGGATAGCCTAGGGTCCTCCTAGCTCAAGAGACAGTGTAGGAGCCAACTGTCTCTGTCAATAACTTGATGATATCTTATTAGAAAAATTCTCTTCTTTCTCTTCCTGGGCTTAACATTCATTCTCAAAATTCGCAATTCAAAGGTAAAATGTGTCTTCAGTGAATACAGATTTTACTATTACTGAAAATGGAAAACACAGTTTGTGCTCATAAAATTCTATGAAGTACTGTAACTGCCATTTCAGGAGAAATTGCAACAGAATGCCCGATCTCAGTAATGGGAAGATCGGTCTTCACTGAATACAGATTTTTGTGGTAAAAATGTAATTATTTTTTCTTCACTGCCCAATGGTATAAAATTATGTGACACACCTGTGGTATCAGTAAGATCACTGCACCCCTCAATAAATTTATTGAGAGGTATAGTTTGCAAAATGGGGTCACTTAAGTGTAGTTTTGCTGTGGTGGCACCTCAGGGGCTCTACCAATGTGACAAGGCACCTTCAAACCAGTTCAGCAAAATCTTAACACCAATATGGCACTACTTCCCTTCTGAGCTTTCCACTGTGCCTCAAAAGTAGTTTTTGAACATATATATGGGGTATCGGTGTATTCAGGAGAAGTTGCTCAACAAATTTTGGGGTCCATTTTTCCTGCTTTCCTTGTGAAAATTAAAAAATATGGGACTAAAACAATATTTTTGTGGGAAATTTTTTTAAACTTTGTAAAATTCTGTGAAGCACCTGGGGGTTCAAGGTGCTTACCACACATTTAGAAAAATTCCTTGAGGGGTCTAGTTTCCAAAATGGGGTCACTTGTGGGGGGTTTCCACTCTTTATACACATCAGTGACTCTCTAAACATGGCATGACACATGCAGACTATTCCATCAAAATCTGCGTTCCAAAATGTCACAATGCCCTGCCATGTGCCAAAACAGTAATTTTTCCCCTCATATGGGGGATATACGAATTCAGGAGAAATTGCACAAAAAATTTGGGGTCCATTTTCTCCTGTTAGCATTGTGAAAAAAAATGGGGCTAAACTAACATTTTGGTGGAAAAAAATAGATTTTTATTGTTATAAGTCAACATTCTAAAGTTCTGTGAAAAACCTTGGGGTTCAAGGTGCTCACCATACATCTAGATAAGGTCTATGAGGGGTCCATAGTTTCCAAAATGGGATCAGTTGTGTGGGGTTTAGGCACAGCAGGAGCTCTCCAAATGCGAAATAGCATGCGCTAATTATTCCAGCAAATTCTGCATTCAAAAAGTCAAATTGCGCTCCTTCCCTTCTAAGTGCTGCCATGCTCCCAAACAGTATTTTTCTTCCACATATTAGGTATCAGCATACTCAGGAGAAATTGCACAAAAATTGTACAGTGCATTTTTTCCTGATACCCTTGTAAAAATACAAAAATTGGGACTAAAAAAACATTTTTGTGGGAAATATATGATTTTTTTTATTTTCACAGCTCATCATTATAAACTTATGTTATATAAATGTTCCTTGAGGGTTCTAGTTTCCAAAATAAAATGGGGTCAATGGTGGGGGATTTAAACTCTTTAGGCACATATGGGGCTCTCCAAACGCGGCATGGCATCCAATAATGATTCCAGCAAATTTTGCATTCAAACTGGCAAATGGCACTCCTTCCTTTCTGAGATCTGCTATGTAAACAAACAGTAGTTTTTCTCCACATATTCAGTATTATGTACTCAGGAGAAATTTGTATGGTGCATTTTCTCCTGCTATCCTTGTGAAAAAAAAAAAGAATTGGGGATAAAGAACATTTTTGTGGGAAAAGTGTAATTTTTTATTTTCACAGATCAACGGTAAAAACTTCTATAAAGCACCTGGGGGTTCAAGGTGCATTGAGCTTCTAGATACGTTCCTTAAGGGGTCTAGTTTCTAAAATGCACTTGTGGGGAGTTTAGGCACACCCGGGGCTCTCCAAATACAATATGGCATCCACTAATGATTCCAGCAAATTTTGCATTCAAAAAGTCAAACGGCACTCCTACCCCTCCGAGCCCTGCCGTGCACCCAAACAGTGATTTTCCCCAATATATTGGGTATGATCATATTCAGGATAAATTGCACAACAAAGTATATGGTGCAATTTCTCCTGTTACTCTTGTGAAAATGCAAAATTTGATGTTAAAGAACATTTTTATGCAAAAAACTTGATTTTTTTTTAACAGTTCAATGTTATAAACTTCTATGAAATGCTTGAGGATTCAAGGTGCTCACCACACATCTAGATAATTTGTTTGAGGGATCTAGTATCCAAAATGGGGTCACTTGTGGGGGGTTCCACTGTTTAGGCACATCAGGGGCTCTACAAATGCTACATAGCGTCCTTTAAAGATTCCAGCAAATTTTGAATTCAAAATGTCAAATGCCACTCCTTCTCTTCCAAACCCTGCCATGCATCCAAACAGTAGTTTTCCCCCACATATGGGATATCGGCATGCTAAGGATAAACCACATAACAAATTTTATCAAACCAAAAAGAGTTCCCAATTGGGTCTAGGTAAAGTCACCAGTGTAAGGGTTAATTATATGGAATAATAACCACCAATAATATGTAGATGCCCAGAAATACCAATGAGGAGAAAAACGGGGTATTCATGAAAATATATAAACTTATTGCACATATAAAGATATACAGACAAAAAAGGGGCATGAGGTAGAAAGACAGCTAAAGAATATCGGCAATGTGAAGATGGGTGAATGCCGACCAGAGAAAATAATAACTGTGTGGTCACCGGTATCACAACACTGGGCGCAATAAGAGTATATACGCCAAAGCACTATACTAATCCTGCCATCAAGGGGTAAATGGTGTCAGTAATGACCATGATAAATGGCTATCATATAGGTACAAATGACCTGCTGAACATTAGGATAGGCAAGATGATGCGTAAATAGAGTGCATTTGAGCAGTCCGCAATAAAGGAACACAGTAAGATCATACAATGAACTATTTACCTTCGGACATAGTGCAGGCCTTGTGCTGGGGCACCGGTGAGCCACACAGAAGTCTCGACGCGCGTTTCACCGTCCTCGGCTTCGTCACACTGGTGACTTTACCTAGACCCAATTGGGAACTCTTTTTGGTTTTATGTTATTAGCTTTAGGGGTATGATCCCAATTAGCTATGGCGACCACATTGTAGGTTTTTACACATAACAAATTTTGGGGGCCATTTTCTCCTGTTACCCTTTACTGTCCCTAAAATATGGTTTTGTTAATTTTGTTGTAAAAATGAGAAATCACTGGTCAATTTTTAACCCTTCTAACTTCGTAACAAAAAACCCCTATCTTTCAAAAATTGTGCTGATGTAAAGTAGACATGAGGGAAATGTTATTTATGAACTATTTTTGTGTGATACATCTCTCTGATTTAAAGGCTTAAAATGAAAAGTTTGAAAATTGCAAAATTTTCATCAAATTTCCGTTTTTTTCTTCACACATAAATGCAAGTCATTTCAAACAAATTTTACCACTGTCATGAATTACAATATGTCACGAAAAAATAATCTCAGAATCAGTGGGATCTGTTGAAGCGTTCCAGAGTTATCACCACATAAAGTGACACTGGTCAGAATTGTCAAATTTGGCCTGGTCATGAAGGTGAAAACAGGCTCGGGGGGTGATAGCGTTAAAGCTCCGGATATGAGGCGTGTTATGGATGTGTATGGATAGTCCCATGTTTATACAATGTCGCATCACACGGATGATTTCCTGTCAGAACATGGTCGTATTTTAAGTAAACAGAAATGACCTTATTAATTAACCGTGTTGATCTTAGGCAGGTCTTTACATTGCAAAACAATTTAGTCACTGCACTCGAAGCCATAAACCACATTAGAACATAATAATTGGGCCGCTGGGAAAGGATGATAACATTCTGGTAGTGCCACATGGAGGAAACGATTGGTCTCCCCATTAGTGTGTGCGTGAGTAGGATGTCCTCACCTCCTGGAGAGCGCGGGGGCCCTGGCACACTGTTTCTCAGAGAGCATTTGCTTCTGTTCTTTCCCTGGACGGATTCTGGTTGGTTTCAGCTCTGCTCTGAGCGATCATTATTCTCTCTTCACTGGGTAATTGGGAGATTTCAGGAACTTGGAAACAGCGGCGTTCTGACAGGTCTGTGGAAAAGATAGACAGAGCAGAAACTGCTGTAATTAGCAACTGTGCACCCACGCACCGCCAACCCCTCCCACGCCGAATCCTTCAGGATACACAGCGCCTCAGCTGATGTGACACTTACCCCCACCCCGTCTTCCTGTGCAGTCACTTACAATCCTTTCTTATAATGCATGACCGCAGGCTTCACTTTATATATGGAGCTAATGGAATATTAGACGGAATGATCAACAATTGTAGAATTACAGATGTCATCATGTTTAATCACAGGTCAAATACACCTGAGGGATGGGTATATGTATACCTGATCGCGCCATAGTGACACACTGAGATACACACATATGGGAAATAAACGCTTAACTCTTCCAATAGAAGACGCTAAAAATCCGATAATAAAAATTCATCATGAAGCAAGAAAAATCTGTACATTGACTTGCCCAACTACAGACCCAATTACACAACAACTTTTTATTTTTTTTTCCAAGTGCTATTTATTTTTTTTTAATTTAAAACGTTCTGCCTCCTCAAGTGGATTTGTACGCGGCTGCATAATTTTGCCATTTATTCCCATAGGTCCACAAGGTTTGGATACGCTGCAGATCGGATGTGCGCGGAGACTTTACCAAATCTCGTTGACTCGTTGCGTAAAAACTCTCGAAAGAAATTGACCAGTATTGCTTCTTTTTAATCCGCAGTAGGTCCAATCATGTTACACATTTTTACTGCCAGTTTAACTGCAAATTATAGGGTGAAATCTACTGCAAATCTGCATCCAAATCCACGAGTGGCTATATCTGTTGCAGATTTTGCTACCATTGACTACATTTTGCAGTTTAAATAAGGCAGAGGTACCGTTGACTACATTTTGCAGTTTAAATAAGGCAGAGGTATACCGCCACACACAAGTCAAACTTTTACCAATAAGACACTCTTGACATTCGTTTGGTTACGAGTCTATGGACACATCTCATAAATCAATAATATGCATGAAAATAAGCAACCTTGTATTATACAGTCATGACCAAAAGTGTTGGTCCCCTTGAAATTGTTACATAAAATGAAGTATTTCTCCCAGAAAATGATTGCAATTACACACCTTTGTTATACACATGTTTATTTCCTTTATGTGTTTTTGAGCAACACATAAAGGCAGAGGGGAAAAAGGCAAATGGGACATAATTTCACACAAAACTCCTGGTACCCTGAACTTAATATTTGGTTTCACACCTTTTGGAATAAATATCAGCAATCAGTTGCTTCCTATAACCATCTACCAGCTTCTTACACCTCTCAACTGGAATTTTGGTCCACTCATCTTTTGCAAACTGCTCCATAAACTCTTATCAGCACCAACTGTCATCTCCTATCTCAGTAATATAACAGTCTGTCTTCGCTGAATACAGGTGGTACCCGTGAATTGAGAAGTTCGAAAATGAAAGATAAGTCTTGGCAGAGAAAGATGCAGATTTCTCTGAGATATATTACAAAGTTTCCCATTTTCTTGTGTATTATTCATGTAAGAAGCAAAAAATTAAAACAACAGATGTGTGTTTGGGACAGGGGGTGATAAGTTGACATGTTCAATATATAAATTGTTTCCTAATTGTGGTTGTCCATTGGAAAAGGAACTAGGGATCAAAAGTGTCATACATATTCCCATCTGAGATTATGACCTGTCCTGAAGATAGAGGTTAATATAATTTTTCCAAACTTTTAGGGGGGATCCTGTGGGAGTACATTGGTGAATGGAACACAATGACAGAAAAGACTTCCTCTCATTAGTCAACGGCCTTCCTTCATTAAATATACACCTTCCATGCCTTATGACCCATCCACAAAATGTGTGTTTGGATTCCGAGCATCCATGTAATGATAATGAACTAAACTTTACGCACTGCTTTCCAATTACAGCATCACTCTGGAGATCAGCCAACTCTTTGATGAGGTGTGCCATTATTCCAAGAACCTTCTATATATTTCGGAAACAGTTGGCAAACAATGCATTTGCGTGACGACAGATGTAAGAATACTTCTTTGCTTGTTTTCTTTGGTTGAGTACATTTTGAACCACTCAGATCCACCTCATGGCCGACTCCCGGTTGCGGTGGCTGGACTCTAGTAGAACCTACAATAAACATAAATATAAAGGAATAAAAATTTACTTTCTTCCTTGTTTTTGTCAAATAAGAAATTGGGTGTCGCGTGACCTGACATGTCACGTGGAGAGGTGCTGTGAGGAAAACCTCAGATTTTACATCTCTAATGCTTGCCAAATACATTAGGTAATTTCCAACCAAAAGAACTCACTGCCGGCAATCATCTCCTCCAATCCTCCATTCACCTGCACATTTGGTTTAGTAAAAAAATCCATTTTAATTCCTATGTAGGCAAGAGGGGAGCAGCTGCCAGACGACGATGGAGCCTCTTATCTATGGTGAAAAACAATATGAATCGTTCCCTGATGGAGGCCCCCGGAATATGTGATGCCGGCTCGGCGCACATTTTATGGTTGCTGAATTCTGCTGAAAATATTGGAATCTATGAAGAGTTTACTGTATCTTCTACACGTTATTACAGATCGGATATATTGTTTGCTCCAGTTTTTCTATGTGCCTTAACCCCTTTACCCCCAAGGGTGGTTTGCACGTTAATGACCAGGCCAATTTTTACAATTCTGACCACTGTCCCTTTATGAGGTTATAACTCCGAAACGCTTCAACAGATCCTGGTGATTCTGACATTGTTTTCTCGTGACATATTGTACTTCATGATAGTGGTAAAATTTCTTTGATAGTACCTGCGTTTATTTGTGAAAAAAACGGAAATTTGGCGAAAATTTTGAAAATTTCGCAATTTTCAAACTTTGAATTTTTATGCAATTAAATCACAGAGATATGTCACACAAAATACTTAATAAGTAACATTTCCCACATGTCTCCTTTACATCAGCATAATTTTGGAACCAATTTTTTTTTTTGTTAGGGAGTTATAAGGGTTAAAAGTTGACCAGCAATTTCTCATTTTTACAACACCATTTTTTTTTAGGGACCACGTCTCATTTGAAGTCATTTTGAGGGGTCTATATGATAGAAAATGCCCAAGTGTGACACCATTCTAAAAACTGCACCCCTCAAGGTGCTCAAAACCACATTCAAGAAGTTTATTAACTCCTTCAGGTGTTTAATAGGAATTTTTGGAATGTTTAAATAAAAATGAACATTTAACTTTTTTACACAAAAAATTTACTTCAGCTCCAATTTGTTTTATTTTACCAAGGGTAACAGGAGAAATTGGACCCAAAAAGTTGTTGTCCAATTTGTCCTGAGTACGCTGATACCCCATATGTGGCAGTAAACCACTGTTTGGGCGCATGGGAGAGCTCGGAAGGGAAGGAGCGCTATTTGACTTTTCAATGCAAAATTGACAGGAATTGAGATGGGACGCCATGTTGCGTTTGGAGAGCCACTGATGTGCCTAAACATTGAAACCCCCCACAAGTGACACCATTTTGGAAAGTAGACCCCCTAAGGAACTTATCTGGATGTGTGGTGAGCACTTTGACCCACCAAGTGCTTCACAGAAGTTTATAATGCAGAACCGTAAAAATAAAAAATCATATTTTTTCACAAAAATTATATTTTTGCCCCCAATTTTTTATTTTTCCAAGGGTAAGAGAAGAAATTGGACCTCAAAAGTTGTTGTCCAATTTGTCCTGAGTACGCTGATACCCCATATGTGGCAGTAAACCACTGTTTGGGCGCATGGGAGAGCTCGGAAGGGAAGGAGCGCCGTTTGACTTTTCAATGCAAAATTGACAGGAATTGAGATGGGACGCCATGTTGCGTTTGGAGAGCCACTGATGTGCCTAAACATTGAAACCCCCCACAAGTGACACCATTTTGGAAAGTAGACCCCCTAAGGAACTTATCTAGAGGTGTGGTGAGCACTTTGACCCACCAAGTGCTTCACAGAAGTTTATAATGCAGAACCGTAAAAATAAAAAATCATATTTTTTCACAAAAATTATATTTTTGCCCCCAATTTTTTATTTTTCCAAGGGTAAGAGAAGAAATTGGACCTCAAAAGTTGTTGTCCAATTTGTCCCGAGTACGCTGATACCCCATATGTTGCAGTAAACCACTGTTTGGGCGCATGGGAGAGCTCGGAAGGGAAGGAGCGCCGTTTGACTTTTCAATGCAAAATTGACAGGAATTGAGATGGGACGCCATGTTGCGTTTGGAGAGCCACTGATGTGCCTAAACATTGAAACCCCCCACAAGTGACACCATTTTGGAAAGTAGACCCCCTAAGGAACTTATCTGGATGTGTGGTGAGCACTTTGACCCACCAAGGGCTTCACAGAAGTTTATAATGCAGAGCCATAAAAATAAAACAAAATTTTTTTCCCACAAAAATTATTTTTTAGCCCCCAGTTTTGTATTTTCCCTAGGGTAACAGGAGAAACTGGACCCCAAAAGTTGTTGTCCAATTTGTCCTGAGTACGCTGATACCCCATATGTGGGGGGGAACCACCGTTTGGGCGCATGGGAGGGTTCGGAAGGGAAGGAGCGCCATTTGGAATGCAGACTTAGATGGAATGGTCTGCAGGCGTCACATTGCGTTTGCAGAGCCCCTAATGTACCTAAACAGTAGAAACCCCCCACAAGTGACACCATTTTGGAAAGTAGACCCCCTAAGGAACTCATCTTGATGTGTTGTGAGAGCTTTGAACCCCCAAGTATTTCACTACAGTTTATAACGCAGAGCCATGCAAATAAAAAATATTTTTTTTTCCACAAAAATTATATTTTAGCCCCCAGTTTTGTATTTTTCCAAGGTTAGCAGGAGAAATTGGACCATAAATGTTGTTGTCCAATTTGTCCTGAGTACGCTGATACCCGATATGTGGGGGGGAACCACCGTTTGGGCGCATGGGAGGGCTCGGAAGGGAAGGAGCATCATTTGGAATGCAGACTTAGATGGATTGGTCTGCAGGCGTCACATTGCGTTTGCAGAGCCCCTAATGTACCTAAACAGTAGAAACCCCCCACAAGTGACCCCATATTGGAAACTAAACCCCTCAATGAACTTATCTAGATGTGTTGTGAGAACTTTGAACCCCCAAGTGTTTCACTACAGTTTATAACGCAGAGCCGTGAAAATAAAAAATCTTTTTGTTTTCCCACAAAAATTATTTTTTAGCCCCCAGTTTTGTATTTTCCCAAGGGTAACAGGAGAAATTGGTCCACAAAAGTTGTTGTCCAATTTGTCCTGAGTACGCTGATACCCCATATGTTGGGGTAAACCCCTGTTTGGGCACACAGGAGAGCTCGGAAGGGAAGGAGCACTGTTTTACTTTTTCAACGCAGAATTGGCTGGAATTGAGATCGGACGCCATGTCGTGTTTGGAGAGCCCCTGATGTGCCGAAACAGTGGAAACCCCCCAATTATAACTGAAACCCTAATCTAAACACACCCCTAACCCTAATTCCAACGGTAACCCTAACCACACCTCTAACCCTGACACACCCCTAACCCTAATCCCAACCCTATTCCCAACTGTAAATGTAATCTAAACCCTAACCCTAACTTTAGCCCCAACCCTAACTGTAGCCCCAACCCTAACCCTAACCCTAGCCCTAACCCTAGCCCTAACCCTAGCCCTAACCCTAACCCTAGCCCTAACCCTAGCCCTAACCCTAGCCCTAACCCTAACCCTAACCCTAGCCCTAACCCTAGCCCTAACCCTAACCCTAGCCCTAGCCCTAACCCTAGCCCTAACCCTAGCCCTAGCCCTAACCCTAGCCCTAACCCTAGCCCTAACCCTAGCCCTAGCCCTAACCCTAGCCCTAACCCTAGCCCTAATGGGAAAATGGAAATAAATACATTTTTTTTTATTTTTCCCTAACTAAGGGGGTGATGAAGGGGGGTTTGATTTACTTTTATAGCGAGTTTTTTAGCGGATTTTTATGATTGGCAGCCGTCACACACTGAAAGACCCTTTTTATTGCAAAAAATATTTTTTGCAATACCACATTTTGAGAGCTATAATTTTTCCATATTTTGGTCCACAGAGTCATGTGAGGTCTTGTTTTTTGCGGGACGAGTTGACGTTTTTATTGAAAACATTTTTGGGCACGTGACATTTTTTTATCGCTTTTTATTCCGATTTTTGTGAGGAAGAATGACCAAAAGCCAGCTATTCATGAATTTCTATTGGGGGAGGCGTTTATACCGTTCCGCGTTTGGTAAAATTGATAAATCAGTTTTATTCTTCGGGTCAGTACGATTACAGCGATACCTCATTTATATAATTTTTTTATGGTTTGGTGCTTTTATACGATAAAAACTATTTTACAGAAAAAATAATTATTTTTGCATCGCTTTATTCTCAGGACTATAACTTTTTTATTTTTTTGCTGATGATGCTGTATGGCGGCTCTTTTTTTGCGGGACAATATGACGCTTTCAGCGGTACCATGGTTATTTATATCTGTCCTTTTGATCGCGTGTTATTCCACTTTTTGTTCGGCGGTATGATAATAAAGCGTTGTTTTTTGCCTCGTTTTTTTTTTTTTTTCTTACGGTGTTTACTGAAGGGGTTAACTAGTGGGACAGTTTTATAGGTCGGGTCGTTACGGACGCGGCGATACTAAATATGTGTACTTTTACTGTTTTTTTTATTTATTTAGATGAAGAAATGTATTTATGGGAATAATATTTATTTTTTTTTTTTCATTATTTTGGAATATTTTTTTTTATTTTTTTTACACATTTGGAATTTTTTTTTTTTACTTTTTTACTTTGTCCCAGGGGGGGACATCACAGATCAGTGATCTGACAGTTTGCACAGCACTCTGTCAGATCACTGATCTGACATGCAGCGCTGCAGCCTTCACAGTGCCTGCTCTAAGCAGGCTCTGTGAAGCCACCTCCCTCCCTGCAGGACCCGGATCCGCGGCCATCTTGGATCCGGGGCTCGAGCAGGGAGGGAGGTGAGGAGACCCTCGCAGCAACGCGATCACATCGCGTTGCTGCGGGGGGCTCAGGGAAGCCCGCAGGGAGCCCCCTCCCTGCGCGGTGCTTCCCTGCACCGCCGGCACATCGCGATCATCTTTGATCGCGGTGTGCCAGGGGTTAATGTGCCGGGGGCGGTCCGTGACCGCTCCTGGCACATAGTGCCGGATGTCAGCTGCGATAAACAGCTGACACCCGGCCGCGATCGGCCGCGCTCCCCCCGTGAGCGCGGCCGATCGGCTATGACGTACTATCCCGTCCAGGGTCAGATAAGCCCAGGGCACCTCGACGGGATAGTACGTCTAAGGTCACAGAGGGGTTAAAGAGGTTGTCCACTACTTTAACACTGATGACTTATTCTCAGGATAGGTCATCAATATCTGATCGGTGTGGGTGCAACACCAGGCATCCTCGCCGATTAGCTGTTCTCTGTGCCAGCTGCACAGTTACTGATCGCACATCCGCCCCCTACTCAAATCAATAGGGGGCGGATGTCTAGTTCACAGCTGTGGCCACTATCGGTAGACAGAGCAACTCTCTAATGGAGAACTTCCGGTTGTCGCCACTCGCCAGCACTGAGACCAGCTAATCAGCATTGGTGCCAGATGTCGTACCCCACCAATCAGACATAGATGACCTATCTCAATGATAGACCATCAATGTTTAAGTGCTGGGCAAATTCTTTAATTTAAAACTAGTGTTTACCCTATCTTGCTATACAAATCTACTCAACTTTTGGGGCAAAAAAAATCCATGTTTTGCTCCCAAGTTCTTAAAATTAAGATTAGTTTAACATTTAATGGCAAATACATCCTAACACGCAGAGAACATGCCTCGCCAGCCCTCTATTTACACCCCTTGATTATGCTGTTTGATTTTTTAGGACTGTCACCAGTTTTTATATTTCCATTCTGCACTTTAGAAGCAAATAGAAACTGGAAGCTTTCATCTTCTGTCTTGTAATGAAGTGTTGTCAGCCCTGTTTGCTGGGAGAGGTGTTTGCGCTCCACTGTCAGGCGTCTGCTCTTGGTCTGTGCCGAGAAAACAAATATGAGTGGGAGGCAGGTCCCGGTGCGAGGTGTATAGTATGGGGTCTGGTGGAGGGAGTCTAATAATACTCACTTCCTTTGTTTTTAGGGTTTGTGCTATATGAATGCAAACATAAGATACATATCTGCGTCATATCGCAAACTAATATTGATATAAGAGCATGAAGGTTAGTTATACAGGACTGTACAAAAGTTTTAGGCCGGTGTGGAAAATATGCTGCAGAGTAAGAATGATTTAAAAAAAAAGAAATGTTAATAGTTTATTTTTACAAATGAAGAATATGCAAAGTGAACAAACAAAAGAGAAATCTAAAAGCCATTAACATTTGGTGTGAACAGCCTTTGCCTTCAAAACAGCATCAGTTCTTCTAGGTGCACTTGTACACAGTTTTTGAAGGAACTTTGCAGAGGTTGCACTAACTTTCCTTCTCCGACCACTTATTCTACAATCCTAAATGTTGCCATTTTCTTGTTGTCCTCAATGCAGAAAAATACAAGCAAATGCTTATCCATCACGTAAAAACATCAGCATCTGATTGGGTCCAAATTTATTCTGCAGCAGGACAAAGACCCCAAACATACAGCCAATGTCATTAAGAACAAGAAGTCATAGAAGTGATGATTTGGCCCCCACAGCTGATGTCAATATCATACAATCTGTCTGGGATTAGATGAAGAGACAGAAGGATTTGCACATGCGATATCCACAGAAGATCTGTGGTTAGTTCTCCAAGATGTTTGGTACAACCTCCCTGCTGAGTTCCATCAAAAACTGTGTGTCTATCTAATCTACCAAGAACAACTGATGCTGTTTTGAAGGCAAGGAGTGGTCACACCAAATAATGATTTAGATTTCTCTTATGTTCATTCTCTTTGCATTTTGTTTATTGATAAAAATACACTAATAACACTTCTATTTTTTTAACACATTCTTACATGGCAGCATTTTTTTCACACCTGCTAAAACGTTTCCACAGCACTGTAGAATTTGGATGAAATCGCCCCAGACATGTCACTCGAAGTAAGGATCGCTAAGCTATGACTTGCCATGGTCGGACACAACATGCGAAGAGAGCAATCACTGAAGAATGACATCATGGTCGAAAGAATAGAAGGAACAAGATGAAGAGGAAGACCAGCAACCTGATGGCTTTATACTATCAAGATAATGGCAAGGAAGACCCTGGTGGACCTGTCTAGGCTTTCACCAGATTGATTGTGCCTGTGATGAGTGCAATTTATTAGGCAGCAAGTGAACAGTCAATGAAGTTGAAGTTTATGGGTTGAAAGTAGGAACAATGGGTTAAAGGGAACCTGTCACCCCCAAAATCGAAGATGAGCTAAGCCCACCGGCATCAGGGGCTTATCTACAGCATTCTGGAATGCTGGAGATAAGCCCCCGATATATCCTGAAAGATAAGAAAAAGAGGTTAGATTATACTCACCCAGGAGTGGTCCCGCTGCGGTCTGGTCCGATGGGTGTCGCGGTCCGGGGCCTCCCATCTTCTTACGATGACGTCCTCTTCTTGTATTCACGCTGCGGCTCTGGCGCAGGCGTACTTTGTCCTGGTTTGGGCAGAGCAAAGTACTGCAGTGCGCAGGCGCTGGGCCTCTCTGACCTTTCCCAGAGTCTGCGCACTGCAGTACTTTGCTCTGCCCTCAACAGAGCAAACAAAGTACAACTGCGCCGCAACCGCAGCGTGACTACAATAGGAGGACGTCATTGTAAGAAGTGGAACCGCCCCTGGGTGAGTATAATCTAACCTCTTTTTCTCATCTTTCAGGATACATCGGGGGCTTATCTACAGCATTACAGAATGCTGTAGATAAGCCCCTGATGCCGGTGGGCTTAGCTCATCTTCGATTTTGGGGGTAACAGGATCCCTTTAATTTAAGGATGTGAGAGACAAGGAAAAATTGTGATGATTCAGTCATCTCTGAAGTAACAGATCTTTGGGGTTTTACCTGCATGTAGTGGTTAGTACCGTCAAAAAGCCATCCAGGGAAAGACAGAGAAACAAGAAAAGGGTTAAAGAAGCACCCCTCCCATTAAAAATGTCCTCTCAATATACTGCAATCATCATATTATATAGCACTGTGCATGTACAATTGCTCGTTTGACCTTTCTACCCAGTTAATTAATCTCTTTTCCATTAGGACTATTACATTACGTGATTAAAAAATGACTAACTGAATCCTTCTAAGCTATATGTAGAAACAGAAAGCCTCTTTTCTGTGCATGAATCATAAGTTACAGCAAAAGTCCCTGGCAAGGGAAGGAACGTATTAGTTGGGACAGGAGTTGAATAGGGGAATGATAAACGTAGGGGAAAGCGACTTTCTGTTTCAACATAGAGCAGAGAAAAGAGAAGAATTAACTGGGTTGAAAGGCAAAATGAGCAATTGCAACTACACAGTGCTGTATAAGATGATGACTGCAATATATTTAGAGGGTATAAACTTTGATGGAAGTGCTTCTTTAAAGGGAATCTGTCACCTCATTTTTCGCATATAAGCTGCGGCCACCGCCATTAGGGGCTTATCTACAGCATTCTGGAATGCTGTAAATAAGCTCCCGATGTAACCTGAAAGATAAGAAAAACGAGTTAGATTATACTCACCCAGGGGCGGTCCAGTGTATTTCGGGTCCGATGGGCGTCGCAGGTCCGGGTCCGATGCCTCCCATCTTCATACGATGACGTCCTCTTCCTTGCTTCATGTCACGGCTCCTGCGCTGGTATACTTATTTGCCCTGTTGAGGGCAGCATAAAGTACTGCAGTGCGCAGGCGTTGGGCCTCTCTGAGTTTTCCCGCTGACTGCGCACTGCAGTACTTCGATCTGCCCTCAACAGGACTGAGAATTAAGCCTGCAAAGGAGCTGCGACAGAAGCAAGGAAGAGGACGTCATCGTATGATGATGGGAGGTGCCGATCCTGGACCTGCAACGCCCATCGGACCCGGACCGCCCCTGGGTGAGCATAATCTACCGTATATACTGGAGTATAGGCCGAGATTTTCAGCCCATTATTTTAGGCTGAAAGTGCCCCTCTCAGCTTATACTCGAGTCATTGTCCCAGGGGGTCGAGGGGTGAGGGGGAGCGGCAGCTGTCACATACTCGCCTACTCCTGGCGTGGTCCCTGCATGTCCGATGGTCTTCAGGCGCCAGCAGCTCTTCCTGTGTTCAGTGGTCATGTGGTACCGCTCATTAAAGTAATAAATATAGACGCATATTCATTACTTTAATGAGCAGTACATGACCGCTGAACATAGGAAGAAGCTGCCGGCACCTGGAGACCATCGGACAGTGAGAAGCTGCCAGGGACCACGCCAGGAGCGGGTGAGTATAACGGGGGAGGGTGAGCATTGTGCGATATTCACCTGACCCCGTTCCACCACCGGGCGCCGCTCCGTCTTCCGCGTCCTCTGCCTGTGACTGTTCAGGTCAGAGGGCGCGATGACGTGTTTAGTGTGCGCCCTCTGCCTGAACAGTCAGAGCCGGAAGACAAAGCGGCGCGCAGCGGGGGAATGGGGAAGGTGAATATTGCAAGTGCTGGGGGCCTGAGCGATGAAAGGTGAGTATGCGATTTTTTATTTTAATCGCAGCAACCACAAATAATCTATGGAGCATTTTATGGGGCCATCAACCTTTATGCCGCATTGTATGGGGCATAATCTATGGAGCATCTTATGGGGCCATCAATCTTTATGTCGCATTGTATGGGGCATAATCTATGGAGCATTTTATGGGGCATAATCTATAGAGCATTTTATGGGACATAATCTATAAAGCATCTTATGGGGCCATCAACCTTTATGTCGCATTGTATGGGGCATAATCTATGGAGCATTTTATGGGGCATAATGTATGGAGCATCTTATGGGGCATAATCTATGGAGCATTTTATGGAGCATCTATGGAGCATTTTATGGGGCGTAGTCTATGGGGCATTTTATGGGGCCATCAACCTTTATGCCGCACTGTATGGGGCATAATCTATGGAGCATCTTATGGGGAATAATCTATGGAGCATTTTATGGCGCATAATCAAAGGAGCATTTTATGGGGCATAATCTATGGAGCATCTTATGGGGCCATCAACCTTTATGCCGCATTATATAGTGCATAATCTATGGAGCATTTTATGGGGCATAATCTATGGAGCATCTTATGGGGCATAATCTATGGAGCATTTTATGGTGCCATCAACCTTTATACAGCATTATATGGGACATAATATATGGAGCATCTTATGGGGCTATCAACCTTTATGCAGCATTGTATGGGGCAAATGTTTCTATGGAGCATCTTATGGGGCCATTATTAACCTTTGTGCAGCATTATATGGGGCATTTTTTAATATGGAGCATTTTATGGGGTCCATCATGAAATGTATGGAGCATTATATGGGGCTCCTGATTCAATATGGATATTCAAAAACACTTAACCTACTGATGTCTCAATTAATTTTACTTTTATTGGTATTTATTTTTATTTTTGAAATTTACCAGTAGCTGCTGCATTTCCCACCCTAGGCTTATACTCGAGTCATTAAGTTTTCCCAGTTGTGGCAAAATTAGGGGTCTCGGCTTATACTCGGGTCGGCTTATACTCGAGTATATACGGTAACTTGTTTTTTTATCTTTCAGGTTACATCGGGGGCTTATTTACAGCATTACAGAATGCTGTAGATAAGCCCCTAATGGCGGTGGCCGCAGCTTATATGCGAAAAATGAGGTGACAGATTCCCTTTAAGAGTCACTGATACTTTTGAGGAGCAAAGTCTAGCCTTCCTGGTCCAGTGCCCCAGAAGAGCTACAGTAAGACAAATCTCTGGAAAAGTTTATGATGGCACTTATATAGAAAAGTGTCAGAACATACAGAACATCGCTGCCTGCTGTATATTTGGCTGTGTACAGCATCAGACCAGAGTCACGGAGAAATGGAAGAATATAGACTGGTTGGATGAATCATGTTTTCTTTCACATCATGTGGACGGCCAGGTGGGTCACTTAGCTGGAGAAGAGTTGGCCCAAGGATGCACAATGGAAAGAAGACAAGAAGTTGGAGGCAGAGTAATGCTCATGTAAGGTGCCCAGGAAATTAGCCATGGGAGAGCTGATGCTTCACAACACCCTGACACATACAAACAACTCATGTCCCAGTCCATATGTGTAGTGCTGTGTAAGGTGCATTACACTCACTTGCTGGCCGTAGTCCTTCGCTGTCTCCACACCCATAGTTCCAGGAACAGCCGCACACATCAGGGGACACCTGGTTCATTTTAACAAGTTCAACCTTACTGGACAGTTAAGTCTTTAACACACAGTATTGAGCACAGCACCCTACAGTTCTTGTTCCATCAACACAGAACATTTCAAACATTTTTTTATGTTCAGCTTGGACTATCCCTACGTTAACAGGTCCTGTTGGCTGTAGGGATTCCCCATCCGGCACCGCAGTATTCCCAAGATCTGCTACGCTTCCCTCATGCGGTTCCACGTCCAGTTTCCTCTGTATGGGAGGGATGTCAGTGCTCTCCATAGCCCCCAAATCGAGCCTTGAACTCTGGACGTTGCAGGAATCTCTGCAGGGAGTTTTGTATGACTTCATACATTTTGTCCACACCATGCTTCAGCCCACTGAGCCTTGAACTTCACCTTGCCTTCAACAAACACATTCACGAATTATTTCACTGACTAAACCAGGAAGTGATTCCCTTTGTACTTGACCATCACCCTCCAAATTTGGGCTGGTTCCAAAATATTAACTGTATCTTGCCCTAATGTACCTACATTAACTGTCTATCTGTAACCTAAGCACTAAACTATGCCCTATACGTTCCTACACCTGAGCTGAGTGCATGTTACTCACAATAGGCATTACCTTTACAGTAGTCACACTCCAGCATTAGTACCTACAACACTATACATTAGTTACATTACATTACTAAAAACCATATGGTACAGTACACACTTCACATGGCACAATAAAACGCAGTAAAATCGCACATTATGCTTATAATTCTACACTGTGTTCAAGGTCAGGGACAGGGCAGTCCCACACCATTACACTCCAGACAATATTATGCTGGGGAATCTTTGGTCCTAATATTTATAGTGCCATCTTTCAGCAGAATAATGCTTCAGCCAACGGAATGGTTTGAGGAACATGCCAAAGAGATCAATGTGATCACAAATTTCCAAAATATCAATGGGATAGATCATCTGTGGGATTAACTGGAAAAACAAGTCTGCTATGGAACCTGCATGGAGCAACTAACAGCACTGTTCCAAACATCTTGTTGTGAGATATCACAAGTCACCATCACAGGTATTGCTGAGATCATGCCTTGACAAGACAGAGCTGCAATGGGTGATCTGCACATTATTAATTATGTTTCTGTAGATAAATGAAATGTTTTTATTTGAGATTGGGATTTGATGACTGCAGAGATGAATGATTATAACATTTACATCAGTTATTTATTGGAAATACCACACTTCAAAGTCAACTAATTAGGATGTGACAGGAAACATTCTCCGCAGAGACAGCCATGCATCATTCAATCTGTTTCTTCAGTGCGGGGATTTATACTTCTTGCTTTGTACCATCTGCATCACACAGTTGGCATTATATCGGGCAGCATG
Source organism: Ranitomeya imitator (assembly GCF_032444005.1). Lineage (NCBI taxonomy): Eukaryota > Metazoa > Chordata > Amphibia > Anura > Dendrobatidae > Ranitomeya > Ranitomeya imitator. The sequence goes on from NC_091283.1 coordinate 812,468,022, forward strand.
GCTCCAAATTGCCTCTGCATGTTGTTAATGCCAGCTAAATCAACAAACAGCAGAATTCAGAGGAATCCATGGTGGCTTTGTGTAGCAAGAAGACACAACATTATACGGATCAGTGTCATAAGCGGGACTTTTCAGTAATGATTTATTTTGTAGAAATCAAACTGCTCATTAATCTGATGAGATGGATCAATTATTTTTGATGGATGCTGGGGCAATGCTGATTAGTTTTATTATATGTCTTTATCAGGGTCAGTTCTCCAAATTCCCTACTTACTTTCACGTACAGTGGCTTGCAAAAGTATTCACCCCACTTGACATTTTTCATGTTTTTCTACCTCACAACCTGGAATTTCACAGTTTTTTGAGGGTATGCATCAATTCATGTTCATATTTCCTCACCCATCCCTTGTAGACTGTGAGACCTCACGGGCAAGGTCCTCTCTCCTCCTGTACCAGTCATGACTTGTATTGTTTAAGATCATTGTACTTGTTTTGTTATATATACCCCTTTTCACATGTAAAGCGCCATCGAATAAATGGCGTTGTAACAATAAATAATAATAATATTGCTATGCGGCTGCCAAAGAACGGGAGTTGAGTAGCCTGTCCAGTAACATAAGTTGTAAAAATGCTGCACAATTATACTACTTCAACTCTGGCGAATTTGATGCCACTTTAGTGGTGTGTGGCAATAATGATTTTTTTGAAATGTGGAGTCCCCAAGTTGGGTCTCCATCTGGTGGGCTGCCTGTAGTGGAAGGGGTGTCAGAGCCCTATTATACTATTTCTACTCTGAGGAAATTAATGCCACTTTGATGTTGTCTGCTTCTAATTTTTGGAAATGCTTGGACTCCAAGTTGGGTCTCCATCTGGTGGGTTGCCCATTTAAGTAGGGCTCCCAGACCGGCAGACTTGCGTTAACTTTCAGTCAACTACCTGTGTTGCTATCCTTAGTAGTCTACTAAGCTGATATTTGTGCCTCCTTCGTGTGGCTGAGCAGATAAAGCAGTTTGAGTTGTTGCATGAGGTATCAGGGCTCCCAGCACAGCTGGCCTCTACACTGGTCCCTCACCCACCTCTTAGTTTGTACTTAAATTCAAGGCTGTAAATGCTAGCCCAGTTACTAGCTCATAAATGGCCCATGCCTGACTGCTGCTGTGCCATTATCACATTTCTACTGTGGGTTAATTGATGCCACTTTTCCTGGTGTCTGCTCCTAATTATTGGAAATGTTTGAATTCCAAGTTGGGTCTACTTCATGTGTGTTGCCTACATTTTTCTGGGCTCTCAGAGCACCAGGCCTACACCTGTCACTCATCCACCTGTTACTGATCAATGTTTAAGCTAGAAATGGTGTCCAAGCTCTGTCCCAGGCCTTGTTCCATATATCCATGCTGCACATTTATACTATTTGTACTGTTGGTCAGTTGGAGAGTTGTGACACCGGGGGAAGCAAGGGTAATAGGAGTGCTACCTCTGAGGACTGTACTATGTGTGATGTTAAGGTGGAGGAAGAGGAGGAAAGAATACTTGATGCAGTGCTTGTTGCCATCCACTGGAGCACATGCTCTTGCTGGCCCTCATCTACATGGTGTACTCCTGTACGGCTGCCAAAATAAGGGAGTCGAGTAGCTCGTCCAGTAACAGAAGTCGTCAGTTGTCTTTGGATAGGACAAGCCGGTGTTTGTTCAGTAGAGCTTTCAGTAACATTACCACCTATCCCACATACACCTCGAACACAGAGCCTATTCCCCTTCCATCACGACCTTGCTTTTCACACTCATGTTGGATGTACCCGTACCCTCTTTTAACCAGCTGTTTCACAAACCCAACCCTAGACCTACACCTGTCAGTAGATTAACAATCTGTATTTATTGGCTGAGATAGTGTGGCTGGACAATCGAATTAGCACAAAAGATTTAGATGCTGGAATGTGGACTGATGTCTGGACCACACTATTAGCACAACGGATTTACAGTAGATTCTGAAATGTGGACTCCTGGCAGGACCACACTATTAGCACAACGGATTTACAGTAGATTCTGAAATGTGGCCTGGTGTCTGGACCACATTATTAGCAGAAAGGATTTAGATTCTGAAATGTGGTCTCCTGGCTGGACCACACTATTAGCACAACGGATTTACAGTAGATTCTGAAATGTGGACTCCTGGCTGCACCACACTATTAGCACATACTATTTAGATTCTGAAATGTGGCCTGGTGTCTGGACCACATTAGCACAAACGATTTAGATGCTGGAAAGTCGATTTGACACAGGATCCTATCTAACTGAACTAGTTAACAATAAACCACCTAGCTAACTAAGTGACTACTTGCAGCAGCAGAGGCAGCCTCTCTGCGCTGCTACACTGACAATATGGCACAAAAACAACATGTCTGTTTGTTATATAGAGAGGGACATGTGACTTAGGCAGCCAATGACAGAAGTGTCTGGACGTTTTGGATGGTTTCTGCACCCTGATTGGCTGCTGGAATTTCCACACATTAAGTTAATTTAAAAAAAATACGGTCTGCCGCCACTCTGACCTCTCCTTGCTTGCCGGGGGCGTTGTGCTTCCTACGATTGACAGTTGGGGCTGGTAGCATGGCTGTGCACTCTCTGATGCGGCTAGTATAGATAGCAGTGCCTCTACAGCATCAGAGGAGCACAGGAGTGCTGAAGTTGACCGGATTAACTTGCAAACATACCTTCTGGGGTGACCGGTAACCTTGAAGTATCAGCGCAAATGTCCTAAGTGTGAATTTCTCCTTGCTTGCCTATCCCATTACCTATAGTCATAGCTTAAACTTACAAAATATTATGCTGAAGAGAAAAAAAAAAGGAAGGGCAGTTTAGCAAACCAGATCCTAGACATGGACGGACATACAATTGGAGTAATCTGTGCAGCCGCCCAGGGGCTCAAGAGGTAAGGGGCCCATTTCCACCTACAAAGCAGGTTGAATTGTGCATTACGATGAACTATTGGACTGCAAAACTCCCATATATTGTTCTTGTACAAGCGCCTCTGCTGTGTGTGTCCACCAGTGATCCTTGGATAATTATATACAGTATTTCACTACTCTGAAAGAAAAAGTCATAGGATAGTCCATATTATCATTTTAGCAGCAAAAGTCTCCTATATCCCTGGTGGCAAATTATAGAATCTTTTGAGATGATTTCCCGAGCAAGGAGAACACATGTGCCATCTCCACAAGTTAAGCAAAATAGGAACCCTTTATCTTACCTTTGTAGTTCACAAAAAGCCAGATATGTCCTATGGAGAACCAAAATGAAGACTGGGGGGAGAGGGGATTTGGGAAAGAGATGTAGGGTTTTAATTTCTATATCGGCATATTATTGAGGGATACTGAACTAAAAGTTAAAAACCACAATGTTTTATTTACTATATATAAAAATTATACATTAAAAGGACAGGGCAACAAAGCCTCCAAAGAAAATGGGGCGGATACAGCAACCCAGATGATTCACTGAATTATTAGTGTCAGATAGTCATAGGCTTGTTAATACTGTTGGTAAATAAAGTGCAAACAATGCTTAATAGGCCTATCAGGCTTAAATAAATCCCGATATATTCTGAGTGGAAGATGGTGAGGAGACAAGAGGATAATAAGAGGTCAGGAGTGGATCAAGGTGATCCCTAAACTCCAAATACCACCCCAACTATCTCACCCAAAGAAGGGGGCAAAATCCACCAGATAGTCTCCACAAGAACATAAATATCATTCACAGTGTTATACCTGTAGAGGGGACAGATCAGAGGAGTGAACTGAGGAGCTGTGTCCACCCCACAGGCGCCGTTTCGCTATATGCTTCTTCTGGGGGTGTATGACAAGCGCTTGTATTAACAAGTCTATGACTATCTGACTCTAATAATTCATTGCATCACCTGAGTTGCTGTATCCGCCCCATTTTTTGGGGAGGTTTTTCTGCCTGTCTTTTTAATATTTGATTTTTAAATATCATTAATAAAACATTGTAGATTTTAACGTTAAGTTTGGTATCTCTTCATGTCCGATGGTGACCACCGTCATGGACTATAAGGTTTGATTAATATTGAAGCGCCTGTTCATGTCGACTTAAGGCTACTTTCACACTTCCGTCTTTTCAGATCCGTTGCAATGCGTCGTTTTGGGAAAAAAAAAGGATCCTGCAAATGTGCCCGCAGGATCTGTTTTTTTCCCCATAGACTTGTATTAGTGAGGGATCGCGACGGATGGCCACACGTCGCATCCGTCGTGCGACGGATCCGTCGTGTTTTGGCGGACCGTCGTCTGGAAATAACGTTCAATGTAATGTTTTTTGTCTGTGTCAAAAAACGTACAGCGACGGATCCTGCGGCTAGAATGGAAGCCTATGGGTGCAGGATCTGTCAAATGACAGAATCCAGCAACAGATTCTGTTTTTTTTATGCTGAGCATGCCTGGAAGGATTTCTATTCCTTTAATTTAATCCATTTGTCCTGCAGCTGCTGCATTGGCGGATCTGTCAAAAAACAGGATCCAGTGCATCTGTTTTTTACAATCTGCACAGGATCCGTCTTTTCAACACTTTGACGGATTGTGACTGATTCTAAAAGACAGAAGTGTGAAAGTAGCCTTAGGCTTCTTTCACACTAGCGTCGGAATCTCCCCGTCGCAATGCGTCGGGAAGAGATTCCGACGCTAGCGTTTGCTGCATTGCACAATGGGTGCAGCGGATGCATTTTTCCGGCGCATCCGCTGCCCCATTGTAAGGTGCGGGGAGGTGGGGGCGGAGTTCCGGCCGCGCATGCGCGGTCAGAAAAAGCGGTCCGTCAGGAGAGAAAACCGTTACATGTAGCCTTTTTTTCTCCCGACGGTCCGCAAAGGCACGACACATCCGTCGCTCGACGGATGCGACGTGTGGCAATCCGTCGCAATGCGTCGTCAATGCAAGTCTATGGGGAAAAAACGCATCCTGCAAGCACTTTTGCAGGATGCGTTTTTTCTGCAAAACGACGCATTGTGACGGATTGCAGAAAACGCTAGTGTGAAAGTAGCCTTAGTATCGTATGTGCATATTATCTGAGGTATAAGTATTGGGTAAGGTCTTGCACTTGCTGTCTTGTGGTGGGCTCACTGGTGAGGGGCATCTAGCTGGGAAGGTTCCTCTGCCTCCTCTGCTGGATTGATGCTCAGAGGGAGAAGCATCTTGCTTTGGATAAACCCTCCCCTACCAGTGCAGGCACAATAGGCTCCATGTCTGGTTCTGCTGGGAGGGATTCCGAGGAAATGAATATTACATAAACCATCGCACCTGTGCTGCTGATGCTTCTTATGGATTAGTGCCTTCATCACAAGGAGAACTTCTGGGAAAGAGGGAAGAAGCAGCTGTGCCGGCCGGCAGGATGGGATCAGGCTCTGGAGAGAAGCATGTGTGATCTGGGTGGGCTCCAGCAATGGAGCTGTGGGGGATTTTTGGCTGCTCCCTGATGGTGGCGCTTATAGTGGCCGCGGCGCTGTCCAACCTGATGGTGCTGATCTGCTTCCTGGGCTGCGCTGACATCCGAGCCCAGGTGCCAGGACTGTTCACCCTCAACCTCACCCTGTGCAACCTGCTGCTCATCGCCATCAACATGCCCCTGACACTGGTGGGAGCAGTCCGGGGTCACCAGCTCGGCGGAGAGGGTCTCTGCAGGGCAGTGGGCTTCTTAGAAACTTTCTTGACCAGTAACTCCATGCTGAGCATGGCGGCCCTGAGCATTGACCGCTGGGTGGCTGTAGTCTTCCCTCTGAGCTATCACTCCAAGATGAGGTACAGGGACGCTGCTGTCATCCTCCTTTACTCCTGGATCCACTCATTATCTTTCCCCACTGTAGCCCTATGCCTGTCCTGGGTGGGCTTCCACCACACCTATGGCTCCTGCACCCTCCTCAACAAGAGCCCTGGAGAGGGGGCGTCCTTCATGGCTTTCATGGTCCTCTTCCACCTGCTGAGCTTCTTCGTGTCCTTCCTGGTGCTCTGTGTCACCTACCTGCAGGTGCTGAAGGTGGCTCGCTCCCATTGCAGGAGGATTGATGTGATCACAATGCAAACTCTGGTCCTGCTGGTGGATCTGCACCCCAGGTATCACCAGCTGCTTGTGTGCTGTGCAGATAGAGAACATGATCCTGGATACATGGAACTTATATGAGAGAAAGTAGCCATACATCATAGCATTGTGCTGGGGATACAGCGTCTTATGTAATGAATGGCTGCTGAGTCAGGTCATAAGAAAATAGGATAAAGACTGGGAGATATAAATAACATTCAGATAAATGCATGGGGGGATGCTGATGTTCTGGGTTATGTAAAAGGGGCATGTGTGCTGCATGACATCAGCGGCTCATACAGTGGAAATACTGCCTGTCAATCACAGAGGAGCAGCATGATGTGTGCGATGTGGATTGGGAAACTTCATCTCTGGGTAACTTTACTGATTAATGGAAGGGGGATTTGTGTTCTAAGGTAGCAGAATATTGAAAAAGAATAAACTATTATAATAGTAATAGCTTAGTATAATTTGTTACATCATCTGATAATAACATCTATCTATCATCTGTCTGTCTATCTATCTATCTATCTATCATATATTTATCTATTATCTATCGATCTATCTATTATCTATTTATCATCTATCAAACTATTTATTTATCTATCTATATCATCTATCTCTATCAATAAATCATCTATCTATCTATCATCTATCTATTTATCTATCTGTCTAACTATTTATCTATAGCTATCATCTATCTGTCTATTATTTATCTATTTATCTATCATATATCTATCTGTCTATCTATCATCTATCTGTCTATCTATATATCTATCTATCATTTATCTATCTATTATCTATCGATCTAGTATCTATCTATCTATCTATCTATCTATCATATATCTATCTATTATCATCAATCTATCTATCATCTATCAATCTATTTATTTATCTGTATCATCTATCTCTATCAATTAATCATCTATCTATCTATCTATCTATCTATCTATCTATCTATCTATCTATCATATATCTATCTATTATCTATTTATCATCTATCATCTATCAAACTATTTATTTATCTATCTATATCATCTATCTCTATCAATTAATCATCTATCTATTTTCTATCATCTATCTATTTGTCTATCTGCCTAACTATTTATCTATAGCTATCATCTATCTGTCTATTATCTATCTATTTATCTTATCTATCATCTATCTATGATCTATCTTTCTATTTTTTGGTTTATTTTATTATTTATTTATTTTGGAATTATTAAATAAATTGTGATACAAGTGCCTTGAGGCTACAATCATCCACAGTGCTGCTTTATTCTTTCTTTCTTTTTCTGTCTTATTTTCTCTTTCTTTTCTTCTTTCTTTCTTTCTTTCTTTCTTTCTTTCTTTCTTTCTTTCTTTCTTTCTTTCTTCGTTTCTTTCTTTCTTTCCTACACCCATCGTACTTATAGATGTTTTTGGTCATAGCTGAGATGAAAAACATATACATATATTTGCATATTAATTGTAAAGAGTTTTTCCTTCCCCAAACGCCTCACCCACCTTCACACAGGAACAAATGGTATTTTTGAATGCCAGAACTGGTTGTTTTTTAAGCACATTGTATAAATGGGGTGTTTTATATTATCTTTTGTATCATCATACACGTGGGAGATTCTCACCTGATCCTTTTGGGTCCATCCAGTTCCAGCATTCCCATATGTTTGTACCTTGAATCCACTCTGCCACTTCTGTGTTTTACTTTTCCATGTAGTTGACAGAAATAAATAGTATCAAGTTCTCCTTTCTTACACATTAGCCACTTTCTAAGCAGGAGATGCTCTGTAAAACGTAATGTTAGTCGCAGATTTGGGACCTTGAAAAGAACTTGGCAAAACTCTGTATTTCTTTGATAAAGGCCAAGCTTAAATAATTTAGTTTTGCTTTTTCTCTTTTGCTCTGTGAAAGCTTTTCTGACGGACTGTTGTTTTCTCTTAGCGTGAGACAGAGATGCCTGGAGGAACAGAAGAGGAGGAGGCAGCGAGCAACCAAAAAAATCATCACATTCATAGGAACATTTCTGCTTTGCTTCACACCATATGTAATCACCAGGTAGAGCAAATCAACTGCTGCACGAGCGTCCTCATTGTATTGTTATTACCCATGATAAATACTGATGTGGGGGGTGTCCAGTGGGGGGTGTCCAGTTTAGTGAAACTGTTGTCAATTTTGGGAAGATTGATGGGGTCCCCAATTCTGGAGCCTTATTTATTAGCATCGCTAACTGTAGAGGACCCAGCATGTTCTTGCCAGTGGTTTAACTAGTCTCTGAAGGGCCCCAGTGCAAAATTTGGACCAGGGCCCCACACCTGCATGTTGGTCAGATGTGTGGGGCCTTGTATTCTAGATCCTATAAAGACATGTGTTTTCATCCCACATATAATAATGTCTCCCGTCCTGGCCCCATCCTGTAATAATGTCCCCCATCCTGGCCCCATCCTGTAATAATGTCCCCCATCCTGGCCCCTTCCAGTAATAATGGCCTCATATCCCGGGCCCCTTCTAGTAATAATGTCCCCCATCCTGGCCCCATCCTGTAATAATGTCCCCCATCCTGGCCCCTTCCAGTAATAATGTCCCCCATCCTGGCCCCATCCTGTAATAATGTCCCCCATCCTGGCCCCTTCCAGTAATAATGGCCTCATATCCCGCGCCCCTTCTAGTAATAATGTCCCCCATCCTGGCCCCATCCTGTAATAATGTCCCCCATCCTGGCCCCATTCTGTAATAATGTCCCCATCCTGGCCCCTTCCAGTAATAATGGCCTCATATCCCGGCCCCTTCCAGTAATAATGTCCCCCATCCTGGCCCCATCCTGTAATAATGTCCCCCATCCTGGCCCCATTCTGTAATAATGTCCCCATCCTGGCCCCTTCCAGTAATAATGGCCTCATATCCCGGCCCCTTTTAGTAATAATGTCCCCCTCCATCCTGGTATAGTGTTTCCCATCATGTAATAACATCACCTTCCTGGATCCTTTACTTACTAGTGTCTCCATATTGGGCCCCTTCCTATAATAATGTCCCCCATATTGAGCACCAAAGAAACTGTGCTTTGCTTGCCCACCCCAGGTCAAACTATAAGTCTCTGCCACTGTTCTCCGTATCCGTTTTTATCTGCCGCAGTCATGCCATGTCACCAGCACTGCAACCAATCAGTGAGCTCAGCGACCCTGAGTGAGCCGTGAGCAACTGAGCTCACTGATTGGCTGCAGCGCCGTTCACAGTATAAAATAACAGACACCAGGAGCAGCAGAGGAGATTCAGTGCTGAACCCAGTGTTTGGCCTGCAGGGCAGAGCGTGGGCACAGTAGGGGAAGACTGCGTGGATGATGTGTTATGAGACATCCGAGTGAAGCAAGCAGAAGGATGGCGACTGCGGGGATAAACAAGGAGGGTTAAGGACTTATATACATCTTGCTAGAATGTAAAAGAGGCATTAAAGCTGATGGCTCCAGTTTATATTGGGAAAACCTGGAGATAAATTCCCTTTCAAAAAAAGATAAATTCTGGCTTCCTGCAGACACCACTAGAGGGAGCTCAGGATATTTTTGCATCCTGTTTTTACCTTTTTTTTTTCAAGAGCTTCTTCGTTCTATTGTTATTTACCATGATACATCCTGCAGTCGGGGTTGACCAGTTTAGTAAACCTGTTTTTAAATAAATTGATGGAGAATTCTGGAAAACTATTGAGGAGGTCACCAAGTCTAGACCCTTATTTATTAGTCAAAGTGGAGAGCAACTACAAACAGGAGGACACAGCATGTTCTTGCACTACACAGACAGCACGTTTATTTTATTGACAATTGTGTAGTACTGAATTTCCCCTGTGGTGGCGCTGCAGAACAACTGGACGCTTACTGCTGGGTTAATCATAGATTACAGCTGATCAGTGAGGCTCCAGCAGGGACATAACATGAACATAAATGGTTTTTGCAACATTATCTGAGAGCAGCATAGTGTAGAGACGACTCTGATTCCAGCAATGTGTCAATCACTGGGTTGCCTGCTGTAGTTCTGATGTAATCACTATTTTATCAGCAGATGATAACTAGAGGACTAGTAAACGTGCTGCCATGTAGTCCTCCATATTCATGAGCGCTGTATTACCCCGCCCCTACCTCTGGTTGTCGGCTATCTACTTACGCACAGTGTACACATAGATACACATAGATACACATAGATACACATTTGTGCTCAAAAGTTTACATACCCCAGAATTTTTGCTTTCTTGGCCTTTTTTTTCAGAGAATATGAATGATAACACCAAAACGTTTTCTCCACTCATGGTTAGTGGTTGGGTGAAGCCATTTATTGTCAATCTACTGTGTTTTCTCTTTTTAAATCATAATGACAACCCAAAACATCCAAATGTCCCTCATCAAAAGTTTACATACCCTGGTGATTTTGGCCTGATAACATGCACACAAGTTGATACAAATGGGTTTGAATAGCTACTAAAGGTAACATCCTCACCTGTGACCTGTTTGCTTGTAATCAGTGTGTGAGCATAAGGATATGTTCCCACAGTCAGTAAATGCTGTGGGTTGGGCGCTGCGTACATCCACAATGTCCAACCCGCAGTGGCCAGATTTCAAGAGATCCCATCTCCACTATGAGCTCAGAGATGCCCCCCGGCATCCCTGCGTAAACGGACATGTGGCGCGTCTTTCCAGACCGCAGCATGTCTATTTACGATGCGGAGACGCTCAATCTCCGCAGAGTAAATTTCCCATTCACTATCATTAGATGCGTTAAAACCACATTATCTTTATAGTCACATTCGTATTAAGGGTGGGAACGCAGCTTACTACACATGTGAACTAATTTAAATAATGTCTTACCTTGTGCCACAGCCGGAAGTTCGCGTCCACTGCAGTTCTCGCGATAAGCTGAGCTGACTGCGAGAACTGCCGTGCACGTGACCACAGGGGTTATCTCCAGTCACTTGACAAGTTCTCACAGTCAGTTGATCAGCTGATCGTGAGAACTGCTGTGCAGGTGACCATGGGAGACCAAATTATCTCCGGTGGTCAACTACAAGCTCCGCTGTGTCTGGATGTCAGGCTGGATGGAGGCATTATGCCACTGTTCAGCCTGACATAGCAGAGCTGGACTCGTCGTGGGACATTATGGATTATCTTCTCGGACAGGTATGGTATACTGTTGCTTTTTTATTTCATTTCTCTTACAGGAGATCGAGGGCTTCGGTGGAATGGGCAATGCAGTAAGGCTACTTTCAGACATCAGGTTTTTGGTTTCAGGCACAATCCGGCAAATTTGCTAAAAAAACGGATCCGGTGTACATAGTGAAAAAACGGATGCAAACTAATGCACCGGATCCGTTTTTTTAGCTGGATCCGACTCTATGTACTGCGCATGTTTTTTGAGTTTCTGGGCATGGTTTTTGAGGAGAGAGGAGAGAGAGAGAGAGAGAGAGAGAGAGATTTTTCTCCATGCTAGAATCAAAAACAAAGCTTCTGGGCATGCTCAGTGTGTTAAAAACAGATTCGGTCACCGGAAATGTTCTTTCACACATCAGTTCCATGCGTTTATTGCCGGAAACGTCCCTTCAGGCTATTTCGCCGGACACAAAAAACATTGCAGGAGACGTTTTTTGTATCCGGCAAAAAAGCCTGAAGGGACACATCCGGCACAAAACGGATGAAACGCATGTCCTTCAGGCACAATCTGGCAGTAATACAACTCTATGGGGAAAAAACGGATCAGGCATCAGAAAAAAACTGATCCAGATTGTGCCTGAAACTGCCGGATTGTGCCTGAAACCAAAAACCTGATGTGTGAAAGCAGCCTAAGTAATTGTGATTATTTCAATTTAAAGTCTTTATTCTGGCTGTGTCTTTATTTGCCATATAACTATAGGATTAATAATGGATAGGTGTCTTATTGATGCTTCTCCATTGGGCTTGATGCCACCAGACAATACAAAGGTGACATCAACCCCACAAATATTACCCCACTTGCCACCGCTACAGGCCAAGTGGGAAGAGCCAGGTAAAGTGCCTACATTTCTGTTTTTTTTCTGTCAAGATGGGGAGCAGAGTGTAGATAAATGAAAAAAAAATAGCTTTTTTGAATTTACCAAATGGCTGCAATGAAACAAAGAGTGAAAAAATTAAAGGGGTCTGAATACTTTCCGTACCCACTGTATCTTGCCTACAATACGCAAAACAGCACAGAGACAAGCCTCAAAACTTGTGGAACAAGGTAATTTGGAGCAATGAGACCAAAATTTAACTTTTTAGCCACAGCCATAAACGTTACGTTTGGAGAAAGGTCAACAAGGTCTATGATGAAAGGAACACCATTTCTACTGTAAAGCATGGAGGTGGATCGCTGATGTTTTGGGATGTGTAAGCTACGAAGGCACAGGAAACTTGGTCAAGGTTGAAGGAAAGATGAATGCAATACTTTATCAGCAAATACTGGAGGCACATTTGCAATCATCTGCCCGGAAGCTGCACACGGGATGTACTTGGACTTTTCAACATGATAACGATCCAAAACACAAGGCCAAGCCGATCTGTCATTCACGACAGCAGAACAAAGTGAAGGTTCTGGAGTGGCCATCTCAGTCTCCGGAGTGGCTCAGTCAGCCACTCTGGGGAGATCTCAAGTGCGCAGTTCATGCTAGACAGCCCCGGAATTTACAGGAACTGCAGGCTTTTTGCCAAGAAGAGTGAGTAGCTTTACCATCTGAGAAAATAAAAAACCTCATCCGCAACTACCACAAAAGAGTTCAAGCTGTCATTGATGTTGGGGGGGGGGGGGGCAATACACGATATTAAGAAATGGGGTATGTGAACTTTTGATCAGGGTCATTTGGATGTTTTAGGTTGTCATTATGATTTAAAAAGCGAAAACACAGTAGTTTGACAATAAACTATTATTATTATTTATTTATATAGCACCATTAATTCCATGGTGCTGTACATGAGAAAGGGGTTTACATACAAAGTTATAGATATCGTTTACAGTAAACAAATTTACAATGACAGACTGGTACAGAGGGGAGAGGACCCTGTACTTGTGGACTTACATTCTATGGGATAATGGGGAAGAGACAGAAGGTTGGGGGTGCGGCAGCTCAGGTGGTGGTGAGGCGGCAGCTCAGGTGGTGGTGAGGCAGCAGCTCGGGTGGTGGTGAGGCAGCAGCTCGGGTGGTGGTGAGGCGGCGGCTCTGGCGGTGGTGAGGCGGCAGCTCAGGTGGTTGGTGAGGCGGCAGCTCGGGTGGTGGTGACGCGGCAGAATGGTTATTGCAGGCTGTAAGCTTTCCTGAAGAGATGGGTTTTCAGGTTCCGTCTGAAGGATCTGAGGGTGGTGGATAATCGGACATGTTGAGGCGTGGAATTCCAGAGGATGGGGGATATTCGGGAGAAATCTTGGAGGCGGTTATGTGAGGAACGAATAATTGTGGAGGAGAGTAGGAGGTCTTGGGAGGATCGGAGATCACATGAGGGAAGATATTGGGAAATTAGTTCAGAGATATAGGGAGGGGACAGGTTGTGGATGGCTTTGTAGGTCAGTGTTAGTAGTTTGAACTGGATTCGTTGGGGAATTGGGAGCCCGTGGAGGGATTTGCAGAGGAGAGAAGCAGAGTAGCGAGAAGAAAGGTGGATTAGCAGGGCAGCAGAGTTGAGGACAGACTGGAGTGGTGCAAGAGAGTGAGTGGGGAGGCTTCACCCAACCACTAACCATGAGTGGAGAAAAAGTTTTGGTGTTATCATTCATATTCTCTGAAAAAAGGCCAAGAAAGCAGAAATTCTGCCGGGGTATGTAAACTTTTGAGTTTGAGTAAAGTGTTAGTCCAAGAGGTCAGGTGAAGTATCGGTAAACAACTTGACTTATTAATACACCACAAAGAGTTGCTGTGATATCTTCTGTAGGATTGCATTGAGTACATTACAAATCTTTGTAGAATTGCTGCTAATTCAATATTTAGAAATTGCTATTTTTTTATGTAGTGTCTTTGGTTATAATAATCTACTGTATCCATGTGTTTTGCTCACTTTTAGGTTGGCTGAGATCTCCTCTTCTACCACCATCAGCGCTCAATGGGGTATCATCAGCCGCTGTATCGCTTACAGCAAAGCTCTGTCAGATCCCTTTGTATACTGCCTGACAAGGAACCAATATAAGAACTGCTGCCGGGACATGGTCAACAAACTGCTGAAACGAAGTTCTGGGAACTCTGTACAAAGGGCCAATTCTTATATGGGAAACATGGTACCAAGTTCTGGGAACTCTGTACAAAGGGTAAATTCTTATATGGGAAACATGGTACCAACAACCTCTGGTTAATGACACAAAAAAACTATGAAAACCCCAAATCGCCGGGGACCAATATCTATCTACAGATATAAGATCTGTTACAAAGAAAGGACGGCTTCTGACGCCTGCCTACCGTCATTTATTGCCTTAACTTATTACGAGGGCTTTGCCCTTAAAGCCTCAAAGGCGGCTCTTAATAATAAAGAGCTGCCTGAATCCCATTTCCGGAGAACTCCTACAATTCCAGCTTAAAACTAATTTTATAAATCAAAAACTGAAGAAAAAAATAATTAAAAAACTAAATAAAATAGTAATAATTTCCAGGACAAAATTGCATCAAAATGGATAACAGAAGGGCAGCGCACCATCAAGAGACTGATGTGATTGCCGTGGCCACGGTGTGACTGAGACCGATGTGATTGGCCAGACGTGGGTGTGATGATCGTTTTGACAATCGTGTATAAACTGATGTCACATATTTGAAACATGTGTCACTATAAATTTAATATCAAAACTTCAACTTATAATTGGAAAATAGATAAATTTCACTATTTTTTAAAGAAAAATATTAAAAATATCTGACTTGTGTTCAAACATGGAGAGGGCTTGTCTGAAAGTAAAACTATCCCCTACAAACAATCAACCACAGAAATAATGGTGGAAACGTCCACAATTAACTTAAAGTAGAAACAACTTTATTGATAAAACATATACATACAAGGGTATAGGATAGGGACAAGACTGAAACAGGCAGCACAACCATATCACCACATTACCAGCGAGAGCCCACACTTAGGGGTAAAAATCGGTCACAGGCACAAGTGTGCAGCACAGTAAAATAGAGACATTAGCGTGACCTACCAAGTGTATAGACCCGACACCAGGGATTCAAGCTTCAGGAGGCTAATTTGCATATTCCAGGTGCCTTCTGGGAGAAGCGAAGTCTCCCTAAGCTAGAAGATCGTTGGGTACAGCCGGGACCAGCTGCTTCGAAAGCATCACCAAACCAGGGATTCAAGCTTCAGGAGGCTAATTTGCATATTCCAGGTGCCTTCTGGGAGAAGCGAAGTCTCCCTAAGCTAGAAGATCGTTGGGTACAGCCGGGACCAGCTGCTTCGAAAGCATCACCAAACCAGGGATTCAAGCTTCAGGAGGCTAATTTGCATATTCCAGGTGCCTTCTGGGAGAAGCGAAGTCTCCCTAAGCTAGAAGATCGTTGGGTACAGCCGGGACCAGCTGCTTCGAAAGCATCACCAAACCAGGGATTCAAGCTTCAGGAGGCTAATTTGCATATTCCAGGTGCCTTCTGGGAGAAGCGAAGTCTCCCTAAGCTAGAAGATCGTTGGGTACAGCCGGGACCAGCTGCTTCGAAAGCATCACCAAACCAGGGATTCAAGCTTCAGGAGGCTAATTTGCATATTCCAGGTGCCTTCTGGGAGAAGCGAAGTCTCCCTAAGCTAGAAGATCGTTGGGTACAGCCGGGACCAGCTGCTTCGAAAGCATCACCAAACCAGGGATTCAAGCTTCAGGAGGCTAATTTGCATATTCCAGGTGCCTTCTGGGAGAAGCGAAGTCTCCCTAAGCTAGAAGATCGTTGGGTACAGCCGGGACCAGCTGCTTCGAAAGCATCACCAAACCAGGGATTCAAGCTTCAGGAGGCTAATTTGCATATTCCAGGTGCCTTCTGGGAGAAGCGAAGTCTCCCTAAGCTAGAAGATCGTTGGGTACAGCCGGGACCAGCTGCTTCGAAAGCATCACCAAACCAGGGATTTTTTGCCTGTAGGACATTATTGCAAGAGAGCTTGGCTGAGTAGATTACACAAGAAGGAAAACACACAGCAAGTCAGCAGGATCTAGGAGCAACATGGCAGATGTGACAACCTACATGGTGAGCTGCAGCATGTGCTACATGTTCACAGATCGACCAGAAGAAGAATCCAATTTCACCTGTCAGAAGTGTAGACTAGTGGCCCTTTTAGAAGAAAAGGTTCGGGGTCTGGAAGAAAGAATAGCAACTTTGAAACTCATCAAAGAGAATGAAGACTTTCTAGACAGAACAGAAGCATCTCTACTGGTCACAGAAGGTGCAAAAAGTGTCAGAGAACCTCCAAAAGCAGATGAGTGGAAGCATGTGACCAAAAGAAGCAAGAAGACCATGGAGAAATCACCAACCACACAACTGAAGAACCGATATCAAATCTTTGTAGAGGATGAAGGTGGCACACCTAAGAATGAAGCAATACCAGCAAGCAAAAAAGAAAAGGGCACACAGCAACAAGTGACAGCAAAAAGTACAGCCAAGAAGCAACGAAGAGTGGTGGTGGTGGGAGACTCACTACTGAGAGGCACAGAAGCAGCCATCTGCAGACCGGACATAACTGCAAGAGAAGTATGCTGCCTTCCAGGTGCGATGATCAAGGATGTGACCGATAGGATACCAAAGCTCTTCAGCTCCAAGGACGTCCACCCATTTCTTCTGATACATGTTGGCACCAATGACACGGCAAGGAAGGACCTACCGACAATCTGCAAGGACTTTGAAGAGTTGGGGAAGAAAGTAAAAGAACTGGATGCACAGGTAGTTTTTTCTTCTATCCTTCCAGTAGATGGGCATGGCACCAGGAGATGGAACAGGATCCTTGATGCAAACAACTGGCTAAGACGATGGTGCAGACAACAAGGATTTGGATTCCTGGACCACGGTGTGAATTACTGGTATGATGGACCCCTCGCCAGAGACGGACTACACCTCAACAAACCTGGGAAACACACATTCGCCAGAAGACTCGCTACAGTCATCAGGAGGGCGTTAAACTAGAAGAAGGGGGGACGGGAAGAAAAACATTAGACTCGAACAAAGACGACCCAGGAAAACATACTCAGAAGGGAGGTAAGAACATTTCTAAAACAATCCACAGTGAGGAGATTGGAACAAAACAAAATCCTCTAAACTGCATGCTTGCAAACGCCAGAAGCCTGACAAACAAGATGGAAGAACTAGAAGCAGAAATATCTACAGGTAACTTTGACATAGTGGGAATAACCGAGACATGGTTAGATGAAAGCTATGACTGGGCAGTTAACTTACAGGGTTACAGTCTGTTTAGAAAGGATCGTAAAAATCGGAGAGGAGGAGGGGTTTGTCTCTATGTAAAGTCTTGTCTAAAGTCCACTTTAAGGGAGGATATTAGCGAAGGGAATGAGGATGTCGAGTCCATATGGGTTGAAATTCATGGAGGGAAAAATGGTAACAAAATTCTCATTGGGGTCTGTTACAAACCCCCAAATATAACAGAAAGCATGGAAAGTCTACTTCTAAAGCAGATAGATGAAGCTGCAACCCATAATGAGGTCCTGGTTATGGGGGACTTTAACTACCCGGATATTAACTGGGAAACAGAAACCTGTGAAACCCATAAAGGCAACAGGTTTCTGCTAATAACCAAGAAAAATTATCTTTCACAATTGGTGCAGAATCCAACCAGAGGAGCAGCACTTTTAGACCTAATACTATCTAATAGACCTGACAGAATAACAAATCTGCAGGTGGTTGGGCATTTAGGAAATAGCGACCACAATATTGTGCAATTTCACCTGTCTTTCACTAGGGGGACTTGTCAGGGAGTCACAAAAACATTGAACTTTAGGAAGGCAAAGTTTGAACAGCTTAGAGATGCCCTTAATCTGGTAGACTGGGACAATATCCTCAGAAATGAGAATACAGATAATAAATGGGAAATGTTTAAGAACATCCTAAATAGGCAGTGTAAGCGGTTTATACCTTGTGGGAATAAAAGGACTAGAAATAGGAAAAACCCAATGTGGCTAAACAAAGAAGTAAGACAGGCAATTAACAGTAAAAAGAAAGCATTTGCACTACTAAAGCAGGATGGCACCATTGAAGCTCTAAAAAACTATAGGGAGAAAAATACTTTATCTAAAAAACTAATTAAAGCTGCCAAAAAGGAAACAGAGAAGCACATTGCTAAGGAGAGTAAAACTAATCCCAAACTGTTCTTCAACTATATCAATAGTAAAAGAATAAAAACTGAAAATGTAGGCCCCTTAAAAAATAGTGAGGAAAGAATGGTTGTAGATGACGAGGAAAAAGCTAACATATTAAACACCTTCTTCTCCACGGTATTCACGGTGGAAAATGAAATGCTAGGTGAAATCCCAAGAAACAATGAAAACCCTATATTAAGGGTCACCAATCTAACCCAAGAAGAGGTGCGAAACCGGCTAAATAAGATTAAAATAGATAAATCTCCAGGTCCGGATGGCATACACCCACGAGTACTAAGAGAACTAAGTAATGTAATAGATAAACCATTATTTCTTATTTTTAGTGACTCTATAGCGACAGGGTCTGTTCCGCAGGACTGGCGCATAGCAAATGTGGTGCCAATATTCAAAAAGGGCTCTAAAAGTGAACCTGGAAATTATAGGCCAGTAAGTCTAACCTCTATTGTTGGTAAAATATTTGAAGGGTTTCTGAGGGATGTTATTCTGGATTATCTCAATGAGAATAACTGTTTAACTCCATATCAGCATGGGTTTATGAGAAATCGCTCCTGTCAAACCAATCTAATCAGTTTTTATGAAGAGGTAAGCTATAGACTGGACCACGGTGAGTCTTTGGACGTGGTATATCTCGATTTTTCCAAAGCGTTTGATACCGTGCCGCACAAGAGGTTGGTACACAAAATGAGAATGCTTGGTCTGGGGGAAAATGTGTGTAAATGGGTTAGTAACTGGCTTAGTGATAGAAAGCAGAGGGTGGTTATAAATGGTATAGTCTCTAACTGGGTCGCTGTGACCAGTGGGGTACCGCAGGGGTCAGTATTGGGACCTGTTCTCTTCAACATATTCATTAATGATCTGGTAGAAGGTTTACACAGTAAAATATCGATATTTGCAGATGATACAAAACTATGTAAAGCAGTTAATACAAGAGAAGATAGTATTCTGCTACAGATGGATCTGGATAAGTTGGAAACTTGGGCTGAAAGGTGGCAGATGAGGTTTAACAATGATAAATGTAAGGTTATACACATGGGAAGAGGGAATCAATATCACCATTACACACTGAACGGGAAGCCACTGGGTAAATCTGACAGGGAGAAGGACTTGGGGATCCTAGTTAATGATAAACTTACCTGGAGCAGCCAGTGCCAGGCAGCAGCTGCCAAGGCAAACAGGATCATGGGGTGCATTAAAAGAGGTCTGGATACACATGATGAGAGCATTATACTGCCTCTGTACAAATCCCTAGTTAGACCGCACATGGAGTACTGTGTCCAGTTTTGGGCACCGGTGCTCAGGAAGGATATAATGGAACTAGAGAGAGTACAAAGGAGGGCAACAAAATTAATAAAGGGGATGGGAGAACTACAATACCCAGATAGATTAGCGAAATTAGGATTATTTAGTCTAGAAAAAAGACGACTGAGGGGCGATCTAATAACCATGTATAAGTATATAAGGGGACAATACAAATATCTCGCTGAGGATCTGTTTATACCAAGGAAGGTGACGGGCACAAGGGGGCATTCTTTGCGTCTGGAGGAGAGAAGGTTTTTCCACCAACATAGAAGAGGATTCTTTACTGTTAGGGCAGTGAGAATCTGGAATTGCTTGCCTGAGGAGGTGGTGATGGCGAACTCAGTCGAGGAGTTCAAGAGAGGCCTGGATGTCTTCCTGGAGCAGAACAATATTGTATCATACAATTATTAGGTTCTGTAGAAGGACGTAGATCTGGGGATTTATTATGAAGAATATAGGCTGAACTGGATGGACAAATGTCTTTTTTCGGCCTTACTAACTATGTTACTATGTTACTATGACACGTGTGGGCTCCCGCCCTCCCTGACGCGCGTTTCGGAAGTACGAGACTTCCTTCCTCAGGGGGCGTGCCGTGGAGAACAGCAGAGCGGTATAAGAGCACAAGAGACCGGATATGATCACGCCTGTACGACGCTGGAGATACATACCCCCGCCTACTTCCTTCGACGTCACCGCTGATGCAAGATCACATGGGGCCCCATGTGACCAAAACAACAAGCGGCGAGCAGCGTCGGGCAGGGGGAGGGACCTGCACAGCATCACAGCAGACGGCGGCCATATTAACTATGGGGAATATGCCAGTGCCTCGCTGCAAGACGCAGCTCGGCACCGCAATGTATAAAGAAGTAGACCTCATAATAAAAAATGGACGACATTTATATGCAAAAAACAATAATGTAAACTTGATACACCCACATAAAGTTATAATATAAAAAAGAAAATAAAAAACAAAAATAATGAAAAAACTAAACACAAAATAAACCCCATAACACTATATAGTAAGATATACGCTCAAGCACCAATATATACTATATATCTACTACAGAGCAACAGTATAGTTACAAGATGAGAAGCAATGCAAAACTATGCAAAAGTACATAATCCTTCAACCACATAAAATAATCAAAGGCATGTCAATATTACAAATAGAACGAAATAGTACATAAATATACAAAAATATATACAATAATGCATATATAAAATTGCATGAAATGCACCACATCTTCATCTTGATAGCTCAGCAATCCATCACGGACACCGCAAAACATCAAGGACAACAGAATCACTAAAATAAAAGACACAATTAGTAAAACAGACTAAAAACACGGCAGTGAAAATGCAGTACCACCCGCATAATACATCAACAGGGGGAACCCAGGAAAGGAGCAAAAGAGAGACACTCATTTAAACCATTGGGATGAACAGTATTCAGAGCCCAAATCCATCTAGTCTCAAGCTGAGACAGACGTTTAGATAATCCGCCACCACGAATATTTATATTTAAGGATTCAATACCACGCACCTTCAAAAGAGCACCATCACAATCGTGGAACTCTTTGAAGTGGCGCGGTATTGTTTTCAGGGTGGAGGCGTCCGCGTGACCGACTGCCGCCTGAATACCCAATACGTGCTCACGAATTCTCACCTTAAGTTGACGTGTGGTTAACCCCCACGTAAATAAGGTTACACGGGCACGTAGCGTAGTAAATGACATATCTTGTGGTGCATGTGATGCGCTGACGAATATTGAAAGATTTAGTACCATCAGCGTTAACAAACACATCACATCGCACC
The DNA here is from genome assembly GCF_032444005.1 of Ranitomeya imitator. NCBI lineage: Eukaryota > Metazoa > Chordata > Amphibia > Anura > Dendrobatidae > Ranitomeya > Ranitomeya imitator. Next base: position 812,489,529 of record NC_091283.1, read on the forward strand.
ACATTGGGACAGGCGACACATCGGCCACACGGAACGCACCCACCTCTGATAGGAAACTTATCCAAAAATGTAGGCTTCACCTGCTCGGAATAATGGCTAGAGACCAAATGGTCTCTCAGATTCTTTGCCCTCCTAAAAGACATCAATGGTGCAGGAGGGATCAACTTTTTCAGAACAGGGTCAACCTTTAGAATCGGCCATGCCTTTTGCAAACTGGAGCGAACCATATCAGCACGAGAACTAAATGTAGTTACAAATCTCACAGTATCATCCGCCTTCTGCCTAGGTGTATTATTGTATAGGAGGTTGTGGCGGGAAGCATGTTTAGCTCGGTGATATGCCACCTTAACCATCCTATGACTATACCCCCGTGCGTAAAAGCGCTGCCTAAGCTCCTCAGCTCGATGAGGTCATTGTTGTTCAGGGTTTGCATCAATTGCCCAAGGTCGACGGGGGTGCCCTGCCAAATGAAGAAGATGTCGTCAATGTCAATTTCTTGGACCACATTAATAAGTGGATTGATTACCACCTCCAACCTCTCGTTGTGAGCCTCCCTTCCTTTCTGCGGGATACGGGTGATCTCTTGCGCAGGGTCGACGGGTTGTGTTTGGAGGGTGATTCTCTTTTGGTTTCAGCAGACGTTGAATCGTTATATACCAACATTAGGCATAAGGACGGCATTTCTGCCGTACGCTATTTTTTAGGTACATCTTCTTTACCGTTCGGTCTACGAGAGCTTCTGCTGGAACTTTTGGAGTTCACCCTCACCCACAATTTTTTTGTATTTAAGGGGTCCTTCTACCTTCAGCTCCAGGGGACCGCTATGGGTGCGGCCTTTGCGCCCTCCTATGCCGGTCTTTTCCTGGGGCTCTGGGAGAGGGACCTCTTCCTGTCAAATGAACAGGGGTTGATGGACCGTGTCCCCTTTTGGACACGGTACATTGACGACATCTTCTTCATTTGGCAGGGCACCCCCGTCGACCTTGGGCAATTGATGCAGACCCTGAACAACAATGACCTCAATGTGCATTTGACGTTTATCTTTGATTATCAGTCACTTGATTTTTTGGATGTCACCATCAGGCGGGACAATTCTGGTTGTTTACAAACGGATATTTTTAGAAAGGAGACGGCCACTAACACACTTCTTCTTGCCTCCTCGGGTCATACTAAGCACATGATTCGCTCTGTGCCAGTGGGGCAATTCCTCCGTCTTCGCAGAATATGCTCGTCTGATGGTGACTTCGAGATTCGAGCTGAGGAGCTTAGGCAGCGCTTTTACGCACGGGGGTATAGTCATAGGATGGTTAAGGTGGCATATCACCGAGCTAAACATGCTTCCCGCCACAACCTCCTATACAATAATACACCTAGGCAGAAGGCGGATGATACTGTGAGATTTGTAACTACATTTAGTTCTCGTGCTGATATGGTTCGCTCCAGTTTGCAAAAGGCATGGCCGATTCTAAAGGTTGACCCTGTTCTGAAAAAGTTGATCCCTCCTGCACCATTGATGTCTTTTAGGAGGGCAAAGAATCTGAGAGACCATTTGGTCTCTAGCCATTATTCCGAGCAGGTGAAGCCTACATTTTTGGATAAGTTTCCTATCAGAGGTGGGTGCGTTCCGTGTGGCCGATGTGTCGCCTGTCCCAATGTGGTGCGATGTGATGTGTTTGTTAACGCTGATGGTACTAAATCTTTCAATATTCGTCAGCGCATCACATGCACCACAAGATATGTCATTTACTACGCTACGTGCCCGTGTAACCTTATTTACGTGGGGTTAACCACACGTCAACTTAAGGTGAGAATTCGTGAGCACGTATTGGGTATTCAGGCGGCAGTCGGTCACGCGGACGCCTCCACCCTGAAAACAATACCGCGCCACTTCAAAGAGTTCCACGATTGTGATGGTGCTCTTTTGAAGGTGCGTGGTATTGAATCCTTAAATATAAATATTCGTGGTGGCGGATTATCTAAACGTCTGTCTCAGCTTGAGACTAGATGGATTTGGGCTCTGAATACTGTTCATCCCAATGGTTTAAATGAGTGTCTCTCTTTTGCTCCTTTCCTGGGTTCCCCCTGTTGATGTATTATGCGGGTGGTACTGCATTTTCACTGCCGTGTTTTTAGTCTGTTTTACTAATTGTGTCTTTTATTTTAGTGATTCTGTTGTCCTTGATGTTTTGCGGTGTCCGTGATGGATTGCTGAGCTATCAAGATGAAGATGTGGTGCATTTCATGCAATTTTATATATGCATTATTGTATATATTTTTGTATATTTATGTACTATTTCGTTCTATTTGTAATATTGACATGCCTTTGATTATTTTATGTGGTTGAAGGATTATGTACTTTTGCATAGTTTTGCATTGCTTCTCATCTTGTAACTATACTGTTGCTCTGTAGTAGATATATAGTATATATTGGTGCTTGAGCGTATATCTTACTATATAGTGTTATGGGGTTTATTTTGTGTTTAGTTTTTTCATTATTTTTGTTTTTTATTTTCTTTTTTATATTATAACTTTATGTGGGTGTATCAAGTTTACATTATTGTTTTTTGCATATAAATGTCGTCCATTTTTTATTATGAGGTCTACTTCTTTATACATTGTGGTGCCGAGCTGCGTCTTGCAGCGAGGCACTGGCATATTCCCCATAGTTAATATGGCCGCCGTCTGCTGTGATGCTGTGCAGGTCCCTCCCCCTGCCCGTCGCTGCTCGCCGCTTGTTGTTTTGGTCACATGGGGCCCCATGTGATCTTGCATCAGCGGTGACGTCGACGGAAGTAGGCGGGGGTATGTATCTCCAGCGTCGTACAGGCGTGATCATATCCGGTCTCTTGTGCTCTTATACCGCTCTGCTGTTCTCCACGGCACGCCCCCTGAGGAAGGAAGTCTCGTACTTCCGAAACGCGCGTCGGGGAGGGCGGGAGCCCACACGTGTCGGGTCTATACACTTGGTAGGTCACGCTAATGTCTCTATTTTACTGTGCTGCACACTTGTGCCTGTGACCGATTTTTACCCCTAAGTGTGGGCTCTCGCTGGTAATGTGGTGATATGGTTGTGCTGCCTGTTTCAGTCTTGTCCCTATCCTATACCCTTGTATGTATATGTTTTATCAATAAAGTTGTTTCTACTTTAAGTTAATTGTGGACGTTTCCACCATTATTTCTGTGGTTGTTTGTAGTAGCTTTTGGTGGGTCCCTATTGTCCTAGTATATGGGTGTGTAAGCCTCTTATCCACTACATTGGTAGTTACGCAGGTCTAATATGAAGGATTCCTCCCTTGGTGTGCGTTTATCTGTTTATTATCCCCTACAAACAATGCGGGGAGCCTCAGGATAATTAAGATGATACCTTTATATTTAAAGAATATGGACACTTTGGGAATTTTTTTTTCTTATATTGGGCTAAAATTAATTTTTGCATTTGGGTTTTGTTAAAAATTGTGCCTTCTGCTGCCTCTGTGTTGTGTTCTATCTATCTATTATCTATCATTTATCTATTTATCTACAGTGCCTTGCGAAAGTATTCGGCTCCCTGGAACTTTTCATCCTTTTCCCACATATCATGCTTCAAACATAAAGATACCAAATGTAAATTTTAGGTGAAGGATCAACAACAAGTGGAACACAATTGTGAAGTTGAACAAAATTTATTGGTTATTTAAAATTTTTTGTGAAATTCAAAAACTGAAAATTGGGGCGTGCAATATTATTTGACCCCTTTAACTTAATACTTTGTTGCGCCTCCTTTTGCTGCGATTACAGCTGCATGTCACTTGGGGTATGTCTCTATCAGTTTTGTACATCGAGAGACTGAAATTCTTGCCCATTCTTCCTTGACAAACAGCTCAAGCTCAGTGAGATTTGATGGAGATCGTTTGTGAACAGCAGTTTTCAGCTCTTTCCACAGATTCTCGATTGGATTGAGGTCTGGACTTTGACTTGGCCATTCTAACACCTGGATACGTTTATTTGTGAACCATTCCATTGTAGATTTTGCTTTATGTTTGGGATCATTGTTTTGCTGGAAGACAAATCTCTGTCAGGTCTTTTGCAGACTCCAACAGGTTTTCTTCAAGAATGGTCCTATATTTGGCTCCATCCATCTTCCCATCAATTTTAACCATCTTTCCTGTCCCTGCTGAGGAAAAGCAGGCCCAAACCATGATGCTGCCACCACCATGTTTGACAGTGGGGATGGTGTGTTCAGAGTGATGAGCTGTTTTGCCTTTATGACAAACATATCGTTTGGCATTGTTGCCAAAAAGTTTGATTTTGGTTTCATCTGACCAGAGCACCTTCTTCCACATGTTTGGTGTGTCTCCCAGGTGGCTTGTTGCAAACTTTAAACAACACTTTTTATGGATATCTTTGAGAAATGGCTTTCTTCTTGCCACTCTTCCATAAAGGCCAGATTTGTGCAGTGTACGACTGATTGTTGTCCTTTGGACAGACTGTCCCACCTCAGCTGTAGATCTCTGCAGTTCATCCAGAGTGATCATGGGCCTCTTAGCTGCATCTCTGATCAGTCTTCTCCTTGTTTGAGATGAAAGTTTGGAGGGATGGCCGGGTCTTGGTAGATTTGCAGTGGTATGATAATCCTTCCATTTCAATATGATCGCTTGCACAGTGCTCCTTGGGATGTTTAAAGTTTTGGAAATCATTTTGTATCCAAATCCGGCTTTAAACTTCTCCGCAACAGTATCACGGACCTGCCTGTTGTGTTCCTTGGTCTTCGTGATGCTGTCTGTGCTTCAAACAGAACCCTGAGACTATCACAGAGCAGGTGCATTTATACAGAGACTTGATTACACACAGGTGGATTATATTTATCATCATTAGGCATTTAGGACAACATTGGATCATTCAGAGATCCACAATGAACTTCTGGAGTGAGTTTGCTGCACTAAAAGTAAAGGGGCCAAATAATATTGCACGCCCCACTTTTCAGTTTTTGAATTTCCACAAAAATTTAAAATAACCAATAAATTTCACTCAACTTCACAATTGTGTTCCACTTGTTGTTGATTCTTCACCAAAAATTTACATTTTGTATCTTTATGTTTGAAGCATGATATGTGGGAAAAGGTTGAAAAGTTCCAGGAATCCGAATACTTTCGCAAGACACTGTACCTATCTATCTATCTATCTATCTATCTATCTATCTATCTATCTATCTATCTATCTATCTATCTATCTATCTATCTATCATCTATCCATTATCTGTCTATCTATCAATCTATTATCTATCTATCTATCTTCAAAATGAGTTAACTGAGAATCTGTCAGTGAGCGCCTTCTAATGGAGAGTTTGTAACTCTTCTGTTTGTTTTTTAACTCCTCTGTGCTGATTTATAACCACAGACCACATCAAGGTTAAACTGAATTTTGTGGCCATAAATCAGCTTAGAGGAGCTCAAAGCAAGATAAGAGTTAAAGGGATTTTCCAGGGGTTTAACATTGATGGCCTATCCATAGGTCGCCAATGTCTGATTGGTGGGGGTGCAACACCCGTCACCCCCGCCGATCTGCTTTACCCAGTGTCGGCAGCAGTTGGAACTGCTCAGTTACAGAGCTCCACAGCACCGTCAGCTGTATAGTGGCTGCGGCCGGGTACTGCACATCCGCCACCTATTCAAATCAATAAGGGGTGGATGTGCAGTACCCGGCCACGGCCACTATTCCGTTACAGCCGCCGCCGACACTAGGAACAGCAGATCGGTGGGGGTGATGGGTGTCACACCTCCACCAATCAGACATTTGTGACCTATCCTAAGGATTAGCCATCAATGTTGATGTCCTGGACAATCCCTTTAACAACTCCCCGGACATAAAGTGCTGACTGATGGATTCCCAGTTAACCTATTCACTAGCCAACAATGTGCATTTTAAAAGCCAAACGGTGTAAAACTTACAATGAAACCCACCTACAAAAATAATTTTTAGCTAAGAGTCACAATAAATAACATTTAAGTAAAAAAAAATGCCCCAAAAGATGTCCATATGCTTTATGGTCATTGCAAATACAGGATAGGTGCAGTTTTTCTTCTTCTTACATAAAAATATATATTTTTTATTCTAAATGTAGCAAAACAGAGAATTTTTCATTGTAGAAGGTTGAAGATTCCTTTCCTTAAAGTTCAAGTGAACTTTGTGATCATAAATTCGCTGAGAGGAGCTCAGAAGAAGACAGATAAAAGAGTTCACTGACTGATTCCCAGTTAACTTATTCTGCAGCCATCAGTGAGCGGAGTGACAAAGAGCCTGTAAAAGCCGAATAGCGCAACAATTTTAATGAAACCCAATAACAAAAAAACGCATGTAAGTGATACATGTCAGAATCTTTTAAAGTCAGTAGAGACATGGACTGTTTTTCTCTCCTTAGATGATAATTTTTTTCTCCTCCAAATACAAAAAAATCAGAGCTCTTTCATTGTGGAAGGCTGGAGATTCTCTCCTTAATATAAGGCTATATTGTACCCTAATTTAATTGTCCATATCCCATATATAATATCTGGAGCCCCTTGTGGCGCCAAAAGAATTTATAGAAAAATTCAGGGATAGTTAATGGGGTCATCCACCATTGGTGACAATCTTGTTTAATACTTAATTACGTGTCTTTTTGTCTAAAAATAATTTTTTAATTTTCATTAAAAATTTTGCACCATATTCCTTCTATAGGCTCTGTGTTTTATCATTTATAGAATGTGTTAACTGAGAATCCGTCAGTGAGCTTATTTTGATGGTCTAATAGTAAAGTTTCTACCTTTTTTTATGTTTTTTTTTTTTATTCCTCTCAGCTGATTTATGACCACAAACTATATCAAATATGCCGGGAAGCAAAAAAACCTGGCAATAATATATTTTTAGCCCCGAATACACATAATGAATTTACAAAAAATATAGCCCCTAAAGGTTATTACCCATTTAAACATATGTACAATATGCCGAGTGAAATAAATATGGCTTTGGCTGTCGCGCACAGATCACAGCCTAGGATTGCAACCTAATGTAAGTAAATGTAATGGTGAAAAAGAAAAAAATCAGCTTACCTGAAGGGAAAAGGTCCACATTGTAGCATGTCAAGTCCAATTGTGCAAACGAAATATAATCCAGAAAAATGGATCCTTAAAAAATGATATTTCCAGAAAAGCCATGTAAAAATCCAATCACACACTACGCAGACGCATTTCAGACATTGCCTTTACTCTGTAGTTTTACTAGTTGTGGGATTGGATTTTTACATGGTTTTATGTAAATATCATTTTTTTCACGCCACTGAGCAGAGCACTTTAGGAGAAGGCACGGAGCAGGTAATATGTATGGGGGTCGGGACGCACCGCCTATTATACGTTTGTCGTATGGCAGAGATTAGAGGTGTTATAAATGCTATGGTCGTAGCCTCTAGTGACATGAGATATGGTGTGGTTCTGGCCAACATGGCTTTTAAGTAGTCAATTGTCTGATATACCTATAATGGTTGCACCTGGCTCCAGTATCCGTATTCCCTGCTGACCGCAATAGGGTTGTTTTTTGAGGCACCTTGTTCATGTCTATGTATGTCTAGTTTTGTATTTCATTGTTTAATAAAAGTATTTGGTTTTTAATATGAATGCATTTAGTGGCACTTCTTGGATCACAGGCTAATATCTGTGCTCTTGATATGATATAATTGCCTTTACTCTGTAGTTTTACTAGTTGTGGGATTGGATTTTTACATGGTTTTATGTAAATATCATTTTTTTTTAGAATCCATTTTGCTGGAATATATTTATTTTGCACTTAGTGTAATAGTATTACAACTCACAAGTTGTGTGTCACGATGCTGTTGTCAGGTATCCCAGGATCAGGGGCTCTTTCCCTGTCCCTAATGCGAAGGGTGCCCTAGCTCGCCCTGTTGCCCGGGTTACTTCTAATGCGAAGGCACCAGAGCCACGTCCTTGCCTTAGCTCCTGAATCCGCCCTTAGTCAGTACCCTTCCCGCACCTAGGGAAGAGGGTGTAGTAGTGTACCGTAATACACCAACCTGACAAACAAGGTAATACGAACAGGGATAAAGGAAAATAGCAATCATACAAATATACTCACATAAATAACAGAGGATGGGGTTAAATCAAAGTAGGAGAAGAAAGGGATTCTTCACACATTCAAAACCCGGCAACAGTCAAAGATAAACCCAACAAACACCTACTCCAATAACAACCACCAACAACCTTCAGTCATACCACATAAGCTACATCTGACAATGAGTGCTAGCCAGGGTCCAGATTATATAGGATATGGGAGTGGCTAACAGAGCACAGCTGAGAGCCTTAGCTCCACCAGCTCTCAACTGAGCAGATTATCCCCTGCACTGCCAAAAGAAATTTACACTATTTAATAAGAAGGTGAAGTGCTTCTAATCAGCGCAGGAGTAGGAGAACTGAGATGCTGCAGGCTTCTGTCTCCTCTCTGTCACGGTAAACCCGTGACATTGTCAAGACATTGTCTTTTAAGTTACAAGAAATCCAAATGGTCTACTGACGTAGTGTCAGGGTTGGGTTCCTTGTGATCACCAATGTAAAGAACTCATCTATATAGAACATGTTAAGTTGGACCTTCGGTGCCCATTATTGTGACAGAACTTGGTCCTCTCTTAGTATGATTGGTTTGTCCTAGTGGACAACTTTCTTCTAGACTCTAGAGCTGTCCATGTCCTAAAGTACGACATCCAGTTGGGTGACCGTATTGGTTCCTTCCACATAGATGTCATGTCTCATCCGTGATTCATCTTTGGACATGGAACATTCTCACATTTCCAATGACGTAATTTAGGAGGACATCTCTGTTTAGAACAATTTGACCCCAGGAACCCAAGTCCCCCACTGTCAACATATTTGCTGCTACCGATTTCTTAATCCTAGTGTATTTACTTTCTGTGAGTTTTGAGACTCATATTCCAACGTTAGCAGCCATGTCTATCATGATACAGTGACAGCTTATAACCTGCTGAGAACAAGTATACAACATAATGCCGAGGAATTTCTCATTTTTCGCACCCACGTTAATGTGAGACAATTTCAGTTTTATCACCTTCTCACCTCACTGCTCAAATATTCGTATCAACATGTGATTTTCTCACCGGTAAATCTCTTAGAACTGTGGGATCATACGTGAAAAATTTTCCGCGCTGCAGGACAATCTTACGAGAAAACAGGACATGCAAATCTCAAATCTTGCAAAAACACATCCTTGTATGCAGGTGCGGTTCATGCACCCCCGCAGTCAAAGCTCACAGTAGTACCTATAGTGTCAGCTTCATTGTAAGGGCTCACTCACATGAGCGTATAATTCGGACGAGCGCCATATGATGTTTTATGATTGTTATACTATGCTGCAAGTAGCTCCGCAAATGAGATTGTGGTCACCCATTTCATTCTATAGGTGCATGTAAAACGTCAGACTGCACTCGGATGTCTGAGTGCAAGCCGATTTCTGCAGATACAAACAATGGAGAAGATGGAGCAATTAAGTTCTCCATCTTCTCCACACCTGTGATACAATTCTCTAATGCGAGAGAATTGGATCCACAGTAAGCTGACACTCTGCTTAATCTCTGATCAGAGCTTGAGCCGAGCGTCATTAGCATAATTAGCCCGATTCTCTCGCATGTGATCCTGGACTAATAGTTGTTATAATGGTCTCATAGCCTGTTATGGAAATGTAAGAGTTAATAACTCCAGTCTTCCCAGGCACATATTGCACTTTTGTGCTCTTGTATCTCATTAGAAGAGATGAACAAATCGATTTGTAATCAATCAAATTTCTTATCAATTTCCCCAAAATTTCACATTTGCGAGAATTCTAATTTTGGGGGATTCGATTTGCACAAGAAAAAACAGCAAAATGGCGACCACTAGGCTGGATTCTTTATGGAGCCCAAAATGAGTTATAAAATACAATATAATACTCCCCTGTCCTCGCCTCACTCTTCACCTCTTCTGCTGCCGCAGTTCCCCACCTGATCCTCCACATGCATCTTCCAGCAATGGCTACATCTCACATGGTCACGTGGGGTGCGACGCATGTCTTTGATGGTAACATTGTGCATCGTGCTACATTTGCCCATGTGAGACTTGGTCAATCTCAGAACATCTGGATCTAAACCAATCCAAAGACTTTCCGAAGCCAGCGGAGGATTAGGGAACTGAAGCGGCAGAAGGGAAGTTTATGGAGGGGTCCAAGACAGGTGAGTATTATCTTTTTTTACTTTTTAACCCTCTTCGCAGGTCCTTATTTATTTTATTGGAGTCCGGAGAGATCTCAGAGTATGCTAAATGTCTTTTTGGAGCATATTAAAACTAATCTTTTTTGGAGAAAAAAATTTTGGGGCGTTTCGCTCAATCTTACTCATTAGTTAACTTTTTTGCATTCCAAGGTGCACCACTAAGTAAGAACACAGCTCAGTGCAGTGATCATGGTTGCCAGCCTCGTTACATTCTTCCACTTTTTCGCAGACAGGAAGTTACGTGTCATCGGTGGTTACATGTAATTTCCTCTTCCTGTGCTGATTTCCGTCATAACTGTTGGGTGGGACAGTGTATCATTTATGCTCCAACTTTGTAAAAACGGAAAAGATGGCACCTGGTGTGAAGTGTCCACCCGTTCCATGTCTAATGCCAATTGTCCTCAAAGTATCTGTTCTTCTTTTGCAAGTACAATATTACATCTGCCCCTTCCATCTTCCATTCTTCTCTTGGATAACCAAATTAAATCTGATCTCCCAGATGCTCAAACAAAGACCCGTCCTTGTACCAGGTTTGCAAGGGTTGTCCACTCCTTAGATGTTGATGACCTATCTGCATGAAAAGTCATCAATATCAAAGTAATGGAAGACCCCTTTAAGACTTGATAGTCAAACTCAACTCAATAATTCGAATAAAACCACTAAAATGTACATAAATACAAATGCATCTTCCATATTACATAGTAACATAGTAACATAGTTAGTAAGGCCGAAAAAAGACATTTGTCCATCCAGTTCAGCCTATATTCCATCATAATAAATCCCCAGATCTACGTCCTTCTACAGAACCTAATTGTATGATACAATATTGTTCTGCTCCAGGAAGACATCCAGGCCTCTCTTGAACCCCTCGACTGAGTTCGCCATCACCACCTCCTCAGGCAAGCAATTCCAGATTCTCACTGCCCTAACAGTAAAGAATCCTCTTCTATGTTGGTGGAAAAACCTTCTCTCCTCCAGACGCAAAGAATGCCCCCTTGTGCCCGTCACCTTCCTTGGTATAAACAGATCCTCAGCGAGATATTTGTATTGTCCCCTTATATACTTATACATGGTTATTAGATCGCCCCTCAGTCGTCTTTTTTCCAGACTAAATAATCCTAATTTCGCTAATCTATCTGGGTATTGTAGTTCTCCCATCCCCTTTATTAATTTTGTTGCCCTCCTTTGTACTCTCTCTAGTTCCATTATATCCTTCCTGAGCACCGGTGCCCAAAACTGGACACAGTACTCCATGTGCGGTCTAACTAGGGATTTGTACAGAGGCAGTATAATGCTCTCATCATGTGTATCCAGACCTCTTTTAATGCACCCCATGATCCTGTTTGCCTTGGCAGCTGCTGCCTGGCACTGGCTGCTCCAGGTAAGTTTATCATTAACTAGGATCCCCAAGTCCTTCTCCCTGTCAGATTTACCCAGTGGTTTCCCGTTCAGTGTGTAATGGTGATATTGATTCCTTCTTCCCATGTGTATAACCTTACATTTATCATTGTTAAACCTCATCTGCCACCTTTCAGCCCAAGTTTCCAACTTATCCAGATCCATCTGTAGCAGAATACTATCTTCTCTTGTATTAACTGCTTTACATAGTTTTGTATCATCTGCAAATATCGATATTTTACTGTGTAAACCTTCTACCAGATCATTAATGAATATGTTGAAGAGAACAGGTCCCAATACTGACCCCTGCGGTACCCCACTGGTCACAGCGACCCAGTTAGAGACTATACCATTTATAACCACCCTCTGCTTTCTATCACTAAGCCAGTTACTAACCCATTTACACACATTTTCCCCCAGACCAAGCATTCTCATTTTGTGCACCAACCTCTTGTGCGGCACGGTATCAAACGCTTTGGAAAAATCGAGATATACCACGTCCAATGACTCACCGTGGTCCAGCCTATAGCTTACCTCTTCATAAAAACTGATTAGATTGGTTTGACAGGAGCGATTTCTCATAAACCCATGCTGATATGGAGTTAAACAGTTATTCTCATTGAGATAATCCAGAATAACATCCCTCAGAAACCCTTCAAATATTTTACCAACAATAGAGGTTAGACTTACTGGCCTATAATTTCCAGGTTCACTTTTAGAGCCCTTTTTGAATATTGGCACCACATTTGCTATGCGCCAGTCCTGCGGAACAGACCCTGTCGCTATAGAGTCCCTAAAAATAAGAAATAATGGTTTATCTATTACATTACTTAGTTCTCTTAGTACTCGTGGGTGTATGCCATCCGGACCCGGAGATTTATCTATTTTAATCTTATTTAGCCGGTTCCGCACCTCTTCTTGGGTTAGATTGGTGACCCTTAATATAGGGTTTTCATTGTTTCTTGGGATTTCACCTAGCATTTCATTTTCCACCGTGAATACCGTGGAGAAGAAGGTGTTTAATTTGTTAGCTTTTTCCTCGTCATCTACAACCATTCTTTCCTCACTATTTTTTAAGGGGCCTACATTTTCAGTTTTTATTCTTTTACTATTGATATAGTTGAAGAACAGTTTGGGATTAGTTTTACTCTCCTTAGCAATGTGCTTCTCTGTTTCCTTTTTGGCAGCTTTAATTAGTTTTTTAGATAAAGTATTTTTCTCCCTATAGTTTTTTAGAGCTTCAATGGTGCCATCCTGCTTTAGTAGTGCAAATGCTTTCTTTTTACTGTTAATTGCCTGTCTTACTTCTTTGTTTAGCCACATTGGGTTTTTCCTATTTCTAGTCCTTTCATTCCCACAAGGTATAAACCGCTTACACTGCCTATTTAGGATGTTCTTAAACATTTCCCATTTATTATCTGTATTCTTATTTCTGAGGATATTGTCCCAGTCTACCAGATTAAGGGCATCTCTAAGCTGGTCAAACTTTGCCTTCCTAAAGTTCAGTGTTTTTGTGACTCCCTGACAAGTCCCCCTAGTGAAAGACAGGTGAAACTGTACAATATTGTGGTCGCTATTTCCTAGATGCCCGACCACCTGCAGATTTGTTATTCTGTCAGGTCTATTAGATAGTATTAGGTCTAAAAGTGCTGCTCCTCTGGTTAGATTCTGCACCAATTGTGAAAGATAATTTTTCTTGGTTATTAGCAGAAACCTGTTGCCTTTATGGGTTTCACAGGTTTCTGTTTCCCAGTTAATATCCGGGTAGTTAAAGTCCCCCATAACCAGGACCTCATTATGGGTTGCAGCTTCATCTATCTGCTTTAGAAGTAGACTTTCCATGGTTTCTGTTATATTTGGGGGTTTGTAACAGACCCCAATGAGAATTTTGTTACCATTTTTCCCTCCATGAATTTCGACCCATATGGACTCGACATCCTCATTCCCTTCGCTAATATCCTCCCTTAAAGTGGACTTTAGACAAGACTTTACATAGAGACAAACCCCTCCTCCTCTCCGATTTTTACGATCCTTTCTAAACAGACTGTAACCCTGTAAGTTAACTGCCCAGTCATAGCTTTCATCTAACCATGTCTCGGTTATTCCCACTATGTCAAAGTTACCTGTAGATATTTCTGCTTCTAGTTCTTCCATCTTGTTTGTCAGGCTTCTGGCGTTTGCGAGCATGCAGTTTAGAGGATTTTGTTTTGTTCCAATCTCCTCGCTGTGGATTGTTTTAGAAATGTTCTTACCTCCCTTCTGAGTATGTTTTCCTGGATCTTCTTTGTTCAAGTCTAATGTTTTTCTTCCCGTCCCCTCTTCTTCTAGTTTAACGCCCTCCTGATGAGTGTAGCGAGTCTTCTGGCGAATGTGTGTTTCCCAGGTTTGTTGAGGTGTAGTCCGTCTCTGGCGAGGAGTCCATCGTACAAGTAATTCACACCGTGGTCCAGGAATCCGAATCCTTGTTGTCTGCACCATCGTCTTAGCCAGTTGTTTGCATCAAGGATCCTGTTCCATCTCCTGGTGCCATGCCCGTCTATTGGAAGGATAGAAGAAAAAACTACCTGTGCATCCAGTTCCTTTACTTTCTTCCCCAACTCTTCAAAGTCTTTGCAGATTGTCGGTAGGTCTTTCCTTGCCGTGTCATTGGTGCCAACATGTATCAGAAGAAATGGGTGGACGTCCTTGGAGCTGAAGAGCTTTGGTATCCTATCGGTCACATCCTTGATCATCGCACCTGGAAGGCAGCATACTCCTCTTGCAGTTATATCCGGTCTGCAGATGGCTGCTTCTGTGCCTCTCAGTAGTGAGTCTCCCACCACCACCACTCTTCGTTGCTTCTTGGCTGTACTTTTTGCTGTCACTTGTTGCTGTGTGCCCTTTTCTTTTTTGCTTGCTGGTATTGCTTCATCCTTAGGTGTGCCATCTTCATCCTCTACAAAGATTTGATATCGGTTCTTCAGTTGTGTGGTTGGTGATTTCTCCATGGTCTTCTTGCTTCTTTTGGTCACATGCTTCCACTCATCTGCTTTTGGAGGTTCTCTGACACTTTTTTCACCTTCTGTGACCAGTAGAGATGCTTCTGTTCTGTCTAGAAAGTCTTCATTCTCTTTGATGAGTTTCAAAGTTGCTATTCTTTCTTCCAGACCCCGCACCTTTTCTTCTAAAAGGGCCACTAGTCTACACTTCTGACAGGTGAAATTTAATTCTTCTTCTGGTCGATCTGTGAACATGTAGCACATGCTGCAGCTCACCATGTAGGTTGTCACATCTGCCATGTTGCTCCTAGATCCTGCTGACTTGCTGTGTGTTTTCCTTCTTGTGTAATCTACTCAGCCAAGCTCTCTTGCAATAATGTCCTACGGCGCACGGTTTGGTGATTCTTTCCAAGCAGCTGGTCCCGGCTGTACCCAACGATCTTCTAGCTTAGGGAGACTCTTCGCTTTTCCCAGAAGGCACCTGGAATATGCAAATTAGCCTCCTCAAGCTTGAATCCATGGTTTTTATATTATATATTATATATTAAGAATAGGATTTATTCGAATTCGCAACGCTACATCTTGTCTTTCACCTTTTCTCTGGCAGAAATGTGGCGCAGCATCTTGAAGATTTCTCTATTCTTCTCCATCTCACAGCCTTTCCTTGTAAAAAGAGGTTAACTTGAGACATTATAAAAGTCTGTTCTTGCTTCAGAAAAGGAAACCAGATTAGTTCCATACTGGGTGAGCCAACGCGAGCACATCTGCTGAGCGTTATTTCACAGGAGGGGGAACGAATTCTGGTGAAATTCGAGCAGCTGCTTTCTACATGTTGCTAAATCTACAGCGTACCAGCGAGGTAGAACCATTGTACTTACCAGTGATTCCCAAGGACCCAGTGGTAGAGAAACATACAGAAGTTATGTTATACATAGTGTCCGAAAATATTCTACAGTGACATGTAAAAGTTTGGGCACCCTTGGTCAAAATTATTGTTATCGTGAACAGTTAAGCAAGTTGAAGACGAAATGATCTCTAAAAGGCCTAGAATTAAAGAAGACACATTTTCTTTGTATTTTAGGCCAAAAAATACTGTCATTTTTTTACATTTTAAAAATTATAAAAAGGAAAATGGGCCGATGCAAAAGTTTGGGCACCCTTGGAGACTTGTGTGCTGAGATAACTGTGACCAAGGTTTCAGAACTTAATTTGCCTGTTAGGGTTATGGCTTGTTCACTATCATCAATGGGAAAGGCCAGGTGATGCAAATTTCCAGCTTTATAAAAACCCAGCCTCCTCTAACCTTGTGCCAAAAACAGCAGCCATAGGTTCTTCTGAGAAGCTGCCTAGCACTCTGAAAATGGTGGAGGCCCACAAAGCAGGAGAAGACTATAAGAAGATAACAAAGCGTTTTCAAGTTTCCCGTTCCTTAATTTGAAATGTAATGAAGAAATGGCAGTTACCAGGAAACAGTGGAGGTCAAGATAAGTTCTGGAAGACCAAGCAAAATTTCAGTGAGAGCTAGGGAACTTCAGAAAGATTTAGCAGAGTCTGGAGTCGCCACAATGGGCCATTAAAACCACTATTTTTGGTTTTCTGCCTCCAGTTGCTTTTTGTATTTAGTTAAATAGTGGTCTTGTGCTGTACATGATCTGAGGTCAGTAACTGGTTACAGTGGTCACATGGATGTATGAACATAATTGCTGCAGATTAAACCAGTTGGACCACCGGAGTGTTAGCAATGAAGCATGAGGGAATTATAGAGGAGAATTTTTTTTTTTTTTTTTTTATATTTTAGCACATTTCTCGTGGACCTAATTTTCCACTATACCTTTATAACATTTGAAGCTTCTTTCTTTTGTTTTAGATCTTAATATCATAAAAAGAGAGCTCTGACCTCTATGGCGAGTCATTTAAGGGTTTTTCTGATGGTCTTTAACAGGATTTTTTATTAGGTAACATTGCAGAATGATGGTAACAACAGGCAACTTCGCTATTTACTTCTTATTAAAAATCCTCTCTGTTCTCAAAAATTGAGATATTTTCAATTTTATTGGCCAGCTACCTCCGCAGTCCATCAATGGTGATCGGTTTGTTAGGCAAGGAGCGAAGGGTTTGCATGCTCTTTCCAAAGGAGCTTGTAAGCACTGCTCTGAATCTGTCTGGAAGCGGCCAGCTTCAGTGCTGCAGAAGCATATGAGAATGCACAGTTCAGACTGGTGGCACGATGATGTTTCTGATCGAAACTGTCAAGCAAGCAAGAGAATACTGATCCCAACTTGCAGGAATCCAGGCGGTTGTGGACCGGTGCGTTCCTGAACGTCAACCCCTTATACAGAGCTCGGCAAGCAAGGTACTGGTAGATCGGAATCAGATAAAACTGTGATTTAATCAAAACTACAGCAAGCAGCCCAATAAGTGATACATCACTGGAATCAATGTCTCTTTACCTACATCATGCCGCTCTCAGAGAGGGGAGAAAGTGCAGTGGAGATTTACTAAACTGCACATTAATTTCATTTGTAACAGACACTTGTGACCCATGCTTTTGGTTTTCCCAGTTGCATCACCTTTATTTGTAAGATATCAGACTTTAAACATGTATTTTATATAAAGCGCAAGAACTGAAGAATTTCTATCAGGAAATGCGGTCAGGCCTTGCCACCAGCTAGCAGATTAATGTCTTGTGCACCATTGTCTAACATGAGAACAAAACAGATTAAACATCATGTAAATTAGGAACAGTCACTGGAAAGAAACAATTAAAAAGCCGAGAGAAAGCTAATTCTATCATCTGAAGCACGGTGGTGGAGTCCAGATACAATCACCCTAGGAGTGCGCTGGTTCTTGCATTTCTTATTTTCTGCTTGGTTATGACTTTTGCCACTTTGCACCACTTTGAATGCAGAGTTACAATTTACAGAACTTAGAAAGAATTTAGACAATGGTTTAAGGTGCTTTTGACTAGGTTTTAATGGCCTTCATCTAATACACTTTTTTGGCATATTCTAACATCCCAAGGATAAAGTTTGGACCTAGTCCCATGATTAAAAATCTTCAAAGCGTCACGGTAGACACAAAATTTGCCAATCTAATGGAGAATATACCTTGTCCACTGATGTACCTGGATGAGGACATTGTGTCTTAAGGTACGGAGAGTGTATCGGAGCACATAGGAAGCCACCGACTGAGGGACAAATATTGGTGATAAAGGGTCACAACTTAGTGAAAGTTTTTGTTAAGTGTTTTATAACACAACCATCTGTCAAGGATGTAACATCTGAAGATCTAATCCCAAAGTTCTTACTACCTGATGGAAGCTCTTGCCATATAGTTTTCGTGAAGGTCTTACTCAAGATCTAAGGGTCCATGGGAGATTCCTACAGCTCGAAGAGAAAGAAGATTTTCGTATCGGTAGACTTTAAGCAAGCAATTGTCATAAGGTGCCGTAATTAGAAGATGTTCTCAAGAAGATCTTATCTATGAGCGGGAAGACTGGAGAAAAATCTTCCACCGCTTTAGTCTATTCAGCCATGGCCATAATAAGTGGCCAACGTATGTTGCTTCCAACTTCTTTGTTCTACATCGCAAGCCAAACCAAAATCTAGGTATGACGAGTTGCCCTGACTCGGACTCTTCTGCGTTGCAGAGACATGCTGACCGGCTGCTTTCCAAACTTCTCCATGATCTCTCTAATCCGTGCCAGGTTGGATTTGGCTAGGGTGAAGTCACATCGTGTGGCTCCCATCTCGTATCCCACAGCACAGTTCTTGGTGGAAGGCGTAAAGCCGTCGGCTCGAGCCGTGACCGCATATTCTCCTGGATTCAGAAGTCTCCAATAATCTCCATCACTTGCTATATTCCAAAGAAAATAAAAAGAAGAGCAATCTTTAGTGGCAGAACGAAAAAGCATCATAAAGATTCATGCTCTGAATTCCTACATAAAAAGTGATAGAAAATGCGATCATCTAAGTTCCAAAAATAACAACAGCTTTAAAACTGTACGTTGCATATTTTGGGGAAAGTGCAGCAACTGAAAAATGCTAATTTCAGTTTCTAAATTTTCGTTTTGGCGTAAATATTCTTTACATATTATCAGTTTGGGTATGTATTTTTTCCATTTTGCTATTTGCCTTAGAGGAAAAGGTTGGGTTTTTTAATTTTTGTTTTCTTTATCATTTTTTCTAAATATTTTATATATTTTTTGTGCATTTTTTTTATTAGTCCCCTTAGGGGACTTGAACCTGCTACCACTTGATACCGTATAAAATATTGTGAAATTCTATATCATTGCAAAGTACTGTAAAATTATTTATTATGCTTTGTTTATAGAGCACCATTATATTCCACAGCTCTGTCCACATTGGGGCTCACAATCTAGATTCCCTATCAGTATGTCATTGGAGTGTGAGAGGAAACTCACACAAACACAGGGAGAACAAACTCCTAGCAGATATTGTCCTTGGTGGAATTTGAACCCAGGACCCCAGCGCTGCAAATAATCAGTGCTAACTTCTGAGCCACCATGTTGCCATGCTGGTCTACTAGTCTACTATGGTGTGCTATGAAGCCTGTGGAGGGACTTAATATGAATAATACCATAAACATCTTCCAACAGAGTATCACAAAATCAAAATTAATTTTTTTTTTAAACTGACCCTCTCATAGCACTGATTTCAGGATATGACAAGAGGAAAGCTAAAGAAGGACAGATCTGTAAACCACTGGATATATTGCCATTGCCATTGTCCAGGAGAGAGCAGAGCACCAACATGAAGGTGGTAAGTATTGATTGGTACTCATGCTATAGATTTCTCATAGGTAGGGTGTCATTTGACCAGGCTGGTGGCTGCATATAACTACAGACTGAATGATACATAAGTGCATGCTACTCTCCATTTTACTGGAAAGTGTGCTGAAATAGATAGATCCCAGAGTAAAT
Organism: Ranitomeya imitator; assembly: GCF_032444005.1. Lineage (NCBI taxonomy): Eukaryota > Metazoa > Chordata > Amphibia > Anura > Dendrobatidae > Ranitomeya > Ranitomeya imitator. The sequence goes on from NC_091283.1 coordinate 812,509,126, forward strand.
AAAACAAAATACAAAATAAATGATTAAGCACAAGCTGTTAAAGGATATGCTGCCTACTTTCTAAAAAGAAACAGAAGATAGGTACAGAGTAAAGAACATAAACAGCAAAGAGATAAACCCTAGCTTGTGTTTCACTGACTGGCTTCAACTACAGCAGAATGGCTGAACACCAAAATGAGACTATCACCAGCAGGAAAAACCAGCCGGGGGAAAGTGTATAAAGCCGCACCTAAAAGGTGATAGGGCGGACAAATGAGTTAATGAAAAAAACTGGCATCCTAAAAAGACTGAAGCAAAGATAACATAAACTAAACACTCAGAGAAAAGGTGTATATGCTGTGGCAGAGAAGCCAACCATAAAGTGCAGGTTCAAGGATTGGAACCCAGACGTAATTTTGCTCATTATAAAATACTAAAAAACAAAACACTAAAACAAACAAATGTGGGAATGGAAAGGTAGGTTCTATGATATATTTCTTCTTCAGCTCTCTGAGTAAGACAATGCTTCACTACTTTTCTATGGAAAAAATAAAAACCAGAAACAAGCGTGAGGGGGTTAAATTAATGCTGGCAGCGGATATGCTCAGCATGTGGTGGCTGAAGCTAGCCACAGTATTACTGTATGCCTCTAAGTACTGAACTGTAAATTACATAGGGTAAATATACACTGAATCCTCAGCTGCGGAGGTTCCAGGTGCTTTACCGTGAATGGAGACAGCACAGTAGTGACCTGCACATACCAATTGTGGAAAGGTGCTTACAGTTAACGTTAGATAAATGTTGATCAAACCTACTGATGTCAGGGGGAACATCAATCAATTAATGTGTGTGGGGTTGTCCTGACTCTCCCCTGACAGCAGAAATGGTCAGGCTGTTGGATTTCGACATGCCCAATCATTTTGTTCTCGCCAGAGATAAGCCTCCTTATTGAAAACACATGCACACTAAATTGGCTACTGCAAAACATCCTGTGGCTTTATATCTCACTGGTTGTTTCTATGGAAGTCATCTACTATATACTTGTCTAAGGGTCACTTCCGTCTGTCTGTCTGTCTGTCTGTCACGGATATTCATTGGTCGCGGCAACTGTCTGTCATGGAAATCAGTGACGGGCACAGTCCGGAAGAAAATGGCCGCTCCATACTCCCCGCAGTCACTGCCCCGCCCCCGCATACTCCCTTCCGGTCACCGCTCATACAGGGTTAATGCCGGCGGTAATGGACCGCGTTATGCCGCGGGTAACGCACTCCGTAACCGCTGCTATTAACCCTGTGTGTCCCCAACTTTTTACTATTGATGCTGCCTATGTGGCATCAATAGTAAAAAAATGTAATGTTAAAAAAAATAAAAAAACAAAAAACCTGCTATTCTCACCCTCCGTCATCGCGTCCTCTCCTCTGCAGTGCAAGTGGCAGGTTCCGGGGCCAAGGATGGTATGCGAGAAGGACCTTCCATGATGTCACGGTCATGTGACCGCGACATCATCACAGGTCCTGCGCTCATCCAACCCTGGGACCGGAAGCTGCCGCGTGCACCGCACACAGGCGACAGGACCACAAGGGCTCCTTCGGAAGGTGAGTATATGTTTATTTTTTATTTTAACTCTTTTTTAACCTGTTACATACGTGTCTGGGCAATATACTACATGGCTGTGCTGTATACTACGTGACTGTGCAATATACTACGTGGCTGTGCTGTATACTACGTGGCTGGGCAATATACTACGTGGACATGCATATTCTAGAATCCCCGATGCGTTCGATTCGGGCCACCATCTAGTTGTTGAACAACGATCCTCTTTAGCTTTATGGGAGCATTAAGCAATCTGCAGCCAAAACACTGTAGCTCCAATTAATACATGAGCTATCCCCCTGGTAAAAAGGGTAAGAATCACTTAAAGAGAATTTGTATCAACTCCCATCACTGAAAAATGTAAATCAATCAATCTTCCATCTGGTATTCCTGAGCAATTAGCATTACCATTCATATGCAAATTAGGCATTAAGTGCTCTGGGCGTGACAGAGCCCTTTCTAAAGGTACCTTCACACATAACGATATTGTTAACGATATCGTTGCTATTTGTGACGTAGCAACGATATCGTTAATGAAATCGTTATGTGTGACAGCGACCAACGATCAGGCCCCTGCTGGGAGATCGTTGGTCGCTGAATAAAGTCCAGAACTTTATTTCGTCGCTGGACTCCCTGGAGACATCGCTGGATCGGCGTGTGTGACACCGATCCAGCGATGTCTTCACTGGTAACCAGGGTAAACATCGGGTAACTAAGCGCAGGACCGCGCTTAGTAACCCGATGTTTACCCTGGTTACCATGCTAAAAGTAAAAAAAAACAAACAGTACATACTTACCTACAGCCGTCTGTCCTCCAGCGCTGCGCTCTGCACTCCTCCTGTACTGTCTGTGAGCCGGAAAGCAGAGCGGTGACGTCACCGCTCTGCTTTCCGGCTCCCAGACAGTACAGGAGGAGAGCAGAGAAGCAGAGCGCAGCGCTGGAGGACAGACGGCTGTAGGTAAGTATGTACTGTTTGTTTTTTTTTTTACTTTTAGCATGGTAACCAGGGTAAACATCGGGTTACTAAGCGCGGCCCTGCGCTTAGTTACCCGATGTTTACCCTGGTTACCGGCATCGTTGGTCGCTGGAGAGCGGTCTGTGTGACAGCTCTCCAGCGACCAAACAGCGACGCTGCAGCGATCCGGATTGTTGTCGGTATCGCTGCAGCGTCGCTAAATGTGAAGGGGCCTTAAGCCTATCCCTCCTGATCTGGTGCAGAAAGATAAAGCTTAAAAAGCATCAAAAGGAAGAAAAATAACAAATCTGTAAGATCTACCCAACATTTCTGTCCGCACTAAATCTAATGCACTTCTACAACTTCATAAAGGAGGCTTTGTGACCTTTTATTTTTTATTTTATATCTTTTTTCAATATTAAGCGTTTTGCAGAGCAATGCCGGCTTTGGTTTTTAATTTTGTTATTATTTTTTTCTTCTAATCACATACAATTTTCTCTCATATGATACATTATATTATTTTATCAATAATTGATAATAATTAAAGGGACACTGTCACCTGAATTTGGAGGGAACAATCTTCAGCCATGGAGGCGGGGTTTTTGGGTGTTTGATTCACCCTTTCCTTACCCGCTGGCTGCAATATTGGATTGAAGTTCATTCTCTGTCCTCCGTAGTACACGCCTGCGCAAGGCAAAATTGCACCTTATGCAGGCGTGTACTACGGAGGACAGAGAATGAACTTCAATCCAATATTGCAGCCAGCATGCAGCCGGCGGGTAAGGAAAGGGTGAATCAAAAAACCCCAAACCCCGCCTCCATGGCTGAAGATTGTTCCCTCCAAATTCAGGTGACAGTGTCCCTTTAAACAATACTTGTATATTTCCTGCATGTGCAGAACAGGCGATCACAATAATGTGGAATTACTTTATAAAAAAAAAAAGATCGTAAGGAACGCTCGTGGTTTGTCCAGGATGTAGATATCTCACGTGCCTTTTTATCCTTTCATCTTCTTCATTCCTCGATATTAGAAAGCTTTTTACGGACATCAATCAAAGAAAGCAATGTATTGCAGCATTGCTATGTCAGTCTTACTATGCAACAAAAGGGTCTTCAAGTGAGCTACAAAGGAAGCGGTCTGTGCCAGAGGTGGGGTACAGGCGGGGGAGGATGAATATAGCTTTCCATAAGGCAAAGTCATTAAAATGTGAGACATTTCCAGAGAAGTTGTAACTCCAGGTCCCGGGAGTCTTGAAGGTCGGAAGGGTATAAAGCTGTAAGAAATGCTTTCACGTGCCAGCACAGGCATAACAGGGATACAGTTGTGTATCCTAGCAAATATTAATAGGTGTAGCATGGAAACTGGGATGATCAGCTATTGCAAGGGGCACGGATAAGGAAGCCGGACTGGGGGAGAGAGCTCTCGGAAAAATCCATATAGTGGGTGTGCATCCACTATATATTTATGGCATAGGTGCGAACGGGGGCCAAGGTTGGCATTGCAGCAAGTGTTAAACTTTTTATGCACAGAGCCGGTAACTAAGGATAATCCAAATAAATGTTAGGACCGCTAGCCTCATCTCTAGGTAAATAGCCTGCCAATGCAGAAGTTAGGTGATGGCACCAGAGACCAAGGCGTGCCTCGTGCCATATGACTTTTCTGGGATTCTCTCCAATTGACCTCTAAAATATGGGCCAGCAATGGAGTCGGGCCACATTAGTAAGAAATCACTAGAAAATATATTACGTAGACATGAGAGGGATCGATTTGCGAAACTCTGGTCCAAGATCCAGGTCACTAGATGAGATTAGAGGCCCGCGAATCCCTTACCGCCTGAAGTCCCCGAGTTTGATTATCCAGAGCTGGCATCATATTGCAGAAATAATGTTGCACCACCTCTGAAAAATCAAAAGCCACGCTGGACATTAAGAGGTTCATGGGCCTCTCATCTAGTTACCATGTACCACTGACCTTGACTGGAGTCTCACAAATTGATGTGCTCATCTCTATCACCAACCGACTGGAAGACTTTGAGATTGACTTAAAATCAGTCTTATGACCATGACACTCATAATGTCGTCTTTTGGCCTTTTTGTGGCCACCAATAGACAGGGCTGAGCACATATCTTATTGATGACTGGCAGATTTCAGACATCAGTAGTCAGCTCCATCATCTACACATAGGACCTCAAGGAAATGTGTCCCAGTCACAAGCTGCAAACTCTGTAAATGACTGACCTGTACGTATATCATGATTGATGCCTTCCACAGATATTATTGCATTTCCTATCCCACGTCCATATATATCTCTCACAATTCCTTTAATTCCACGGTGGACCTAAAAAAAAATAGAAGAATTTATCTCTTTTATTTTCTACAAAGCGCATTTCAATTACTGGACTCATTTCCTTCATATATTTAACGGGGAAGTGTCATAAGGTCCCCATGTCTGTTTTGTTTGACCTGTATACATGACATTATGGCCTACATACAGATCTTTGTGGACCCTGCAGAACACCATTTTTGAAGAGCTAAGTGATATCTAGTGGTGATTGTTCTTATCTAAGCATCCAGTCATTTCCAATGGAAGATACATGTGTAACTGGTGTAGACCCTCTAGTACAGTAGGTCCTGGCTGAGCAATTTAGCCAATAAACTATTGGTTAAAATCAATTCTAAAGCTTGGCCATCCATAGTAGACTTCAATTTCGGCAAGACCAGATGACCATCATTCAACTCTCCACTGACAGCAGATATCAGGGTGATAAATTTCAGAGAGTTGGATCTCATATGCTCAATCCCATTGCTCTCGAGGGCAACAGTTGCTTCCAAAGAATTAGTGGCATATTGCCACTGAGAACACATGCACTCTCAGATGAGCGTTCAAACCAACAGTTACAGTCATGGCTGAAAGTGTTGGCACCCTTGAAATTGTTACAGAAAATGAAATATTACTCCCAGAAAATTATTGCAATTACACATCTTTTTATAAACATGTTTATTTTCATTGTGTGTGTTGGAGCAGCACAAAAACACAGTGGGGAAAAAAGGGCAAATTGGACATAAGTTTATACAAAACCTCAAAAATGGGTGGAACAAAATTGTTGGCACCTTTCCAAAATTGTGAGTAACCAACTTTGTTTCAAGCATGTGATGCTCGTTTAAACCCACTTGCTGCAAGTAACAGGTATGGGCAATATGAAAATCACACCTGAAACCAAATAAAAAGGAGAGACGTTGACTCAATCTTTGCATTGTGTCTGTGTGTGCCATGCTAAACATGGAGAACAGAAAGAGGAGAAGAAAATTGCCTAAGGACTTGAGAACCAAAATTTAATTTTTTTTTATCAATCTCAAGGTTACAAGACCCTCTCCAGAGATCTTGATGTTCCTTTGTCCATGGTGTGCAACATAATCAATTCGTTTAGAACTCATGGCACTATAGCTAATCTCCGTGGATATGGACGGCAGTGAAAAGTTGATGAAAGGTTCCAACGCAGGATAGTCCAGATGGTGGATAAGCAGCCCCAATCAAGTTCCAAAGAAAACTGAGCTGTCTTGCAGGCTAGCGCAAACTGTCTGTCGACATTTGAAATGAAACACTATGACTGGAGACCAAGGGGACCCCACTGCTGACACAGAAACAAAAAAGCTAGACTGCAGTTTGTCAAAATGCACATAAGTAAGTAAAAATCCTTCTGGGAAAGTATCTTGTGGACAAATGAAACCAAAATAGAGCTTTTCACATCATTCTACTGTTTACCGAAAAAAGAATGAGGCCTACAAAGAAAAGGACATGGCACCTACAGTCAAATATGGTGGAGGTTCAAAGATAGTTTGTGGTTGTTTTGTTGCTCCTGGCACTGGGTGCCTTGACTGTGTGCAAGGCATCATGTAATCTGAAGATTACCAAAGGATTTTGAGTCGCAATGGAGTGCCCAGTGTCAGAAAGCTGGGTTTGCATTCTAGGTCATGGGCCTTCCTACACGACAACAACCCCAAACATACTTCAAGAAGCTGGAGAGTTCTGAAGAGACCAGCAATGAGTCTGGATCTAAATCCCATTGAACACCTGTGGAGAGATCTTAAAATTGCAGTTGGGAGAAGGCACCTTCAAATATGAGAGACCTGGAGCAATCTGCAAAAGAAGAGTGGTCCAAAATTCCAGTTGAGAGGTGTTAAAAGCTTGTTGATGGAAGTGATTGTAGTTATTTATTCTAAAGTGAATGTAGCAAAAAAAAGGAATGGGGAAAGGAGAGTCATTTCACAAGGACGTAGCAGCATGGTTCCTGTTGTGAATCTCGCACGGATGAGCCTGGGATCCGGCTGCAGATCAGGAAAGGAAGAGGAAAATCCAGCGAAGCAGCAGGTACGTGTGATTAAAATAAATTAAGATTTATTGCAAACTTGTTAAAAAATACAGTTCCTGGCAGTTCCTCCAGTGGCTATACAACCTACGCGTTTCTGCCTTACTAATGGTTATAGGATTTGCAATAAATTTTAATCACAAGTACCTGCTGCTTCACTGGATTTTGCTCTTGCTTTCCATTTATTCCAAAGGGTGTGCAACCAAATATTAGGTTGAGGGTGCCAACAATTTAGCCAGGCCCTTTTTGGGGATTTTGTGTGAAATGATGTCCACCTTGCTTTTTTTTCTCAGGTTTTTTGTGTTGTTCCAATACACAAAAAAGGAAATAAACATGTGCATAACACAACATGTGTCATTGCAATAATTTTCTGGGAGAAATATTTCATTTTCTGAAACAATTTCAAGGGTACAAACACTTTCAGCCATGACTGTATCTTTCATGGCAGAACCTCTTTAATGTCTTCTACACGGCAATCACCTGCCCATCATCAAGGTAGCCATATGGTGAAAACATATTGCTTTCTACCAGGATGAAATAGTTTCTTAAATCCTCCCAACATTGAGATTCATTGCACTTTTTTGTGCAATATAGATTCAATGAATTAATGTTATGGCATATGACCAATGAAAATATGACCTCTATTCTCTGGGAAATATTTAAGCATACTTACCCTCTTTGGTGCAATGACATTAAAATGACTTAGAATCATATAATCATAGAATGTTAGAGTTGGAAGGGACCTCCAGGGTCATAGTGTCCAATCCCCTGCTCAATGCAAGAGTCACTAAACCACCTCAGACCAGCCTCTATTTGAAGACTTCCATTGAATATGAACTCACCACGTCTAATGGCAGCCTGTTTTAACTTATTGATCACCCTCACTGTCAAAAAGTTTTTTCTAATATCTAATCTGTATCTTCTCCCTTTCAGTTTCATTCTATTGCTTCTCGTGTTTCCATGTGCAAATGAGAATAAGGATGATCCCTCTACACTAACATCCCTACAGATATTTGTAGACAGATATTAAGTCTCCTCGTAGCCTTATTTTTTGCAAGCTAAACATTCCCAGATCCTTTAACCGTTCCTAGTAGGACATATTCTGCAGTCCGCTCACCATCCTGGTAGCTCTTCTCTGAAATTGTTGCAGTTTTTCAATGTCTTTTTTAAAATGTGGTGCCCAGAACTGGACACATTATTCCAGATGAGGCCTGACAAAGGTGGAGTAGAGGGGGATAATTAGTTCATGTGATCTAGACTCTATGCTTCTCTTAATAAATCCTAGAACTGTATTTGCCATTTTTGCTGCTGCATCACATTGTTGACTCATGTGCAGCCTGTGATCTACTAGTATATCCAAGTCTGTTTCACATGTGCTGTTGCTCAGTTCTATTTCTCCTATTCTGTATATGTAATTTTTTATTTTTTTGCCCAGATGTAGAATCTTTCATTTCTCCGTTACATACCATTCTATTTGTTGCTGAACATTGTTCAAGCTTTTATAGATCCTTCTGAATCCTTTCTTGTCCTCACTGGTGTTAGCTACCCCTCCTAGCTTTGCATCATCTGCAAATTTAATTAGTTTACCTTCAGGTCCCTTATCCAGATCATTTATAAAAATGTTGAACAACAATGGGGCCAAGACAGAGCCTTGTGGTACCCAACTTGAAACACTCTTTCAATTGGCTGTGCAACCATTTATTACCACTCACTGAGCTAGTTATGAATCCACCTAACTGTAGCCTTGTCGATCCCATACTTTGTCATTTCTTTAATAAGGCTAATATGAGATATTTTACCAAATGCTTTGCTGAAGTCAAGATATATCTACCCAGTCAGTGATTCCATTATAGAAGGAAATTATATTAGTCTGGCATGACTTGTTTGCTTCAAACCCATGCTGGCTCTGGTTAATTACTGTATTCTTATCCAAGTACTTACATACATTCTCTTTAATAATTCCTCTGCCAATTCTTTCAGTACCCTAGGATGTAATTATTCTGGACCAGATTTAAATTTATTTAAATTAGCTAAGTGTTCTCTCACCATTTCTCTCTTTGTAGATAGTGTGGATTATTTTATTCCTTCAACAGTGAAGATCAGTTGATGTTGCATTTGCTTTCTTAGAGAACACAGACTCAAAGTGGGAAATTTAAATGTTCTCAACATCATTTTTGACCACTTCACCCTTTTCATCCTGTAAAAATCCAGCAGCTTTTTTGACTGTTCTTTTGCTTTTGACTTACCCCCAAAATCATATTTTATTGCTTTCATCTCCCTTGCAAGCCTCACCTCAATACTAGCTTTAGCTCTTCTAACACTTGCCCTGCATTCCCTGTAATAGCATATATAGATATACTCCCTCTTTCCATTTAATATACATTTATTTTTTCCTTTTTAACAAGTGATTAAGTTCTGTGTTCATCGATCCTGGTCTCTTTAAATGCTTCTATTTCTTCCTTCTTTTTTAGATTGTTACCTATTGTGCGGTGAAAATTTCATCTAACAAAATCTCCCATCCTTCTTGGAAATTTCTGTCCTTTAGAAAATCCAGCCATTGGACCTTTCCTACCCTCTTTAAAATCTGCCTTTCTGAATTCAAACATTAAAGTCTGAGTCCTCGCTGGTCTTCCTCCTCTTGTATTCCAAAATTCAAGGATAGCACGATCGATGCCAGCCATCTTTACTTCCTCAACCATATCCTCCCTGTTGGTAAGAATTAGGTCCAAGAATGCAGATCCTCTTGTTCTCCCTTCTACCTTTAGAAGGATAAAGATGTCAGCAAGGGAAGATTAGAATTTTCTGGACCCATTACTTTTGCCTGAGAGAGATTTCCAACAAATATCTGGAAAGTTAAAATCTCTCTTGATCACTATGTCGTACTTTTTTGAGAACAGAGAATATGATGTAAAAATAGTTCATCCATATCTTCAGGTCTGTCAATGTCACCTATAGTACACACCTGCAATAGTGTCCTTTTTGTTCTTCTCTCCATGTATTCTTACCCAAACAGTTTCTGCAGAGCTACCTTTCTCTGAAGCTTGGATCTCTGTGGAGTTATACATTTTCCTAACATACAATGCAACACCTCCCCTCTTGTTAATCCTGTTTCTAATAAATAAGTTGTAGCCTTCAATGTTTGTATTCCAATCATGTATATTATCCCAAGTTTCATTGATGCCTATGACATCATATCTCATCTATGTTAGCAGCTCCAATTCTCTTTATTTGTTTCCCATGCTCTGTGCATTTGTATAGACACATTTTAGTTTGTAGTCGGTTTCTCTTGCTCCTCTGTTTTCATTTACAATTTGTTGTTTTTGTTCTTTATTTACATTTCTAATAGAATATATTAGCTGCATATTTTTCCTGGCTGTGTATTTCCCATCCCATATTGCTCTAGTTTAAAACTCTCCTGATGAGTGTAGCAAGGCATCTACCAAATACGTGTTTTCCTGTTTTCGTGTCACTCAACAAGCAACGGCCCCATGCCAGCTAGAACAGGATGTTCCAGCTAACCTATTCTGGTAACTTTTATACTCTACCCGTTGGTTGAGAAGCCACCTATTCCTCACGTTTCCCTGGTTATCCCCCTTTTGGAAGTTCCAATATAGTTCAAGCGCAATGTAATGATATCTCACACCCTCTTCTCTTGTTACACAGCATACAATATTGTCATACTGATAAAGATTTTATTTCTTTGCTTGGTATAATACTAGGTTACTTAAGCTTGAAATTTATAAAAATTTCCAACTTTTTGTTGTATTGAAATTTCAAATAGAAACATTAGGAAAAAAAACGTTGTAAATACGGATAAGACTTGTATAGGGCGCCAATCACACAGATATTTTGGCCCAGTGCTGCCTATACCTTTATCAGGGGCCCCGCTGCATCCCGCAGTGCATTAATATTGTGTCTTGGTGTTGGTATACATAGCTGCCTTTTTTCTGAGATGTTTTTTGAATTTTATGTCCTTTTCAGTTAGTTGCTTTAACCCCTTACCAACATATGATGTAGTAGTACATTCTAGGCTGCCTCCCTGACTTTGATGCGGGCTCGCACACTGTTCTCAGCAGATGATGGCTGATTTCACCAGTCATCATGTGCCTCTAACAGCCTCAGATGGAGAGATGCTCTGCCCACTTATTAAATGCCACTATCAATCTCTGACAGCAGTATTTAACATGGGCCCATTGGCAAGCCCGTGATGTGATCAGGGGGTGACTGGATTGCTATGAAATCCGGGGTCTTCTGAAGACCCTCATACCCATAATTATGAGCCGGGGTTTAGCTGACATTCAAAGGAGATTGAGATTTTCTTTATATGTAGCGGTGATGATGCACAAGCATCAAACAATTGCAATTTCAAGTCTGATAAAAGGACGATTAAATTCAGTAAAAAGGGTTTTTAAAGGTTTTAAAAATAGAAAAAAAAAATAAAATACAAATGTTCAAATCATCCTCATTATGGTCCATTAAAAATAAAGCTAATTAAAAGAATAAATACATTTTGTATCTCTGCATTCATAAAAGTCAGATCTATCAAAATATAAAATAAATTAATCCAGTCAGTAAACCGTGTAACGACAAAAAAATAGAAATGCCAAAATTACATTTTTTTTTACACCGCAACATTGCAATAAAATGCAATAAGAGGTGATCAAAAAATCCTATCTACCACAAAATGGTATCAGTAAAAAAAGTCAGCTTAGGGTGCAAAAAATAAGCCTTAACACACAGTCCCATATCGTGAAAATTGAAAACGTTACGGATCTTGGAAAATGGCAAAGTTTGGGTTTTTCTAAATTTGCAAGTTTTTTTTCACCATTTAAATAAATAAAAAAACTATACATGCTTAGTATCTGCGCAATCATACCGACATGAAAAATCACATTGCCAGGTCAGTTTTACCGTATAGTGAAAAATGGTAAACAAAATACCGCAAAAATAATTGTGGAATTGCACTTTTTCGCAAGTTCATCGCACTTCGAATTTTTTCCCGCTTTTAAGTGCATCACTTGAGATAATGAATGGTGTCATCAAAGGTTCAACTCATCCCGCAAACAACAAATAAAAAAGTTATGGCTCTTGTAAGAAGGGGAGGGAAAAATGAAAACGAAAGGAAAAGGAAAAATAGCCCAGTCAAGAAGGAGTTAAAAAATACTTAGGAGATTTTTACGTTATAGGAACAATTACTTTTAGATATTTTGTTTCATTCTATATTTTCAGAAATAATGGCCTTTTCACAATTTTATTTTATTTACTACTAATTTGACTTAATAGTCATTTTTGTGCCAAATTTATTATGACTTTTGCAGCCTTTTTAAGCTATTTTTTTCAGCCTTCATGGTTTGTTTGTTTTTTTGCTGAGGTCAAAAATATAGCTGTGCTTTTCATTATCCATTTGTTTTCGGGTAATTCATCATTTGCGACTTTTTTTAAATGTTTCAAAATTTTGGGCTCTGGTAGCCGAAAACAGTACAAAGCCTGTCTAATTTTCAGTTTTTGTGCAGTTGAAAACTAACATATGACGTTTTAATGCTTATTGAAAGGGTCAAGCGACATTTTATACGAAAAGGCTTAAAAACAAAAGAAAACAAAATAAGAAAAATGCATCTTTTAGTTGGTGTGAAACTCATCAAATATGCAAAATTTTCAATTTGGTGCAAAGTAGACGAGAGAAAAAATTTAAAAAAATCAGCAATTGATTAATCAGGGCAATATATTGTATAGACACATTAGGAATATTGTAAAGTGTAGAGAATTATATAGCACTAGACACTAACCTGTTCCATGAAGACAATTAAGGATTCTCTGTTATTCTCCCACTGTTCTGCCAGGTCACTTGTATGTGGGTATTTGTCACAGTCCAAATATATGGAAATCTCAAAGCAGTTGGTATGTAAATAGCTGAAATCATTAATACCTAATAATAAAAAAAAGGAATCGGTCATATAAGAAACAATATCCTACAATATAGAGAAGATGAAAGAAAATTAGAAAAAATATGGCAGTTGTGGAGAAAGAAATCACTAAAAATGTAATAATCTTTGGTGAATCTATACTTATAACAGTGCCCAATATGATAGTATCAGTCATAATCTACTATATAATTGTCTGAGGGGTACTTCCGTCTGACTGTCTGTCTTTCTGTCACGGTTATCCATTCGCTGATTGGTCTCGCCAGCTGCCTGTCATGGCTGCCGTGACCAATCAGCGACGGGCACAGTCCAGAAGAAAATGGCCGCTCCTTACTCCCCGCAGTCAGTGCCTGTCGCCCGCATACTCCCCTCCGGTCACCGCTAACACAGAGTTAATGCCGGCGGTAACGGACCGCGTTATGCCACGGGTAACGCACTCCGTTACCGCCGCTATTAACCCTGTGTGTCCCCAACTTTTTACTATTCACGCTGCCTATGCGGCATCAATAGTAAAAAATGTAATGTTAAAAATAATGAAAAAAAAATAAACCTGCTATACTCACCCTCAATAGTCCGCTGAGCCGCTCCCGCCGGCCGCCATCTTCCGCTGCAGTTTCCGGTGGCAAAGATGGTATGGCAGAAGGACCTGCCATGACGTCACGGTCATGTGACCGCGACGTCATCACAGGCCCTGCGCGCCTGCGCGACAAGGACCTGCCATGACGTCATGGTCATGTGACCGCGACGTCTTCACAGGCCCTGCGCTAGAAACACCTGCCATGACATCACGGTCATGTGACCGCGACGTCATCACAGGTCCTGCGCTCTGATACCAACCCTGGGACCGCAAGCTGCCATGGACTACAAGGGGCCTTCGGAAAGGTGAGTATATGTGTATTTTTTATTTTTTCACCTGTGACAAACCTGGCTGGGCAATATACTACGTGGCTGGGCAATATACTACGTCGCTGGGCAATATACTACGTGACTGGGCAATATACTACGTGGCTCTGTGCTGTATACTACGTCACTGGGCAATATACTACGTTACTGGCCAATATACTACGTGACTGGGCAATATACTACGTCGCTGTGCGATATACTACATCACTGGGCAATATACTACGTAACTGGGCAATATACTACGTAACTGGGCAATATACTACCTGACTGGGCAATATACTACGTGACTGGGCAATATACCACATGACTGGGCAATATACTACATGACTGGGCAATA